>NC_135497.1:372521223-372821223 GCF_052857255.1 Amblyomma americanum | reverse complement strand
AAACGAACAAGAAAGTCCCGATAAAAAGAAATGAGCAGAGATTTTATAATGCGGCATGTTCCCTAATGAAACAAGCATCGTAAACGCAAAGGACCTCGACGCACCCGTGCACAAGGCCGTGAGCGCGTCGTTTTTCTGACTGTACTGCGCGCGTTGTGATGCCTATTTCAAGAGGAAAAACCAAAAAACCCAAGTGTTTAGACCCGCGATGCTTCCATTCTCCAAATGCATTTATATATAGCGCTTCAGCATTCACTATCGCAAGAACTTGGCCCATTTAATTTAAAACTACCTCGTCAAGGGCTGAGTACCATCCGCACTTCTCGATTTATCCTGGCAACGTCCGCCTGCTTTGCATTTACCCTTCGACGCTCTTGTTTTTGAAGAGGCGGCCCCTGGAATTTACTCGGAAAAAAAAGGCCTAAGCCTAAACAAGGAGACTGGCCCATGAACGAGGCCTAGCCATGAATAACAGTCGTATGCGCGTTATTTACTTGACTATTTGCGAAACCGCGACAATGAGGCTTGTACGCTTCGAAAATTTTCGGCGGTCGCTTCGAGAACGGGTATAACGCTTGCATGGAGTAGGCCAGGCAGAAAGGGAGCAACAATCGTTCCCAAGTGCGCAGCGTTTAAGTTCGAAGCTTCTATGTTTCCGGGATATGGGCCGGAATTCGACATTGAAGCAAGAGGCGTGAAAGAACAAGCATCTTACTCCAAGTCGTGTGAGTGGGGTAGCGCGCTCGAAAAACATACGCGAAGCAGTCCGAGTAGAATACGCTGTTATTGCCGCGCGCGCAGCTCCGTGCCGCGCCAAGCCGGCGCGCTATAAACTGCGCGAAAGTTCGAGGGGACGACTCCACGAGCGAGTTCCGCTCCGTTTATGTCCCCGTTTGCAGCCAGTGAAAGATTTCCAGCGAATTCCGGCAGACAAAAGAACGCCCCCAGTGTTCCTCTCCGAGGGGACTTCCGGAGACAAGCTGCCCGAGATGTGCGCGCGGTGCCATTCATCACGGCAGGAGGCCACACATCTTCCTGCCTACAGGCCCCGAAATTCCCCTAGGCTCGGCGTGTCGCGGGGAACCGAGTCGGCGTTTCAGAGCGGCGGACGTCAGTGAGACATATCCTCCGGCCTGAGACGACAGCGAGCGGCTTCGCTGTGGAGGCGCGCATGTCGCCGGGCGTTGCGCGCGTTCGCCTACCTCGTAATACGGCCAGTCGTCCATCGCTGCCGCCGCCGTTCCGCAGAGTGAGGATGTGATCCAGCCGTAATCCACCAGTAGAGACATTCCAGGCACGACGGCGAGATACGACGACGCACCTGCGGTCCGACGACGACGACGTGCGCCTCGAGAAGCGCGCCGCGCGAGTAGCTCTCCGCGTGGTTCTCCGGGTCCGCGGGTCAGTTCGGCGTTGCCTCTCTGCGGGACGCCCACACGAGCACGACGGTCCTCCGGCCGCCGCGAGCCCTTCTACCGCAGCCGACGACGACGACAAGGCACGAAGTAGCGACTGCCGACCGGCCGGCGCCGAGATTCCCGCGGAAGAGGCCGTCGGCGCGATTGCACCACGCGAGTCCAGACCTGGCGTCGAAGAGGCGGCGACCGGCGCCAGCTTCTTCTCTCTTGGCGCCGGGAGGGGGTCAAGAGGACCTGTCTTCCGAAAGCTCGTGCTGTGCGGGCGCCGGTGATGGAACTCGGCGAGTCAGGGGCGGACAGCAGAAGCGCCGACGTCTTGGCTCGACCGATCGAGTCACTCTGAGGAGGCGCGAAGTCTCTGCGGAAGCCGGAGGCGAGGATGCTGGGCCAGTCCTGGAAGACGACGCGACGGCGTTGAGGTCATGACGCGCAACGCTGCCGCTGCGCCTGGCTGCCGTAGGAGGCTCGGTCTCGTCGCACGTGGTACAAGCGCCGTGTGTGTGTGTGTGTGTGTGTCCCTGCGTGTCGGCGTGCTGTCGCCGGACGTTTACGTAGACAGTGGTCAGGGAAGGACGGCGCCTGGACACTGCCCTCCCCGCACCTCTTTCTCCCCCGCGTGTGAACCGCGCGCGTCTGTTTTTTCCAGAAAGCGTCGTCGTCGCAGGAATATCCGTGAATGAAACAGCGTTGCCTGTTCTCTCGCCACCGCTTCTTGGGTCCGATTGAGTCACTCGCGCGGCCTCCTCGCCCACCTTCTTTCTTTAATCGGATGCAATTTGCCGCCGTCGGCCGCTCTACCTTCCCTCTCTGTCGCCGCTACCACGCTGAGAGCTCTTTCCCGCAGCGAGCGAACCAAAGTCGTGCGGTCGGCTTCGGGCAACGGTTTCGAATTCACCGCTGCGCCAGGCGTCTCCGGAACCGGTTTCTCCCAGGTTTCCACCCTTTCTGTTTGACTCTCCCTACGTAACTCTTTGCCGCCGCTCGTCGGCCCTCTCTCGATTCGTCGACGTGACGTAGCGGCAAATGTCACCCCCTCTCTGCATGCCCTCGAACTTGGCTCGGATGCGAAATGGGGTTTTTACGCGCGGCCAAATTGTTACGCCCGGCTCCCTCTCCCTCCGCGCTGGCGACGACGTCGACGCCGTGATGTCAGCGCTACGTAGCCGCCGCGCCTATGTGTGTTGCCGTCGCGCGGTCAGCGTGACCGATCTCAATGGTCGGCGTTGGGAAACAAGAACAGGCATCCAGGGGCGTGAGTGCTCGCTATACGTGGCACGGCAAAGCAGCGAGGCTCACGCGTGGCATCACTGTGTCGAACTTGGCTGCTTGGTAAGGCAGGGCGGGTCTCCCCTCCATCCTTCTCGCCGCCAGTGCATCTCGCACAGTGCCCCTCTGCCGGGCACGAAGCGTTGCCATCCAAGACGAGTGCGCGTGCCGCGCGCGAACGACTTCTGGTGGAAAGTCCCGTAGCGGAAACGGGGGACGTGGTGCGCGCTTGAAATCAGCTGTCCCGCTCCTGCTTTGGAATGGGCCCCCGTTTTCCACCGGCCACTCTCTCTCTCTCTGCCCAGGAGCAGGGCGCTGGCCCTGTGTCATCGAGCCTTTCGAGACACGGCCAGGCTTTTCCAGGGCGGAAGCAGCTCGACACCTTTCTTCTTTCGGCGTGTGGCGGAGAGGTGTGTGCGGTGGGCGGCTTGTTTTTCTCTGTCCGGTTGGTGGCCCCGTCATCTTGGCTACTACTTCTCGCTAATCGTGTCCCTCTCCTCTGCTGCTTCCCTATAGCACGATTCACTCATTGATAAGGGAAACCCGCTGAGATCCTGATCGGAGGTCGTGATTCGCGTTTTAACGAAGCCAAAGACTCTGTCGTTGATAACAACAAACGCGTGGGACGTTCGCGCTGCGTGGTCAAAGGAGGTCCGAACGCCGATCTCGCAAGTGAGGTCAGGGCAATTTACTCTCGCTGCCTGTCGGGTTTCTCTTTTCCAATTATGTTTTCTAAATGTGGAAGCATATAGCAAGACTTTCCGGTTCGGGCAATCGAAACGGGCTCTGCACTGCTCAACGTGCCATGACGGTCCCAGCGTCCGGGACGGGGAAGACATCGAGTATGCAAGTTGTAACGAAGCCACCGTCTTTGCGAGGCCGTCTCCATTGTATGAGTAGCTCAGGAGGACACGACTCACAACTAGAGAAAACCATTTACCTTCGTTGTGTCTCAGGGGCTGTATTGAGCACAGGTTACAGGCATAAATGATCAGTTTTTTTAAAAGACAATCCAGAACGCGAAACTTAAGCAACTTTAGCAAATTAAGTTTGCTGTGGAGCACCAGCAGCAAGAGTTCAAAAACCAGAGGCCCCTGGGGGGGGGGATTCTACTCATACAGTTCATGTCTTGAGCTTTCTTCCATAAACGCATGTGAGTAAATGCCGTTTCCCATGGGAAATTCCTCGCTCAGGAACGAGGCGTCATCCCCCCTCTTTAAAATGTATTCAAGTCAAAAGCAGTACTGGTTGCGAAAATTCTAAATCTGTTAGTCTAAAATGGTGGCGTGGGGACCCCAGTCTCAGAGCCAATGAGAACAACTTTTGTGAAACGTCTTCACGAGAGGGTTCGCGAATTTTATGGTTCCCGAATGGTTCTCTTCGCGGGGTTTTGGTACCACGTCGCTGCGTCGGTCGGTTTTACTTGACTTAGACAGCAAATATATATATATATATATATATATATATATATATATATATATATATATATATATATATATATATATATATATATATATATATATATATATATATATATATATATATATAGGGAAGGAGTAACAATCTGCTGTGTTGTTTCGTAATACACCAAGTTCTTGCAAATGTGGAAATATTGTTTCACCGCTAGGTTCTCTAAAACACACCCCGAAGTCGCTTTCGCCCTATAGTCTCGGCGTCCCATGTTGCCTTCTATGGCCCGACATAGACATTGTTGAAAGCTGTTACTGCAGATGTTTTACCTAATCGAAAGTGTACCGTTGTGCAGTTCTAGTTGCTCCAGTATAGCAACAGAACATGCACTTTGCTCAAGAAACTAGTCAACGTTGGTTTCTTCGCGGGCATTTAATGACATGCAGAATGTTTAATCACTAACAGTAGAAAAGGCTGTTGGAATAAAATAAAGGGGCGGCAGAGGGGGGGGGGGTGGTACTGACGGTCAGCCGCTCTGTGTACGAACGACACATTGTTGAAACTCGCTGTGCATTACAGAAGTAACTTTTTGTATTTCCATCTGTTGTTCAGTACGTCTTATTTAAAAACACAACGTTTTTTATCTACAGTGAGGCTGCATAAACTTGTAGAATCTATCGCAGAAGCCATCGATTTTCGCTGACGCAGCTATACAATAGTACATCTGCCGGATCGCTGCAATTTTGTACTTCAGTGCTGCTTGCGAAAGTCGCCTTGTTAGTTTTTTTTTTGTTTCATAGTGGGCCAAAATTAACCAGGTCAAACAGGACTGGCACCACAGTTGACAAAACGCGCGTTATCCCGCGGAGGGCACCAATGTGCCCAATGCATAAGCACGTCTAACAGTGGGAACGGAGCCAACAAACGCCGATGCACAAATTACAGCTGCGAAGCCCCAGAGCGAGGTCGCATTTCCGCGTATATGAGAGACATCAAGAGAAGCGAGCAACCGCTGGCTTTGTCGTTGGTCGGACATCAGGTCTATAGGCCGGTGTTTTATAGAGGTGATCTGGGATCGAGGCTGGGACAGCCACTGGCGTATCGTTGGTACCGTTTATCGTTATTTTCTGCACAGAGAGTTTGTGCTATCCTCTTCCCAAGTCGTTTCCTTCGTGAAATGATTTCGCACTCAGAAGGAAATCGGTACTTCCCTTCCTTTTTCCCTTCTTTCCACGCGCGCCGTCACTCATCGTTAGCGCACGTTGGAATGATATGTCATTAATTACTGCCCAAGTCAGCGCGTAATGGATTTCCCGTCTCGGAAGCGACGGATGCGGGGTTTCACGTCCCCAGACGAAGTCATGAGGTGGCAAGCGACGTCGTTGCAGGTGCCCGTAGTGTAATAATTTCGATCAATTCCGGGAGTTCTCGGACGCTTTATTTGTTCCTTTCCCTTTTGCGCCCAAAGGACTGCGTAGCCGTGTTTCGCGATGAACACTCTCATCTCGCGGTTTCGTCGGGGGCTTCCTTGCCGCTGAGACATCGCTATGCGTCCTGGAATATCGATAATGACCGTGGGAGAGAGTAATGAAACGACTCTTCCATTTACACGATTTACAAAAGGGTTCCGGGTTCAAGTTTTAGCGGGTGCGAAAAGATACTTAGTGGGATCAAATCTGCTGGGCTCAGGCCAACATCGTTATTTTACCCCCCGCCTGGGCTCCACAGATCCTGAGAATTTGCAGCGCACCACGCGAAACAACGTCCAATTATCTGTGGCGATTCGTCTTATGTGCCACGCAAACGTGCAAAGATACGCCCCCAAGTCCGTCAGGTCTCGCAAGCCTCTCGCTCGGAAGCATGCATGCTGTTTGTCGGATCGGTGATGACAGGGGGGGGGGGGGGGGGGATTAGAAAAGGGTCGCTACGGCTTTTGTAGTTCACATCTCGAACCGCTTGACTCCACGTCGCTCTTCTGAGGTCCTGGGCCACACTGTACAATGGGTGGCTTGTCGCCAGGAAAGTCGCACAGGTTGGAGATTTGCAGCGCCACCTGACATGCCGTCGCTGCTCCTTGAAGATATTGTGACAGGACACTGGTACGTGCAGTTCTTAGAAATGCATGTATTGATTGCGTATGCTACATAGATAGCTTTCTTCTATCTGCCTCGCCCTGTGCTATTACAACTTTTCTGCCGTTTATAAATATCCGCAGTTCATGTGCCAGCCCTGAACGAGGAAGTCCCAGCACCCTTTCCTGCCTTACTTCGTTTGATTTTCGCTACCATCTCCTTCCCAAGCAGTGCCGCTCTTTGAAGCCGAACGACTACGAGCCACTTGCTGCCTAACGCCGCCTGGTGACTCGCGAGCAGCAATTCCACCAGCCGGAATATCTCTGTTGCTGCTCGGAAGTGACCCCTCCAAAGTGGGACCGAATGTGAAGTCTGAGTCAGTGTCCGTTTTATAGACCAACAGATTGAGGCAGGCGACCACTTTGTAGAAAAGCTTGCAGGCTAATCCATGCTACGCCTGGATTATCCCACTGATGAAGAGGGGGAAGTGCTAAGGAATCGTCAGGATGACCTCACACAGGCTAAGGAGGTTATGATTATGGTTATGCAGGGTTTAACGTCCCAAAGCGGCCCAGGCTATGAGGGACTCCGTAGTGGAGGGCTCCGGATAATTAGACCACCTGGGGTTCTTTTATGTGCCCTGACCTCGCACAGTACACGGGCCTCTAGCCTTTCGCCTCCATCGAAATTCGACCGCCGCGGCCAGGGTCGAATCCGCGTCTTTCGGGCCAGCAGCCGAGTGCCGTGACCACTGAGCCACCGCGGCGGCTTAGATTAAGGAGGTGAATGTGCAGGCGCGGACATAAGTAAACGGAGCACGCTACTGCCTTCTAATTTTTTCTCACGCGTTGCCTAATTGAAACTGGCAGCTGTGCACATGCGCAGGCTTGTAGTGGACACTAATGCGCTTTCTCATGAGCGTATAATGTTGCTTCATGTCCGATTGGGAAGGCGTCGTTGCAATTTTAATCGAATAGCGTGATCCGTTTACTTATGTCCGCACCTGTACTGGTTTGGCTCATCCTCACTTGCTGTTTTGGTGATAGTATAAGTCATAAGAACGGCTAAGAGAGTAGAGAGAGCCTGTACTGCAATTTCATGCAGGACGTACCTTCTCGTTAGAGGCCAGTGCATTATTTGAGGCTATCATCCAAGCTTGTAGATACATGAGTGTTCCTCCGCTATCCAGGTGGGGAGGTGGGCTCTCACTAAAGCGCATGTATTAAAGCTCTTGACTGTAAAGGCAAGTTGGCTTGTTTCATGAAGTTCGTGTCGGCACAGACGCACCTGTGTATAAGATAAGCGCAGGTGCTGAGAAGGGGTAGATTGAACTGTACACAGATGCGCCTGTGCGAACGAGAGGGCGGACGGACATAAGTGAGCGGACCCGAGGAAAGCGGAAACCGGGAGACCAGAAAGCAGGAAACCGGACACAACATGCTTAAAATGTAATAGTATAATATATTTCATGCACTGAAGACATGGCTCGACAAAGAGACGGAAGGAAGGCTTGCTAAAGGAAGAATGCAGCCTAAATGTGGCGGCATAAGGCTGGCGGCAATATGCCGGCAAGGGCTCTTACTTCAGCCATTATCCCTGCAAAGAACCGCTCGCACGTCGAACGTTGCGGTCTGGTACCAGGCTCAGACCCTGGTTTTATTTATTAATGCGCGAAAGCATTAGATAGCTGTGAAGACGCCGGAAGTGTCCGCAAAATGTGTCGCCGAAAGTTGGTCCCCTGTGACGTCAAATCAAATCAGTTTATTGAAACATCCTGAGATGCTTAGGGGCACGGACAAAAAGCCAAAGGTGGCTTGACGAGGTCCGTGCGCCTTACAAGGCATACCGTGGAAAACGCGGAATGTATGAAATACAGCCAGTGAATTAGCAGAAAACGCAGATAACAAAAGGCAAACAGACTTGAGGTTTCCGGATCATGAAAAAAATGTAGTGTACAGAAGTGGCTAAAATAAAAAATGCACGGCAAGAAAGTGAAGTAAAGAAAAAAACGAGAACAAAAAATAACACACATCGCTGTAACTGTGCTTATTTCACAAAAAAAAAAAACGAAGAAACTTACTATTTGCCACGTACCTTTCTTAGTTTAGAGAAACATACTGCGTAGATCCCTGAACGATTTGTTCAAGACATGCCGGTTGTCTTCACCGGACAGTTGTTTAGGATAGCTTACAGACGATATTTCAACATTTGTTTCTCGTAATTTGTGCGGCATACATCAACTTCCCACTTTTCCGGATTTCGTGTACAATACACAGGACAGTTCGTAGCAAGTGCGGCTAACACTGCTAAAGAATGGCCGTGTTTAATTATTTCCGACTTGTAATAACGGATTAGCCTATAAAAATATAAAGACTCAATACCAATTATGTTAAATTTCTTAAACAATTCGGCTGTCTGTGAATAAATAGGGACTTTTGCAATAATGCGGATAACACGTTTCTGTAAACGCAACAATTTATTAATATTATAAAGCGTTGTGGTTCCCCAGACAAGCGCGCCATAATTCATTGCCGAGGAAAACAGGGAATTGTATAAGAATACGTTAACTGAGATGGGAAAAAATGAACAGTAGCGACGCAAATAGCCAACCGTACGCGAGAGCTTCCCGGAGAGGTAGGTAATGTGGTCGTCCCACGACATATTTGCTGAGAAAATGACCCCTAATGTTTTAAAATGGGGAACCGCTTCAATTATAGTGTTGTGTATTGCAAGGGATGGAATACAAATACCTTTTTGACGTGGATAAAAGATGACTGCTTTTGTTTTTGCAACGTTGATCTTTAAATCATTCTCCGTTGCCCAAGTGTTTATATGTCCTAATGTCCTGTTTGCCCGATCGGCTAAATTGATGCTGGATTGGCCAGAAAAAACACACTTGTGTCGTCGGCGTATATAATATAGTCAGCAGATTTGTCAATATTAACAATATCATTGACGTACATTAAAAACAGGAAGGACCCTAAAATACTCCCCTGAGGGACACCCGAAACTACTGGTTTAATAGCTGAGCGTTGTCTTTGAATATCGACAAATTGTGTGCGATGCTGTAAGTAAGAAGATATTAAAGAAAGAACTTTGCCGCGAAAACCGTAGTATTCCATCTTCTGTAGCAGGATGCCCTGATTGGTTAGATCCAAGGCTTTTGTGAAATCCAAAAAGATGCCTAGCACAATATTTTTATTTTCAAAATTCTGTAATATCTGCTCCTTTTGAGCAAGAAAAGCAAACTCGGTTGATTTATTTTTTCGGAAGCCGTACTGAGCCAGAGTTAAAATTTTATGTTTGTCAGAAAAATCCATCAAGCGTTGTGCAATTAATTTTTCGAAGCCTTTGGAAATGACAGGAAGAATAGAAATAGGATGACAATTTGATAAATTATCTCGGTTGCCCTTTTTATAGCTCACGGTAACCCTTGTGCATTGCATGCTACGAGGGAACAGACAGAACAACAGGCAGGCGTTAAAAATGTGCATCAAATAGGTGCTATTACATAAATAACATATTTAACTGGTGTGATTTGAAGACCAAGAGCATCTTATGAGTTCCTGTTTCTGAGCGATAAAAATGGTGCAATAACTTCATCAATAGTGACGGGCCTTAAAAACATACTGTGGCCGGTACTTGGTTCCATGTAACTGAAATTAGCAGCGGTGTTTCGTGCCTGTGCAACGGAAAGGAAGTAATCGTTAAAGGCATTGGCTAGATCAACCCCTGTTAATTCTACATTATCTAACGTTACTTACGAGGCTATTTCGGATGGCTCTCTGGTTAGAAGACTCAATATCCTCCATATGTATTCTGATTCATATGACGTCATCGGTCGTATGACGACATGAGACAGACTAACAATATGAAAATTTAGGTCTAGGTGCGAATCGAACCCAATCGCCGAAATGCGAGTTGACGTGACAGGATGACGCAAAGTTATGGAGTGATGACGTCCCACCCGAGCTGAGTCACAATCGCTGCCACGTGCAGACAGGAGAGAGGAGGAACGATGGAAAGAGACGCGCGGCGCAATACCGCGTCCGCCGGAGCGATGACGCTGGTTTCAGGAACAGGTATCGAAGGGCCAGACAAAATCCCAGTGATATCATTACAGGTTGATCTCAATATGGTGGCAGTATTCCCGAATACATTCACCAAAATTGTGACCAACCGTACGTCGTACAGCATTCGGGATGGTGTCATAGCATTTCTCTTTGCATATAGCTTACATGTTTTAGTCAAGTTAGAGGATAGCTTGTGGCACTGATACCATTTTAGCTTTGCCACCTTTAGAAGTCCCTCGAGGGTGAGGCGAACTTTCATCTTGTGAACACGAGTGCTTCAACAAGACCCCCATATTGCAGTTTAGCAGCGTATGCATACATGCCGACCTGACTGTTTTCGAATAGGCTTTGCGCTGCATGAACGGCGCGAGTTTTAAAGCAGCGCCGTCGGGAGCACGGTGGTTTCAGCGTTTTTGTCAACTTTCGGTTCCATCGCTTCTGTGGCTAGCTTTTCTTTTGATTGATCTCGATTTAAAAAAAAATTTCTCGAACGGTAGCGATCAGGGCAGGTACAGAGAGGCAGTAAAATCACCAACTATACCTTACTTTTCCCGCCGCGGTGGCTGAGCGGTTATGGCGCTCGGCTGCCGGCCCGAAAGACGCGGGTTCGATCTCGGCCGCGGCGGTCGAATTTCGATGAAGGCGAAATTCTAGAGGCCCGTGTGCTGTGCGATGTCAGTGCACGCAAAAGAACCTCAGGTGGTCGAAATTTCCGGAGCCCTTCACTACGGCGTCCCTCATAGCCTGAGTCGCTTTGGGACAATAAACCTAAACCTATACCTTACTTTTTGCTTTTTTCGAGGGGTGGGGCAAGGTTAGCAACAGACCCGTTTCACCAATGCGCTGTATGAACGTTGCAATGTGTGATTGTTAATTCCTGAGGTGCGAAACGCACATTGTTAATTTATGAACGCATAAAAGCTAAATACTCGTTCAGTGCTTTCTCCCGCTCGTAAAAACGAAATATTTTACAGGGACACCCAATTACCTTATGTGTTTGATATCACAAAGTGAACAAGGGGGGTGGGGACCTCAGGATGCTTGACAACGTTTCGACACGTGGACTTGGGGGACGAAGACAAGTCCACGTGTCGAAACGTTGGCAAGCTCCCCCTGAGGTTTTCCCTCCCTTGCTCACTTCGAGAACCATCTGACCAACCTATCTCTGTGCTGGAAATGCGATGAAATCAGAACACGCAGTGTTGATGCCTTTACGGGAGTGACGTCGCTTCCCTCCACGCCAATGGGCGAATTTTATGACCAACGACACAGTTTATTTGCCAACTAATCTTTTAATGTTATCACATTCACAACAAACCAAAGCTAGAAGACGCAGCATTTGGCAGCGAATCAGAATTATAACCGTGCCAGGTTCCCATCTCCTTTCTTTTGAATGTCAGGCCGGAGCTTAAACCGGTATGTGGCTGCGGGTGCCGGGACTCTGGTCGCGCATTCTTTCAAGATTCTTCGAGAGGCTGACACATGACAAGGGCTGCTACCGTGCGAAGCTCAGGGTCATCATCGTCGGCCCAGCTGCGTCCACTGCACTACAAGCGACTCTCCCAATGACCGCCATTTATCCCTGTCCTGCGCCAAGTGCCAGCACAGTATCCCCGCAAACTTCCCAATGTCATCCGCCAGCTGACAATCTGCCTGCCGCTGTTACGTTCGCCTTACCTGGTAATCCGCTTCGTTACTCTAAATGACAATCGGTTATTTGTTCCCCGTATTACAGACCCTGCATGTCCATGTGCATTTCTTCTGCTTGATTTCACTACAACTCGCGTTATGTCCCTGACCCGCTCTGCTGCCTTCGGGTCTGTTAACGTAACCTCTGGCCCTGTATATGCCTTAATGATGTGAATTTGAATGCCATTCTTTGTAGCTGTATGAAGGATCGTCTCTGGCGAAAACGCCTCTGTGCTAGCATGTAAGAAGTGGTCTAAAACTCCCCTGAGTACCAGCTGATCAAATATTATGCGATCCCTTAGAGCACGAGTGATATGGGAACGAGAGCGGGAGGGAGGCTGTGCAGATTTCACAGATAAATTTGCACCCATACTGGCCTAGGAGGCAGCTTTCATGGCAATGAACATAAAGGCAGATATAAAATGCTCGAAAGTTTTGAAATGTTCCATCGAATAAGACAACTTCTGTGTCATGCGGAAGAAAAACGAAATGTATACGACTTAAGTAGAACTGAGCACACAGTATGCGCTGTGGTGGCAGAGATTTAACGTCGAACCCAGATTTATATTTTTGATTTATAAAAAAATACCGCTAAAGGCCTTCACGAATGAAGGTATTACATATTGGGGAGGGGGGGGGGGTACAGGAAATAGACCAAAATGCCAAACAATTAAACCACATATTGGAATAAAAATGCTAACTGGTTTTAATACACCGTTCAAAGTGTAAAGGTACAGCAACAAGAAAAGCGAGAGAGCAGAGTAGCAGTAGAAAAATAAATGTCAGCTAATGCAAATTAATACAAACAGCAGCAGGGAAGTTAAAGAACAAGAAACATCATTAACGGAAATACAATGAAAAATGAACACAATGCATTTACGTTGTAACAACTTACGCATGAAGTTAAGCACTAGTTATGGTTGACATGAGATTGTAAAATTTATCAGGATCAGTGGCAGTTGCAACACGGGATGGCAGAGCGTTCCAGTCAGTTTTTGTGCTTGGTATGAATGAATGCGCGTAAATGAATGTACGACATGACAAACGCTTAACTTTCCAGGGATGGTCACGTCTTTCAAAAATAAAAAAGGGCAAACAAAAAAGTTTTTATGAAGCGCTGAGTGATGACACAGTTTATGAAAAAGTGATATTCGTGCAATTTTTCGGCGGATACATAAATACTGAAGACCTGCGCGTTTCTTCAAGGCTGTGATGCTGGTTTGACGGGAATAATCTTAGTAAATAAAACGAACGGCGCGGTACTACAATTATTCGATGCTATTAGTTAAGTATGCTTGATGAGAGTACCAAATAGCCGAAGTATATTCAATTTTAAGCTCAATTAGAGTGGTGTAAGCACGTGTTCGGATGTCGGAGGGAGCATGCTTTAGGTAATATTTGAAGAGACCTAGTGACCTTTAGCGGATGCAAGATCAACGTTAATATGGGGGTTCATGTTAGGCCTGAGTCAAGGTGAATTCCTAATTACTTATACGTGAGCACTTATATATCCAACTCGATGGGGATCACGAAATAGTTCGAGCGATAATTCTATATAGAAAGGTGGTAGTAGATAAGCTTGTCCGTAATCTAGAAGCAAGAATACACTGAACCCACTCTAGTGATGCGCTTCTTGCATCGACGTGCCACCCACCAGCGTGCTAGCAGCTCTCGGCTCGCTAGGCGTTGCTAGGCCTAACCTGCATTGCATTGAAGCCGCAGCGGAGGGTGCTTTAGAACTAGCTGCTGCCTAAATTAAATTTCTAAGTATATGTTACCAGTACAGTATAAAAAGAATCATCGTCAGCCTTACTACACCCACTGCAGGGCAAAGGCCTCTCCCGTGTCTCTCCAATTAACCCTGTCCTTCGCCAGCTGCATCCACCCTCTGCCTGCAAACTTCTTAATCTCAGCCGCCCACCTGACTTTCTGCCGATCCCTGCTACGCTTGCCTTCTATTGGAATCAAGTCTGTTAGTCTTAGCGAACATCGGTTATCTTGCCTTCGCATTACACGCCCTTCCCGAGCCCATTTCTTCTTGATTTCGGTTAGGATGTCATTAACACGCATTAGTTCCCTGACCTACTCTGCCCTATTGCGGTCTCCTAACGTCCCACCATTAATTTTACTTTCCATAGCTCGCTGCGTTGTCTTCAGTTTAAGTTGAAACCATTTCGTTAGCGCCACCTTTCGGCACTATAAGTGGGTACCGGTAAGATACAGCTCTTATATTTTCATATTGGGGGATTTTTATAAACCACTATTCATCCCCTGAAAGTGCGTACCAAATGCACTCAACCACATTCTTATTCTCCGAGCTACTTCATTCTCGTGATCCGGATCTACGGTCATTACCTGCTCTAAGTAGAAGTATTCCCTTACCAATTCCTGCACTTTTTTACCAATAATGAACTGCCGTTCCCTTGCTAGGCTGCTGACCATTATTTTAGTTTTATGCATATTAACTTTAGGACCCACCATCCGGCTTTGCCTGTCTGAATCATTTATCTTGCTTTGCAATTGATCCCTTGAAGGACTTAGCAAAGCAATGGCATCAGCGAAACGTAGATTATTAAGGTATTCACTATTAACCCTCATCCCCAACTGTCTCTGGATACCTCCTGTAAACAGCCGGTGAATAATATTGGAGAGATCGTGTCTCTATGTCTGACACCCTTCCATACTGGAATTTTATTGCTGTTTTTATGGAGGACCATGGCGGCTGTGCAGCCTTTATAGATACCTTCCAGCACTTTTACATAAAGCTCTTCTACACCCTGATTTAGAAATATCTGCATGGCTGGCGATGTTAGCTGAGTCAAATGCTATCTCGTAATCTATGAGGGCTATATATATGGTTGTTTATAAACTGCTCATTTCTTTATCTCCTGATTGACCGTGTGAATATGTTTTTTTACGGTGTGAAACTTTTACCAGTCTGCCTGGTCATTTGGTTGACTGAAGTCTAAGGTTGTTCTGATTCTATTAGCGATTACCTTAGTAAATACCTTCTAGGCAACAGGCATCAAGCTGATCGGTCATCAATTTTTCAACCTCCACATCCTGCATGATTTGTAGCAGCACAGCATAGTGGCGGAGTTGGTATTCATTTTGAAAGAACGAAGCAGCGTAACTAAAACGAAGGACCAATGAATGGAAAGACACGTACCAGCGCTGATGCATGATACCAGGGTGAATGCATAGTATGAAGTCTTTTTCATTTTTAGACTCGCCATTGGGGCTTTTCCATGTCCCCTTCGCGTTCTCCCGTTTGCGGAAGAAGGTAGTCATGATCCGTAAATTATTCCAGCCTGCTAACTCTACTAATAAATGCCCCGTGCTATTCCTTGAGCCTATGCCTTAGTCGCGCACTGCCTGGTCTCCAGCCTGCTTCTTGCCTACCTTGCCGTCACCGTCATTACAGCGTACTGCACTTTTACTTTGCTCAATGCCAATTCCACGTCTTCACTGAAGCTTTAGATGATCTGTAGTAGCTGTTTTGACCTTGATTGTACTCGCACAGGCCGCACTAAATGACCCGATCAACTTGGGCTCCAACGCTTCCGACGGCGAACCCAACCCGCCACCTTGATGACAATCAGGTCATCATGGTTGGGAGAAAGGGAATAAGTGCTCATTGAAACAATGTTACTCTTCGCTTCCGCAATGCCTTAGGGGGTGAAGCACGCAAGGCGAGGGCTTTAGTTAGGTTGGCTTGTCCACATGACAGAAGTGTGGCGTGGAAAATGAGTACAAGAGACCGAGGGTTACACTCAAGCACACCCCACGTTCGACTCGTCATGTGGTTTCACAACGTTAGCGCTGCCAGCAGGCGCCCAAGGCCGCGTAGCCGGCGCCTGTTCGCGCGCGAAAAGTGATCGAAGAGCACCGTTAAGAGAAGTGTCACTCACAAGGCCGCGGCGCGTCGTTCGATATATCTAACGACTGGCGAAATTGCAGTTTTGATATACTGCGTTACTTTCGAATGCTTTTACACAGGATTTTCAAAGGGATAATATGTGTGTCCGATATAATCAATAATACGAAATATCTGGGTTGGATATCTCCAGGCTCGCGGTATTTATAAATTAGGAGAGAAATCTAAGGCCACTCCTAGGACAAACAGCGCGAAGGCGGTGTTTAGCCGCAGTGCGACAGGCCGTGATTTGGAGAAAGCCTAGAGGAGTATAAACAGTCCTTTTTTACACCAGATCTAGAGATGTGGAGTATTTTCTTGATGAATGCGGCCGAATCCATAATTTTATCCCGCGAAGATTTCTGCTCGATCTTTGAGCCTGAACGATGGCCACTGCTTTGTATTGTTTACCATTAGCCTTTTATTACGAGACAGAAAATAAACAGGTAGATACAGACACTGAAAGACAGACCATGAGGACAAGCGCAAACTTTTAGCTCATGCTTTTAAAACTTCCACTTTTTTATACACATGCTCACTGTGCGAAAAAAAAAACATCAATAAAGAACTCCGTTGCAGCATAAAACAGTTCTACCACTGCCAGTTAGTTGGGCTTATTAGCATTTTTTTTTTCAGAATCAAACAGCCCTTTTAGATGGGACATAAAGGAAAGAAATGAACAAGACAAAACAGGCACTGGCCAATGCAACTGCCATTTTGTTGTGCACGTCGAGAAATACCGAGTTCTGGATAGCCTACCTGAGATACGCACGACAGTTCGTAGTTCGGATAGTCAGTGCGAGATCGCGTTGAGCAAACGGCGCAGAGACTGGACGTAGGAAGACAGTGACGCAATACAAAATGTAACACGACACAACGACACAAATCAAGATAGAGGCAACGAAAAAGCAAAGATGGTAGTTGGAGGTAGAACACTGCGCGGGCTCGAAAGCACGCGTCCGTCCCTTGCAGTTTTGGGCTGGACTTGGGCCAGTACATAGAAGGCCACTGTCTGGCATTTGATTAAATGTCGGCACGATAGCATTACAGCTGTCGTCACACCAAAACCCACCGTACGTCAGGGAATTTAGGACCCTTGAAATTTAGGATGGCGGAAAAATCCAGACTGGAGCTACGACGGTGTTACCCAGGCGTCGGGAGTGGCCTGGAAGCACGCTGTCGTGGAAGGAAATTCATTCAAAGATGACGCTCTAATGCCCACTTCCTCTTAAGGATTGCTTAAGTGGCCCCACAGTTTTTATTGCAGGTTGTACTGAGGGCGTCCAAAAGCGAAACGAATGAAACATGGCGACGGTGTGAGATGAGGAAAAAAGTTACACATCGCTTATTGACTTGTATTTTTGTGCCTGGTATAGTTGCTATTGGATAAAAACAGCGCACAGAAGACAGAGAACCAGAAGAAAGACCCAGGACGAGAGCTGACTCACAACTAAGGCTTTATTCATAAAATTTGGCCTATATAAAGGATGAAGCAAATGCATGAGACGTGATTTGAGGCAATACAAGAAAACATAACAAACATGCACGCGCCACTCAAAAATGGCCAAGAAAGAAGAGTTCGTTGTTAGGTAAAACAACAGTAGGTTTACTAACGAAGCCACGTTGCTCTGTTGCGATAACATATGCTTTTGCCGCTTCCCGCGTGGTCTGGTCCTCGTGGGAGTATAACACCTGAGCGTGACGTAACAAAGCAGAGCATTTTTTCATCCCTTCGCACCCTTGACAGTGTGTGACAAGATGAGACTGGCCATTGCTGTTTGCAAGATTTTTTTGCTCCTCTTGCAAACGAAGGCAGCGACCTGCATGCCCGATACATGGGGCTCCACAGAATAAGGGTGTAAAGAAACAAGGAAACGAAGAAGCAGAAACAGCAGTTCCCCGGAAAGAAGCTCCTAGCTTGAGTAAAGTGCTACAAAGCAGAAACAGACGGCAACGGAAACCTGGGCGCCCTTGGAGACACCCGAACGGCGGCGCCCCGAGGAGAGCGGACAAAAGACCACCAACAGCCCGGCGCCTTCAATTGGCAGCGACATTAGGGAGATCCGCGCGGTCGGCTACAGACGGCGCTTCAGCTACACGCCCGCAAGCGGTCTCCTTCCCGAATGAACGCCAGATGTCAAACACGGCGCAAGTGTGGGGGTGGGGACGCGACCACCAAACCATGTGCACGTGCGGGCGAGAGAGAAAGAGTGCCTCGTGGATTGAGGGTGAAAAAGCGTGTGGACGGGGCCAGTGCGGAAAAAAGAGTCGTCGGAAGAAGACGTCTGTAATGCCTCTTGAATATAGCCAATGTTTTTGTTATCGTTAAACAGTTTTGTCCCTGTGTGATTTTTCCGCTGTTATTCGAACCCCAAAAGTTTTAAAGTTCAGAGTTGTAGCATTATCGCTAGATTTAAAAGAAGCTACTAGATATACATTACAAAGGGAATGTCGTAAGCAACGCCTGTGTGGCAGTTGACGAACAGATCGCTGTGCGCGACACCACACCCTTTTTCCGAACCTCTTTTTCTTTTAATCGCGGGGCATAATTGCTTTAGCTGTCTTTTGTGCGCTGTTTTTTTTTTTTTTCAATATCAACTTATACCAACTCGCTCAACCTAACGTTCAACTAAATCCTATAATCGCATTTCCCTCGCGTGTAAATATAATAAAAAAGATTTTTCTTGCCTACTGCGCAGAATCAAAATTGCCGTTTGGGCGAGTTGGTGCGACATGATTCGAAAAAGACCAGCGCGGAAACAGACGGGGACACGAGAAGAAAAAAACACTAACGACAGGACGAGCGCTCGTCCTGTCGTTACTGTTTTTTCTTCTCGTGTCCCCGTCTGTTTCCACGCTGGTCTTTTTCGAATCATGCGCAGAATGTTCCGGAAATAAAATAATCCCGGAACTCAAACCTTTCCTGGGAGTTTGTCTTTGACGCGGAATGAAACAAAGCTTAAATATGTCATTTGTAAACCCAGTTTAATCAGCGCCCTTGAAATTGTCATTGTCCAAGTAACTATGGCCGCGAGCGCCCGGCCACGTTTAGCGATACAAAGGAATAAGTTAAATTACATTTTTCAATGACTAAGCACTTCGACAGAGGACAACACCATCGAACAGCACTCTCGCATGTTCATAAGTGCAAAATTGAGCAGCGGACTGTGGTACTCCTGAAGCACAGAGCACCGGTGTCTTAGGCTGTTTCAGCTTCAGGAAAAGGACCTTCATTTTATTGCTCGACGGGCAGTCGCTGGTCCAAGATCTTTATTTATTGGGCGCCTCCAACACCCCAAACCACACATATGCACTATGAGAAACGCCATAGTGAAATAGCGCATTGGTCTAGGCGGCTTGGAGTTTTTTAACCCATGCATACTATGGAATAAACAGGTGCTTTCGTCTTGATTGAAACGCTGTCAGTGCTGGCATGAATTCAACCCGCGAAATCGTGCTCATTAAAAAAAGAGAAATGTCATTGCAACGCCTGCGATGATATTTTAATATTCGGACACAACGGGGCTAAAAAAAAAGACGGAATAAGAATGTAAGGGGGGGGGGGGGGGGGGTAAAACAATATAGTTTATTACACGTGTATGCATTCCTTTGCATTTGGCTATAGAAACTTCGGAGTTACTTGAAGACAATATCACTGCTCAAAAACCCGAGCGGCTGAATTCACCTTAAGTTCTTATACTTTTGTATTTAACAAAACATGCAGCCGTTTCTTTTTTAAAGCTTTATTGCGATTTGAGCACCTCCGAAGGAAATTTCTTTACTTGTGTGGCGCCTGCTTGCACTCAGTGAGTAGTTTACCTCTTGAGTTGTTGAGCGAACGGGCACTGGTCGGGCCAGGGCCGGGGCTCACACCGAGAGTGGCAGATGAAAGGCGATTAGTCCACTCCCTGCAACGTAGAGCAGCTCCCTGCATTGTCCCGCTAGCAGGGTCATGAGAATCGGTCGATGCCATTGGCTAGAAGGGGCTCCTATAACGCAGAAAAGCCGCTTCTTTCCTGAGTTGTAACCGACTATAGCAGGTTATCTTCTAAACCACAACTGGGCCGTGTGACATGGGTGCAGCTAATTTGAATGATCGTATGATCGTCGTGCGAATGATCATGTCCACAAGAGAAAATCACTTGCCAGTCAGTCGTACGCTCAATAAATAAATAAATAAATAAATAAATAAATAAATAAATAAATAAATAAATCTCAGTCATTCGGCCTTTGTTATGCTTCCAACATAATAAACGTGGATTTATATTACTATGAATCCAGGAGCTCCACAGGACAGGGACAAGTGCGGAGATCGGAAACGCAAAGCAAGGGGCGCCTTGCACAAGATTAACGCAACAAGCGACCATTCACCCACCGAGAACCCATTTTTGTCATCAGACGCGTGTGCTGCTCAAGTTTTTCCCAAGAGGAAGGTAATTACACGGCAAGTGCACCCGGAACAACCGTGTCCAAATTTAAATCCTCGTATGACGTGAGAGGTGAGCCCGTTCTGGAACGTTGAACCCGGTCAAGGATCCAGGTCAGAAGCCTCTGGCTATCCGGCTTCGATCTCACTGATGACTCACGTTACCGACTTTGGACATGGAAGCCTCTGCACACGTGTGGTCGTGGACCCCTGAATTTCGCCGCTTTAAAGATACCTGGCTAGTTGGCGCTCGTGTGCGTATTTTCTATCCCTCGTCCCGAGTTTTGCGTTGCTTTAATACATGAAGCTATGAGACCACGGCGGCTGAAGACGAAGCACAAGCTCTGCCCGCTTGCTTAACACGAGCAGATCTTTTTTTTTTGTTTTCGCATTAGATAGGAAGCGATAGCTCATCTTGCGGTGACCGTTGACTGGTGGTTTTTCTCCGGGAAAGAATTAAATTATCGCAACAATAAGGTAACAGTTTCGCGTTCTCCTTTCAGAAAAAAAAAAAAACTGCTGTTGTGAACTTTTATTATTGCTTTCAAACGGAAAGTAATCGGCTAATTTCTGCAAAATTATTCGGACTACACCCCCCCCCAAAGGCCTGTTTTCGCTAGAGGTGCATAGTTGACCTCATAAACATCCACCTCAAGTGAAAAAGAGCTGTTTTGGCGCAGGCTGGCAATGCGCATTTTCCATCGGGTAAAGTGCACAGCAAACGAAGACAAAAAATGGGCGTTACACACACGGGCGCTACTTCCGACTATTATGACAACGTTCAGAGCAGGTATGTGTTTTCCTCGACTTTCATGCAGAGCGTGCGGGGACCAGCTCGTATTTTACAAGCGCCGCATATTGTTGACAGAAATGCTGCTCAGATAACCAGATAAATGGTATGAGCGAAAATTAGTCGGCTCACGAAAATTCGAAATCGAAGAAAATCGAAGGTTTGTTCGAATTATGTCAGAAATGAAAATAAGACGAGCCTTCTTAATACAATCGATGTGGACGAAACCAAAGCGTCAGTCGCAGTAAACGCAAGCGAGTGAGACATGGCAAGATTTTGCTGTTATAGATAATTTACGAGACAAAAAAATGTGTCCACACTCTCTCTCTCTCGCTTTATGCTAGAAGAGAAGCTTGTGTGCCTGAGGCCACGATGAATCTTCTTTTGCACGCCTGGTATGGCCAATCGTGGCTGCATATATTTGCGGGCAATGCACGCCTCAGTAAATGGTTGGAAGTGTGACTGTGTAAGTATCGAGCCTCTTTTGTTTCAGTGATAAGCGCTCGATTTACGCCAAGCAACACTCTCATCAACGCCAAATCAATTTTTCTCACCCCACTCGTCCCCCCTATGCGATCTTTACATCCATTCAGGCGCCCTAACTTCACTAGGCAGCGCCCACTGATGACTTCAAGTCTATCTCATTTGAAATCCCAAGCCTCACAAAAATATTATAATGCATCGGCCTGTTAGGGTAGCAGCTAAGTGGAAGAGTACTTGTACCTATAATGTATCATGTGCTTATTAATGCAGAAAACATCACAGCACTACCGTAATGAAAGTGTAAGGAACAAACGCCCATTTCACAACAACATTTCTCTGTGTCCTTATCTGATTATTATTGTTTGTGTAAAATGGCTGTTTCATTGTAGCAGTTACTAATTAGAGGAGCGAAACATTTGCGAGGCACCGAAACTAATAACTGACATAAATAACTACGCAAAACATGGAATGGATAGCAGTCACACACGGCGTATACTAAATAACATACCAGTGCATCTAGATATTTAGGACATACTAAGAATATGACAAAAGAAAAGTGGTATGTCTCCAATTAAAATGTTCTTCACTTTCTGTCGTATGCATGGCGCTCGGCTCCGCACTACTGATTCTTATCGGTGCGGCCATAATAGTGCGAACGTCGCATGCGACCAGCCCTTTAGGTACCTGTGGCGACATCAAGCTTTTCGATCTCCAGGCGAAGCCTGCAAGGAAGTCGAAATAGAATGAACGCCAGCGGTACCTGTCGGCGTCAGTTATGGACTTTGAGAGAGAAGGCTTTAAAAGCGTGTACCGAATAGGGCGGATAAGTGTCCACCGATACTGTGATCACCGGCTGTAGATGGCAGGCAGGATAAGTTGCTGCAAAAGCGATTAAAAGGCGATATTGCTGAAATGATACTTCCTCCGAGAGAATGCAAGCTCCAGCACGCGCTTCTTAAGTAATGAATAAAGAAACAAATGAGTAAATAATTATTGTACATCTGAAACGTTTGCCAGTGATGAATGTCAGTAAGAGAGAGGCCTTTGTCCGTCAGCTGACCTTTCATGAGGTAGTACAAGCTACGACGAGCGGTATATTTAAAGCGGCAGCTTCAAGGCTCCTGTTGAGCGGAAAATGCGGCGTTGTTGTGTGGCAAAAATCGGGATTGTTCGAAAAAGGTTTGATATCACACGTGGAGAGGCGGAATTGAAGAGAGATAAAAAAATTCGGTAGAGACGCTTAGAACTGCTTACGTGCGTGACTGCGAGAGCACTATACTGTCCCTGGGTGCACTGACACCCCCCAGCACGAGCTCAATTTGCGCTTCATTTTTTCACGTCTTCGGGTACGAAAGCGCGGGCAACAATGGAGGAAAGAAAAGTGGAAAACGCTGACTTACTGAAACTTATTGAAAGGTAGGTCACTTGTTTTTCATTAATAATAATTGGTTTTAGGGGAAAGGAAATGGCGCAGTATCTGTCTCATATATCGTTGGACACCTGAACCGCATTGGATTACGAATTATCGGTAACTGGAAAAGTAGAGGGCCCCGCCGCGGTGGCTCAGTGGTTAGGGCGCTCGACTACTGATCCGGAGTACCCGGGTTCGAACCCGACCGCGGCGGCTGCGTTTTTATGGAGGAAAAACGCTAAGGCGCACGTGTGCTGTGCGATGTCAGTGCACGTTAAAGATCCCCAGGTGGTCGAAATTATTCCGGAGCCCTCCACTACGGCACCTCTTTCTTCCTTTCTTCTTTCACTCCCTCCTTTATCCCTTCCCTTACGGCGCGGTTCAGGATATATGAGACAGATACTGCGCCATTTCCTTTCCCCCAAACACCAATTAAATAAAAAAAAGTAGAGGAATTCAGGACCTCGCTGCGGAACAGGTATTCCGCTTTAAGCGAGAACTACGCCATTAGGGTTCAAGCAGTGAACAGTAATATCACAGATATCACTACGGAGAGTGCAACAGAAACAGGAGGTAGAATAGCTAGACAGGGTACCGGTAAGTTCTCTCAAAAAGTGAAATATCTGGTTCAGAAAATCCATAACATGAATGGCTCTAACCTCATAGACAGAATAGAATTGGCAGAGCTGTTAATGCTTATCCACAAGCGAGAGGTCAACGACATAATGAATCAGGAAGACGGCCGAGTAAGCTCTACAGAACAGACGTAGCCTAAATGTGGTCAAGAGGAAACTAGGCAGAGGCAAAAATCACATGTACACGCTAGGAGACAACTAGGGTACTGCCATTACCAGTGTGGATAAGATAGTTAAAGTAGCCGAGGAGTTCTACAGAAATCTATACAGCAGCCGAAATAACCACGACGATAGTGACGAACGCAGGGCTGTAGAGGAATCGGACACCCCGCTGATAACGAAAGGGGAAGTAAAGAAAGCCTTACAAGCAATTCAAACGTGTAAAGCTGCTCATGAATATCAGCGAACTGCAGGTCTGGTGATGGACAGTAGATTGTGCAAGAATAACTGGCCGGCTAGTATGCGCAATGCCTCACGACATCGAGCGTGCCAGAATCTTGGAAGAACGCTAAAGGTATCTTAATCCATAAGAAAGGAGACGTTAAGGACTTGCAAAATTGCTGCTCGCTGTCCACAAGATATTGCTTGCAGGAATATATATATATATATATATATATATATATATATATATATATATATATATATATATATATATATATATCGTAGATTGCAGGAACGCATTTCACTCATTCGAAATCACAGTAGTCAGGCATGCGTAACGAGGTTGTAGAAGAGTTATATGTAAATGTATTGGAAAATACCTAGAGCGGCTGTACGTCCACGATATCATCCGCAGAGATAGTGATAAAATCCAAATCAGGAAGAGTGTCATGAAGGGAGATAATCTCTAAAGCGCTGAGGAGGTGTTCGCACCCCGCGACGCTGATAATGAGAGCAGCGATGCGTGATTTCGCAGAGTTAAGAGCTGACACTCAGCGAATTGAAACAGCTAAAGAGTGAAGCCTTGCTAGTGTTTGACCTAATCTCAGGACAATCTTTTCGAGCGGAATTGAGAATCAGTGTTTTCAGCGTCAAATGTCGTTGTTTTCCTTTTTTATTTTCCATTGAGTCTCAACACATAACCTCAGCATTAATTGTTTAATCTCTTTCGTGATCGGCTGATCTGTCCCGAAGCAAATTGCAGTTCATAAAACTGGAGGAATTCGCTCGGAAAGGCGTCCTCTATTAGCATGCTGCAGCAACGAGTGAACGGAGAGAGGAGCTGGCTTGCAAAGGGAGCTCCGGCCTTTTGCACTTAGCAGTGGCCGTTGGTCCCGAACAATGAAAACACATTATCTGCCAGGATGCATTGGCAAAAGCGCAATACCGTCTGCTTTTGGGTGTCGGAAAAATTAGTGCAGGTGTTGTGAAAGCTTGGTCGCTTTTCATTTGCGAGCCACAGAGCGTGCAGAAATTTAAACCCCGTGCTCACAACATGGTCCCATTTTATAAGGGAGAAGAAAATGGAGCAGATTTAGGCTGATGGTTTATGGGAGTTTAACGTCCCAAAGTGACTGAGGCTTTGAGAGACGCCGTAATGAAGGGCTCCGGACATTTCCACCACCTGGGGTTCTTAACGCGCACTGACATCGCACAGCACACCGGCCTCTAGAATTTCGCTTCCATCGAAATTCGACCGCGGCGAGATTAAGGCTGATGCTGCAACAGTTCATCTGTGATTCTGAGTGATAATAGCTGTTTTTTTTTAATTTTGAGGCAGAGTACCTCTGAAAGTTATACGTTTCGAAGTAAGTAAATAAGATGAAATGTAAAAAAGAAAAGAGGGAAAAGCAAGAAATAAATAAATCAGCCACGTGCATGTCTCGCTAACCTTACGAAGAGTTTACCAGGCATGGTGCCACTCGCCCCCATCTCGTTTCAAAGCGCATGCCAATAAGATCTTTCTAACATCGCCAGTGTGATTGGGGAAGGGGCGAGAATCCCTGGAGTTTTTTATTCGAACAATGCTAAAAGTTAGCATTCAAACTGAAATCAGATGGAGAACAGAAACGGTTGCAATGAGATTACCACCGTCATCAGAAGATGGAGCCTCTATTGTAGCGCGTTGCATGTCCCTTGATGAGTACACACACAGCCATTGCGGCGCCCCCATTTTTTTCCTGCCGCGTCATCGTCTGTAATGAGCCTTGCACATTGTACTGGTAACAAAATAAGTGGGCGGAGTTGGCCTTACCAGTATAATTATGCTCTAGCCTCCACGATGAACATTAAATGACATGAACGCAATTCCTTAAAGACTGAGGCGCTTAATTGACCCATCTCCTTTGGCGGGAACCTCAGACGGAGCAAACGCTCCTCGTCACCTTCCAGATTTATTTCAGGAAGATCTAGTGCATGTCTAATTTCGAGACAACGCGCAGGCACGCCGAGGTTTACACCAACGAATGTGGAGCTCACTTGCGTTTGAGTGATGCGATCCCGTGAGATGTGAAGTCGCTATACATTTGCCCAGTGAGGATAATTTTTATCCATTAATACCGGGTAGCTGCTCTATTGCCGAGTGGTACTGTGGAGAATGCCTGTTAAATATTACCTCGTGACTTTCCACTCATCGTTAATCAGGGAGTGACAAATCTGGTTTATGGTTAGGTTTATGGGGGTTTAACGTCCCAAAGCGACTCAGACTATGAGAGACGCCGTAGTGAAGGGCTCCGGAAATTTCGACCACCTGGGGTTCTTTAACGTGCACTGACATCGCACAGCACACGGGCCTCTAGAATTTCGCCTCCACCGAAATTTGACCGCCGTGGCCGGGATCGAACCCACGTCTTTCGTGGCCAGCAGCCGAGCGCCATAACCACTCAGCCACCGCGGTGGCTGGAGTGACAAATCTGCGCCGATACTTCGTTTTCATGTGCGCAGCTAAACGCGTTCTTTTTCCTTTCTGCTCTGTGACAAGACCGCTTGTTCAGAAAAAAGCTGATCCTCGTAATGACAAGCGATCCGCTGCAGTGATTCTAAAGTAATGTTTTAGGACTGCTTTCCCAAGCAGCACAAGTAATTGGCCCAACATTAAAACTGTATTGGCAAAGTTGGCCCTACAAAGGACCAGGATGGGACCATCCTGCTGCAATATTGGGCCGATGATCTGTGCTGCTTGGGTTGTTTCAAAGATTACTTTGAATCAAGCGTAGTTTCAACAACGCGCATGAGGTTAGTCTCCTGGTATACCTATTCGGAAAACGTATATGTTTTATTTACGAATATAAAGTGTAACAATTTCTCACCTTCCGGGCTGTAGAGATGTGAAAACAAAAATGCACGTCCAAATTTATGGCGGAAGTTTAGTCATTCAATCATTTCTGTGCATATTGGAAACATAAATAACAGCAACTCATTTAATTTTTATTTTTTTCCTGACTTAATATCAGTTCAGTTGCTTGCCCACTCAGTCACCATTTGCTACCGACACCCCCAAGAAATTGACAATATTATAGTAGAAAGATCATCGTACTAGTTTTTTTCTTTATGTTCGAACGCTTCACATTTTTCATTGTCTTGTTTATTTGCTGCGCAAACAAAACTTCCAATGACAGCAACAAATGCATTCGTAAATTTCACGAACGTCATTTTGTGGTGCTCATCATGCAAAGCAAGTGCATGTGTAGCATCGGCGTATGGAGAGAGCGACATTTGGCGGCCCAGGGGCGGGGGGGGGGGGGGGGGGGGTTTGCTGGGGCTTGAGCTTGGCGTGGTCCTTGCGATGACGAAACTTTTTTGAGAATCCGTTTTGCACGTACAGAAAGGTGGCACATATAGCGGCTCGTGTATCGCCCTACAAGCCCACGTGTTGCTCTAACAAGCGCCTTTATTATCAGCGGTCATCCACATACGCTTGTAAATACTTCCTGCAGTTTATTTCCTTGCCGAATCACACTCGACGCACCGCGTGACATGCACGGTAAAGGTGGATTCGATTCGTGTTACGGGGTTCAAGGAAGGAAGCATGCTTCGTTTTCGTATCAGTGGAGCCGATAAAACCTCTATGTGAGCTATTGCTCTCGTTGAGTGAAAACACTTCGTTGCCACGCACACTTTTTTTTTGTTTCCGGACGCTTATCACAGGATGTTTATCTCGTAGAAGGGTCACTTTGGTGGAAAATACCAATTCGGTTTATCCCGTAGCAGGAAGCTGTCTGCCCAGAAAGAGCGCCGTCGTGTTTAACGGGGAGTCGGAAGGGGGTGGTCACTGGAGCTTACTGGTACTGACTCAAATAGGACAGGGAAGAAAATGAGAAATAAGAAAGAATTGGTCTGTGCTCCGCATAGACCGACTGCTTCTTATCGGAATAAGAAGAAAAATGCCTACGTCATTAATTTTTGTTTGTTTGCATGCAGAACCCCATGCATCTCCGACCTTCACGATTAACAGAGGTCACGCGTAATAGTCAGCACAAATCTGTGCTTCGTCCTTCTTTTGTTGTTCTCGTTCTTTTAAACCCATAGTTGCATAAGGTAGTTTGATGTCGACGTCTAGGTATGCCCTAGCCGAAAAACAGAGAGAAAGAGAGCGACAATTAGAGGAAATGCTGGGAGATCTGCTGGAAGAGTCCCAAAGCGACTCATGCTATGAGAGACGCCGTAGTGCAGGTCTCAGGAAATTTCGACCACCTGGGGTTCTTTAACGTGCACTGACATCGCACAGCACACGGGCCTTAGAATTTCGCCTCCATCGAAATTCAACCAGCGCCCGTCCTTGTCGCCTCGTCTCTGTCCTCGTCTGTTCAGCGCTGCTTTTCCAGTGAACCCGCGTCTTTCGAGTCAGCAGTCGAGAAACATAACCACTCAGCTGTCGCGGCGGCTCTCCGGTTGGTTAAACCGAAAATTCTTGATTTCACTGGCTTAGGGCTTACTGCACGCAGCAAACAGAGAAATGGATTCAATTTATTTCTTTAATTCCAATTGGTTTTTCAGAAAAGGAAATCGCGCAGTATCTATCACATCTCGGCAGACACCTGAACCGCACCGTAAGGGAAGGGATAAAGGCGGGAGAGAAAGAAGAAAGGAAAGAAGAGGTGCCGTAGTGAAGGCCTTCGGAATAATTTCGACCACCAGGGGATCTTTAAAGGGACTATGCAATGAATAAAAAGTCGCTTGTAAATGTTTTCAATGCTTAGAAATGGTGCTAAGAAGCATTCACACCAAGTATGAGTCTTCGGAACTGAGCCGGCAATTTGTTATGAATTTTTAAAAACCGTGTTTTTTAAAATTCGCGGGCCGATTGGTGTGCTCGTAGTGACCGATTTTGAAACTAAAATCGTGAAAAAAGACGTCACTATACCCATTACGTCACCAGGCCACCACACGCTTTCATTCGCTGGAGCCACGGCAGCCACGACGTCACGGACACACTTCCGGTGGCCGTGAAAATCGTCTGCTCGTGCCGCCGCGCGACCCTCTCTGGCAAGCCCGAGCCAGGGCATTGCCTTCCCGCAAATGGTTTCAATTTTCCTCTGCCGCCTCCTTCTGTCGGGAGTTCCGGAGCCACTCGCACTGGCTCGCCGAGTCGCTACTGTTGTCGCTGGCGTTCAGCCGGTACGGCGTGAACGCATAGGGCTTGATGCCCATCGTGGCCGTAAGAGCGAGCAGTCGCGCCTCGAGGTCCGGGTCCATCACTGCTAACTACAACAGACGACAAGCAAAGGAACCCGACGCGCGCCGCAATCACGCCGCCGACGCTGCTGCTGGGGCGCGGGGTGCGACAACCGGAAGTTGCAAAATGAGCGTCAGCGGATGACGTATTCATGGGCGGAGCCCAGTCCCAGAGCTGTTTTCTTTATTTCTGTCTGGTACCCCGCGTGTACGAGTTGAGGGGGGAGAGGAGGAGCGTAATTTTTAATCGTCTTTATCTTCGTTGTTATTGATAAAAATAACTGGTTTTTAGGGAATGCAAATGGCGCAGTATCTGTCTCATATATCGTTAGACACCTCAACCACGCCATAAGGGAAGGGATAAAGAAGGGAGTGAAAGAAGAAAGGAAGAGAGAGGTGCCGTAGTGGAGGGCTCCGGAATAATTTCGACCACCTGGGGATCTTTAACGTGCACTAACATCGCACAGCACATGGGCGCCTTAGCGTTTTGCCTACATAAAAACGCAGCCGCCGCGGTCGGGTTCGAACACGGGAACTCCGGATCAGTATCCGAGCGCCTAACCACTGAGCGACCGCGGCGTGGCTTGTTATTGATGCTAGCTTAAAAATTCTTGCGTTGGGGTGACGAGTGATTAAATGCCTATCTCTTGTCTGCTTTACGTATTCTTAATTTATTGCACAGTCCCTTTAATGTGCACTGATATCACACAGCACACGGGCGCCTTAGCGTTTCGCCTCCTTCGAAACGCTGCCAAAATCTGTTATTGTGTGAGAAATATCTGTTCAAGTGCGGCTCAAATGGCAGGGTGAGGGGGATGGATAAACGGTAAAAAGAACAAACAACACAGAAAACATGAGTCCGTAAACATCAGAATAATTTGCAGTGTTAGCATTGAAACTTTAGAATTTAACCAAAGTGAAATTTTCCGTGCTAGGCGACAATTAGAATTCATTTTGCTTTGTATTTCACCGATCTAATTTGGTGTAAAGATTCGTATTGGTGTGAGATTTGCTGTGCTACGCCCGAAATGGGCTTATAGAAGAAGAGAAATTTTAACCAACCCTGTACTGCTACACAGACCAATGAATGGCGTGCAATGTGCACAGTGGACATGATGGAGAAGCATGTCATCTGGCACAGCTCAGGACCAAGCACTTGCAGCAACGACTCCTCAAGCATGCGCACCTAGGCCTCGAGGATTGCTGCGCATCACCCACCAGCGTCATCGGCGTCAGCATTTCGGGGACATAAAAAGCCCGACTGCTTCGTGGTCCCTGACCAGTGGGTATGGCAGAAGCTTCGAGACCATGCGTCTCACAGATTCGTCAGTTGAGGAATCAGCGCTCGGTATATACCTGTCATTGCGATAATGTTTCTCTCTTGCTTCTGCCGTGCCCGCAGTCACGTACCGTTTGTTCAGTCGTTGACGGCTACTACTGTTATGTTGATTCACTGTTTACCTGTGGTGACGTTGAACATAATCCAGTGTACTCAAGAGAGGAAGTGCTTAAGATTAGACGATATACGGGAGCAAAAGCAGTGCGCACGTTAGCGCATCGCCAGCTTCGTGAAACTTGTGATAAGCTGTCTTGTACTGGGAAAAACTTGGACCACTTGTCTGTGACTGTGGTAGATTATACAAGCAATATTTATTTGCTGAAAAAAAAACTGTTCACCATCGTGTGATGAAAGTCGATGACTTAGAGAACAGAAGCGGAAAGGAAAATTACGGAGGGCACTTACGACTACTTACGTGCTGTGAATGCGAAAGCACGCAGGGTGTTCGGCTGCGGCGATGGCGTGCTGCTCTAATGCAGTGGCCAGTGACGCTGATCTGCTCGCGCCGCGCGAATGGAAGTTGATGACGACGACGATCCCGAAACACAACGCGAGAGACGGCAGTTAAGCACGCGGGGTGCTCGGTTGCGGTGATGGCGTGCTACTCTAATGCAGTGGCCAGTGACGCTGATCTGCTCGCGCCGCGCGAATGGAAGTTGATGACGACGACGATCCCGAAACCCAATGCGAGAGATGGCAGTTAAGCACGCGGGGTGTTCGGTTGCGGCGATGGCGTGCTACTCTAATGCAGTGGCCAGTGACGCTGATCTGCTCGCGCCGCGCGAATGGAAGTTGATGACGACGACGATCCCGAAACCCAACGCGAGAGACGGCAGTTAAGCACGCGGGGTACTCGGCTGCGGCGAAGGCGTGCTACAATAATGCAGTGGCCAGTGGCGCTGATCTGCTCGCGCCGCGCGAAGGGAAGTTGATGAAGACGACGATCCCGAAACCCAACGCGAGAGACGGCAGTTAAGCACGCGGGGTGCTCGGCTTCGGCGATGGCGTGCTGCTCTAATGCAGTGGCCAGTGACGCTGATCTGCTCGCGCCGCGCGAATGGAAGTTGATGAAGACGACGATCCCGAAACCCAACGCGAGAGATGGCAGTTAAGCACGCGGGGTGTTCGGTTGCGGCGATGGCGTGCTACAATAATGCAGTGGCCAGTGGCGCTGATCTGCTCGCGCCGCGCGAATGGAAGTTGATGAAGACGACGATCCCGAAACCCAACGTGAGAGACAGCAGTTAAGCACGCGGGGTGCTCGGCTGCGGCGATGGCGTGCTATTCTTTTGCAGTGGCCAGTGACGCTGATCTGCTCGCGCCGCGCGAATGGAAGTTGATGAAGACGACGATCCCGAAACCCAACGCGAGAGACGGCAGTTAAGCACGCGGGATGCTGGGCTGCGGCGATGGCGTGATACTCTTCTGCAGTGGCCAGTGACGCTGATCTGCTCGCGCCGCGCGAATGAAAGTTGATGAAGACGACGATCCCGAAACCCAACGCGAGAGACGGCAGTTAAGCACGCGGGGTGCTCGGCTGCGGCGATGGCGTGCTTCTCTTATGCAGTGGTCAGTGACGCTGATCAGCTCGCGCCGCGCGAATGGAAGTTGATGACGACGACGATCCCGAAACCCAACGCGAGAGACGGCAGTTAAGCACGCGGGGTGCTCGGCTGCGGCGATGGCATGCTACTCTTATGCAGTGGCCAGTGACGCTGATCTGCTCGCGCCGCGCGAATGGAAGTTGATGACGACGACGATCCCGAAACCCAACGCGAGAGACGGCAGTTAAGCACGCGGGGTGCTCGGTTGCGGCGATGGTGTGGTACTCTTATGCAGTGTCCAGTGACGCTGATCTGCTCGCGCCGCGCGAATGGAAGTTGATGAAGGCGACGATCCCGAAACCCAACGCGAGAGACGGCAGTTAAGCACGCGGGATGCTCGGCTGCGGCGATGGCGTGATACTCTTATGCAGTGGCCAGTGACGCTGATCTGCTCGCGCCGCGCGAATGGAAGTTGATGAAGACGACGATCCCGAAACCCAACGCGAGAGACGGCAGTTAAGCACGCGGGGTGCTCGGCTGCGGCGATGGCGTGCTACTCTTATGCAGTGTCCAGTGACGCTGATCTGCTCGTGCCGCGCGAATGGATGTTGACGACGACGATCCCGAAACCCAACGCGAGAGACGGCAGTTAAACACGTGGGGTGTCCGGCTGCGGCGATGGCGTGCTGATCTAATGCAGTGGCCAGTGACGCTGATCTGCTCGCGCCGCGCGAATGGAAGTTGATGACGACGACGATCCCAAAACTCAACGCGAGAGATAGCAGTTAAGCACGCGGGGTGTTCGGTTGCGGCGATGGCGTGCTACTCTAATGCAGTGGCCATTGACGCTGATCTGCTCGCGCAGCGCGAATGGAAGTTGATGACGACGACAATCCCGAAACCCAACGCGAGAGATGGCAGTTAAGTACGCGGGGTGTCCGGCTGCGGCGATGGCGTGCTGCTCTATTGCAGTGGCCAGTGACGCTGATCTGCTCGCGCCGCGCGAATGGAAGTTGATGACGACGACGATCCCGAAACCCAACGCGAGAGATGGCAGTTAAGCACGCGGGGTGTCCGGCTGCGGCGATGGCGTGCTGCTCTAATGCAGTGGCCAGTGACGCTGATCTGCTCGCGCCGCGCGAATGGAAGTTGATGACGACGACGATCCCGAAACTCAACGCGAGAGATGGCAGTTAAGTACGCGGGGTGTCCGGCTGCGGCGATGGCGTGCTGCTCTAATGCAGTGGCCAGTGACGCTGATCTGCTCGCGCCGCGCGAATGGAAGTTGATGACGACGACGATCCCGAAACCCAACGCGAGAGATGGCAGTTAAGCACGCGGGGTGTCCGGCTGCGGCGATGGCGTGCTGCTCTAATGCAGTGGCCAGTGACGCTGATCTGCTCGCGCCGCGCGAATGGAAGTTGATGACGACGACGATCCCGAAACCCAACGCGAGAGATGGCAGTTAAGCACGCGGGGTATCCGGCTGCGGCGATGGCGTGCTGCTCTAATGCAGTGGCCAGTGACGCTGATCTGCTCTCTCCGCGCGAATGGAAGTTGATGACGACGACGATCCCGAAACCCAACGCGAGAGATGGCAGTTAAGCACGCGGGGTGTCCGGCTGCGGCGATGACGTGCTGCTCTAATGCAGTGGCCAGTGACGCTGATATGCCCGCTCCGCGCGAATGGAAGTTGATGACGACGACGATCTCAAAACCCAACGCGAGAGACGGCAGTTAAGCACGCGGGGGTGTTCCTCATGTTTGTACAGGCGGGGTCAAAAGTCTCTGGACCGCGTGTTATTGAAATGAAGCCGATATCTGTGCTATTAGCCGGCGGCTGGAGACCACTCCAGTGAAGAAGAAAGGGAAAATTTTGTTTTTTTCACCTCCACAAGTGTGGCCTCCAGCCGTCGGCTAATAGTAGAGCTATCTGCTTCGTTTCAGTAACACGTGGTCCAGAGACCTTTGTCCCCGACTGCACATAGTTCATGTACATAAAACATTATATCACTGCAATAAATGCCATGCTGAAAAAAAGCGGTGATGGCGTAGTACTCTAATGAGGTGGCCAGCGAAGCTGATCTGTTCGCGTCGGCCTGGGTGAGAAATCCACTTCGGGAGAAAATTTTGTTTTTTTCTCTTTACTAATGATTTAGGCGCTGCCGAAGACGTCATGAGGTCACGTGGGTTTTGGGACTTTCTGGCGTGGACAACGCCGGATTTCCCGCATCATGACCCATACAATGCTTTCGCATTTATAACCGAATCAACCGAACCATCCATCTATGACGTGGACGACACAAAAAGAGAAGAGCAGCGCACCCTCGAATAGATCGCTTTCCAGAAAATGTGCGAATGTCTGCTAAATGTATCACACAAACGACAGAATTAGGGAACCTGCTGAAAATAAATACTGACCGGTTGTCCTCAAGCTCCTAGATGGAAAAGACGAAGTCAATATTCTTAAAAAACTGCAGTAAAGTGAAAAACACGGCATTTACAATCTCGAAGGAGTATTCACTGCTTGGGCAAATGATTCGAAAAAAGCTTTGATCAAGCGCAAAGGAGCACAGAGAAAATGGCGATAAAGCTACGCTTTCCTTCGACAAAATTGATGATGATGAATATAGATTTTTATGGCGCAAGGGCATCTATGGCCAAAGAGCGTCATGGCAGAAGGTATTTTCGATTACTCAAGGTGGGGTCAAAGACCCGTTTTCCAAGCATTTCAACCCTGATAAGCCGAGCAGCAGGCCAGGCGAAGCTTTTATCCATTGTATCACCGGTGGGTACCCGGCGGCACTAGAGATCGAACCTCGCACCTCCCGCATGCGAGGCGGATGCTCGGCCACTTGGCCACTAATGTTTCGCAGAATCAATGCCAAACAATTCCGTTGGAAAAAAAGAAATCATCAGGAGTTCCGCTGAGTGCCCAGTGACAAGGCTGTCACAGTCGCGATTATACTTTACTCACCAATGATAACAGTGTACCTACAGCTCCGGCAAAGCAGCCTTGCGGTAAACCTGTTTTCTGTGCTGATTGTAAATGCCCGAAGTACGCTAAACAAGTGAGTTTTCTTTAATGGCCTTTAGAGGCGAAAACCCGTCTAGTGTACGTGCGTGCGTGAGTGTGTGATAACACTCGTTGGTACCCAAAAAGACGGCGTCAGTCAAGGTTGCCCAGGAAGAGCAATCTGCATCGCACAAGTCCCACCGGTGGCAGCACCTGCCATCCCAGGGCATTGGCACACCACTTACCAGCTGCACCACTGCGCCAGGTGTGGTGTGAGGACTCCAAGGAATCTATGAATGTTGGATAGAGAAGGGCATTAACCCATTAGCTGTCGCGTCATACCCTTAAGGAGGAGAGCGGGTGGAGAGGTATCATTGCCAGCTGTGTGGAATCGCTCGCAACTTGAGCGGGCTGGCTTACGCCTTCTCACATGTAACCAGTCATAAGTGCCTCTGCCATTCCCCCCCCCCCTTTTTTTTTTAAAAAATCAGCCATATCTAGAAATCGAAACTAAGTGAAGTTTTGCTTTAAGAGAAAGCTCACTTGTAAATCTTACTTTTGCAAAAGCAGAGAGATGAAATGGCACAGCTAGTCGTTAAGGGCAACTGTGTGGATTCCAAGAGAAGGCAAGCGTATCAGGGGGCGGCAGAAGGTTACGTGGGCCTATGAGACTGAGAATTTTTCGGGCATAAGGTGGGCGCAGATGGCAATGGACCGGGTTAGTTTGAGAGACATGGGAGAGCCCTTTGCCCTGCAGTGGGTGTAGTCAAGCTTATGATGATGATGATGATGATGAAGGTAGCAATGCACGTTTCTGAAACCAGCGTTAACACATTCAATACATATGCGAGTCTCATGTCTTTAATTTTCGGGCGTAATATGTTGTAGTCAATTTTCTCTCGCCGTGCCCCGACTTCATATATCCGCGGAAATTTGAAAGGAAAACAAGATTTTGGGAGCGGTTCGCTATACTGACGTCATATAGGCCAGCTATTGCTCTAGTAACATGTGATGTGGCCTGTGATTATAACGGAAGTTGGTGTTGTTCTCGTGGGGTCAGTTATTAAGTTTTTGAATTCATACGATTTCAACAGCAGCATATAATCAGTGCTTATATCTGCAGTATAATCAATATAACTATCATGTGTAATTCTGAGAGGTAGTTTGCTTTTTCTTGTTTAGAGTAGCAAGGATATATTTCATTTCGTCGAAAATTTGTGCACACTTGAGTTGGGATTGGGGGGGGGGGGGGGGGGGGGCTGTACACACCAACTGTTATAGTGTAATGAAAATAAATTTATGACTCAAATTTGGAGATAAATGTGTTTTTGAACATCGTAACGGAAGGAGAGCTCACATGGATGCAACTCCTGTGGTATAGCGTATGATGCTCATTTCCTACATGCCGCTGGCACAGGTTTGTTGCTTGTGAACTTCTAGTTTACCTCTGATCAATTGTTTTTGTTTTGTTCGCATGGGTTGATTGTTGAAATTACTTCTACTCGTACTTACCCGTCACGTCCCGCAATCGATAAGGCATTTGGGATGGAGTAAATAACTGACACAAACGTAAAAAAGTTCTGCCCTGGTTAGTTTAGTGGCGGCAGTAATTATGACGGAAATAGTTAAAAATGAAAAATTCTTGCGGACAAAGATTGGCGAAAAATAAAGAGATGCGGAGCGCAAGGCTGCGGGATCGAATCTCGGCCATGAAGGACGCATTTCGATGGAGACGAAATGCAAAAGGCACCCGTGCGCTGTGCGTTACCAGTGCACGTTAAAGAGCCCGAGGAGGTCAAAATTAATCCGGAGCCCTGCATTACTGCGCCTCTTTCTCTCTTCCTCCTTTTGAGTGCCGTTTCATCTATTCCATGCCAGCGACGTTGAAGTGCATAGCGAGAGTTCGGCAAACCCTCCTTTACTTCCCCTTAGAACAGGAAAGGAAAGGCTCTCTTGTGCACGGAGAGCTGGGTTTCAACAAGTGCACTTGAGGGATGCGGCGAAAACGATATCGACGCTGTTTGTCCATTCATCCACCGCACGCCAGCGGGTGAGGAGTGCCGGTCGAAAGAGCGGGGTAGATCGGGTCCGTTGGAAAAAACCGCGCGCTGGCGCCGGCGCGGAGGGAGCGTTCGCCGCCAGAAGAGCGGTGCCTCCTGGGAGAGCGGCCGCGCCTGCCAGCATGAGCGCCGCGCACGCGGCGCCTCCAGCGTTTCGCCCTCCCGCGTTCTACGTGGAAAGGTCGACGGCGCGGGGGAAACACGCCGAGAAATCGGCCCCCACAATCGTCGCACTCGAGCGCTGCCTCACCTTGTGACGGAGCATATTTTTCATGCACTCTCCGTCTGGGAATCTCGTGAATGGCGCGATCAACCTTTAATGCCAAGCTTCAACGCTCCTCTCTCTGACAAGCTGTTCCTCGCAGCCTTTCGCCGTATATGTCATCTTTTCTTTGCAACCCCCGTCATTTGAAACATGCTATCTCATACGGGCAGAAATCGCTTTAGGCAGCAGATAAAAGGGAGGACATATGCATCTTCTTTCGAGTGAAATTTTACGCCAGAATGTTCTCTGGGAAGTGCAAGCTGTTTTTTTTTTTCACAGTATATAATGGGTTTTTTATTCCCTCGAGACTGAGTATACTGTAGGCTCAGGAATAAACAAAGCTTCCATACGAAGGTATACGCATTTATGACACCAAATAGCAAACAGAAAACATTGCGATGTCTGGCACAGGTGTCAGATAAGTGAGTAGACCATATAAGGCCGAATCCAACTATGTGTCTAAATATTTTACAGAATCAGAAAAACGAATACGAGGCTAAGAACGATTTATACATAGAGAACTGTGCAAACAAAGTGATTCAGAAAGTGTGACCTCCTTCAGCGGGCTACGAAAACAAACAAGCTTTGATGTAGAATGATTAATGTCAATTAAGGTAGCATCGAACCAGTCCATTAACTTTACAAGGTCGTTCTGAGACATCACAAGTGCATCCGAGAAATTCACATGAGTTAGCAACGAGGGTAGTATTACGTGCATGCTGAAATAGTTTGGAAGTGCCTAGAGGATTATACACGTAGTTTACGTACACATTAAACAGCAAAGAAGACAGTATGAAACTTTGTAGAACACCATCCTTGGGAAGTACACGGGCACTACGAGCATTTGTAAAGGAGACAAGGTGTGAAAGATCTGCAAGGAAATTTTGCAATAACCGAAAGAAGCGACTCTGAAAACCTAAATATTAGTGTTTATCTAGTCAATGGACATGTAAGACTACATCAAGTTCTCTTGATGCATCTAAAAAACAGTGCCCAAGACATTAGCTTTGTCTAAAAATATGTAAATAAATGGTAACTAAAGTTTGATAAAACTTGAGTGCTGCTTTTTTCAATAAAACCATATTGACATTCGGAAAATCCCCCTTACTTGTTTATAAAACTTTTTATTACTAAGAATATGTTTTTCTAAAATTTTCTCTAAATTTTGTACTGATTTATCATCGCCTTCTTTAAGAAATGAACGAAATATGGCCGTGTTTAACCGAGTAAAGATACTGCTACTTGTAATTATATAGTTTCAGGTTTCTAATAATATCTTCTCGAGAATGCCAAAATTGCGGTAAAGATCGGATATGCGGATTCTCCTGTTTCCTGGCGATTGTCGCGAACTGATGCTCTCTAGTAGAGTATAAACTTCTTATATTGTAATGACCGGAAGGGGAGCACAGTTAATTACCTGGTTAGCCGTAATGCTTTAATTACAACCTATTTGATTATACATCCCCCCAATAGTGAGGGCAAAATTTGTTAAAGTCATCAACGACAAAGGATAAATCTGAATCAGAACTGTTCTCAATATCGTTACCCGGGTTTGAAGATAGACCTCGCACCTCATTTATAAGAGACCTAGTTTTTTGGCATTGTTTCAATTTTGATCGAAGCGTTTTCTATAGTAAAAATGTTTCTCCGCATGACTGAAGCAATTTAATTTATTTGAAGAAGTTGTATAGTTTTAAGAGTGCCTTTGTACAAAATCAATCAGTCAGTCCACATACCTGGTGCCTAGGAACAACCCTAGGGTCTTGGAACTGGTACACCATACACAGAACAATGCAGAAACATAATAACAGAAAAAAATCAATGAGGTCCACAGATAACTAAAGAGCCAAGACGATAAAAACATCATTCGTCAGTGAAGCCCCCCAGACCACGACAAAAGCGTGAGAAACAAGCACAAAGCGCAGTGTAGCGGGACCCGGCACCCGACAGGAGCGTAGCTCAGGGTGCGAGGAAAAGAGGGAGGAGGGAGAGAGAAATCAAAAAGATGAGATCATGTACGCGTGCGAAAGGGAGCTAAAATACCGCAGTCTTCGACGCGTTCGAGAACAAGGACAAGACGGTCGGAGTAAGCATTATAGGAAGACTGTTATCTGTCAATGGGAGTGTCGACTCTGCAAGGCATCTGCTATGAAAGAGCGATCTGACTAGGCAGTTAGCTCAGCACGCGAATTTTAACAACTTTAACCGGTCACCGCAGAAAATATTACCGCGAGCTAGTTTGCAAAGGCAGCGATCTGTTCCCACTAGTCGAAATCGCAGAGTGGGAAGAATTGTCAAGAAAGACATGCCGCCGCTTATATCTGCGTTCAGGTGACGGAACCAGTGCTTGCAAAGGGACAGGAACTTGTCCTGAACCCTTTCGGTATGATCACTGTTCGTCTTAAGGCTCCATTTTGAACAGCTCATCCGCATTTGAGAAGATGTAGGCAGAGAAACTTATAGAACTTTATAAAACAAAGCGCACCTTGAAGCTCTCTCGAAAATCTCCAACAGCGTCAAGGCACTGATGAGTGCGCCCAGTAATCTGCGTGACGTCGGGTGATAAGCTTAGAAGAATAAAAAAGTGCCCCCATGTCTCGAATTTCGGCCGCCTTCGGTGAACTTGCACTTCCAATCTTGTACAATGACGCCAATTCGGATATTTTCCCCCTTTTGAAGTAATTTTAGGATAAAATTTGGCGAAAAGAGAATTTTCACGAAATTTCAGGAAATTTGAAGACCCGGCAATTTCTCTCTTTTTTTTTCCGAATTGCGGGACTTAGCAAACTTTTGCAGGGAAAAAGTGTAAGAAATATAGATTTTTGTGTTTAAGTGAATTTTCAGTGGTCGCATGAACATCACTGATCTTGGAGGGATAGAGCTATTGCTGCGCTTTGAGTCTGTGGAATAGAATTTGATTGCCTCTTAGTGTTCTATTGTTGTAGTAGTAGTAGTAGTAGTAGTAGTAATTTTTATTTCCCTCGACACACACAATGCACCAGAAACAGGCCGATTTAAGTATTTAGTTGGCTTGTGTGACCGTGCCTTAAGATGCACAAAATACATGATGACTGTAGTGAATGGAGATCAATGACCATATGAACAAAGCAAAAAAAAAGATAATTATGAGAAATGGAGAACAGGATACAAATTGGTAGGCATAACCAAACAAACAAACTGAAAAGCAATAAATATAACCCGACAAAATTGTCTCTAAGCGTCAACAGCAATTTCACCATTGATTTTTTGATAATTCTTTCAGAATTCTTTTAGATGCCGCAGAAAAGATTTAATATGGTAACTTGTTGAAATTTCTGGGACATAATAAGCACAGCGTCTGGCCGCATCATGCCTTGCGGCTGAAAGGGGGTCAGCATAACGAAAATGTTTTCTTAGTTCCCGTGTGGCGGTATTTTCGTGCTAAATGCGGTATTCCAAAAATGTTGAACAACAACAGTTTCAATGAGCAAGGACTGAAAATTCTGGATAGCAAGTTCGCGGAAAATTGCGGCTGTTAATATTAGGGAATTGTAGGCAAAGATTTTAAGAATATTTGCATAATGCTTTCAACCCGGTATCTGACCTGAACAGAAGCCAAAGACAGCAATTCCATATCTCAACACACTGTAATCCAAAGCATATGCAATAATTTTGAACACATACAAGGGCAGAAAACATTGAATTTTTAACAATTACCATGGTACTGACTCCAATTTTGAACAGACTACGAATAGTGGTGGATGTTGACAGGACAATGTACTATAGAAAGACTCCAAGATATTTAACACAATCCACGTATGTGATACGTGCCCATATACAGGAAACACATTCCGACTTATGTAAGTAAAGGGGCATGTTCATTATCATAGTATGGAGCAGAGAGCTTAGACAGACAAGTTGTGTTTTTTGGCAGTGATAAACATTCCATTGTCAGTGAACAAATGGATTGCATTGTACACGTCATTGTTCAACGTATCAATGGCTGCATTAATTGTAATGAAGATGTCTGCTAGTAACAGTGCCGCCAGCATACTGGAACGCCGAACATTTGGAAACTGCCAAAGCGAAGTCTTCCAAGAAAATATGAAACAACAGTGGCGATAAAAGCATTCAGCCGAAACTTACAACTGAAAGCGCCTATTGTCGGTTGTGACCGGTTGAAACCGATTTCTCAAGCAGTTTTGGAGAATGCTGTAAAAAATTGGAGGACGCTTAAACTTTGCCATTAAGAGCAGGACGCGACAGCGTGTTGCAGCATTGCCAAGGAATCCACGGAACGCCATCGTCCTTCGGTGCGACCTCTTGCACGGAAAATTAAAAGAAAGGAAACATCTTGGTGGACACCCGAACCGCACTGAGAGGCAAGGAAAATGAAAATAAATTTTTTAAAGGAAAGGACGCCTGTCTCGCATATCACGGTGGACACCCAAACCGGGGCGTAAGGGAAGGAAATTGAAATAAACATTCATTTTATGCAAAGGAATTGACGCCTGTCTCACAATTCTCGCTAGACACCCGTATCGCGCCGTAAGGAAAGGAAAATTCCTTCCCTTATGGCGCGGTTCAGGTGTCCACGGTGATGCGACATTTTTCGCTCACGGCCAAAGACACCGACGACACCGGCTTTTCTGCGACAAGAGCTCCTTAACGCTCTCGCGTTAAAAGGCCCACAGAATTTCAAAAAATACAGGTTGCTTAACATGTTCTGATGATCCAGTGTGTCAAACGCTTTCTCTACATCTAAGAAGAGAGCACACGTGAAAAGGTTGTGGTCAAATACTTAGAACAATTCATCCGAAAATTCCTCAAGGAGGCCTACAGGAGCACGCCTAGAAACAAAGCCAAAGTGGCGATCTGACAGGATAGATAATTCGGATAGAAGCCTGCTGAAGGCTTCGGACAGAGAAACATTGGCGAAATATGAGATTGGGAGCTGTAGTGCTAGCGTACTAAAACAATCGCATGCTGCCAGCGGGATCTGAGCCCACAACTTCTGGGCTGGTTAGCCAGATGCGACGACACCAGCCAGGCACGCCAGGTGGAGGGCGGCGTGGTGGAAAGAAGGGGAATGAAGAGGCTGTGCTCTAAGTAGGCATAAGGGCGGGCGCACTTGCGAAGCGTTGGCTAGGTTCTCATGGCGCGCTCACATGCAATAAACCCAGCGCGTGCAGCGAACCCTGCCCCACTTCCTTCGATGCTCCAATGTTAAGCTTCCGTTTTGCCGCGGAAGAGTTCTCCGGCCTCGACGTATTTCGGCGCGTCAAACGTGGATGTGGGACGAAAGCAGGCATCGTGCGTTTGGCCACGGACACGACCACGCCGCGCGCCATGTCCCTCTCCGATTTCAGCCGGGCGAGAGCACGCGTGCAACCGGCAACCTCTGGACCAGCGCGGATGTGTCGCTCACCACACTCCCAGCAGACATCCCGCCCGCACTAACGCGTGCTACGCGAACAGCGCAGCGTGAAAGCCTCCGCGCGCACCTTGGCATCCTTCGGGCAGGAGCGGCGCGCGAAGGTCGCGCCGCGCCGTCCTTCTCGGTCCCCGGCGGAGAGGCTGATAACCTGCGCGGCATTTCCGCACTCGCACTGCGCGGGCATCCAGCGGTGCCGAGAAGGCGCACGGCTGGCCGCACGCACGATCCGCGAAAGGGGGTTGCGTGCAACGTCGCCACGGGCCTCGAGGGAGACCGATAGCCACGGAAATGCTGCTGCAGTGTATTGACCCGCAGTCGGCGAAAACCATGCAGAGACACTGTTACCGCACGAAGCTGGTGGGGTATCTCTCGACATTGCGTTGAGCTTGTGTTAAGCGTTGCAGTCGCACGCACAGAGACTCGGCGGTGGGTACAGGTAGATAATCTTAGTGGGCACTATAGAATGTGGCACAGTTGGTTCGCAGTTCTCCCCTAGGCTCACATCTACCTGCGGGCCGGAAAGGGAGTGTTCGCGGTTGAGTAGACCATGCCCAATTAGGGCGTCGCTCAGTACCACATCTGGTTCGAGGCAGCAACACGAAGAGAGTATGACCGCTGCTCTTGCTTAACAGTGAGTGACATGAAGCAGCGGGGCCTGAGCCTGGCCGAACCATCCATTCATCACGGCGCTTCGGTTACTGTGGCATTTGGGTGGGCAAACTTTCTGACTTGTGGATGCCAACAGGAAGTTTCAGCATGGCATGTACCGCTACCGCATACCACCAGTCGCCTTTGTGCATGAGCAGATGGCCCAGACAGGCCAGGTGCAGGACAGCTGCGGGCTCCTCTTTCCCCTCGGGAAGACGTGCGCACGTGCACTGGCGGCAGTGGTGCACGTTGTGCTCAAACTTTCTGATATGAGAGGTATGTGCACAAACTGCCGATGACTACGGCGCCTTGAAAGTAGCGTCTTATAGCGAACACTAAGCCCTATGTCGGAACAAAACCGGGCGGGCCGCCTTCGCACGTCTCTTTTGCAGCGTCTGAGCCGCCAGTGCGGCTTCCGCTCCGCTGCACCGAACGGACGAGACGGGTTGGAGGGGCCAAGAGCCCAGATGGCGAGCGGGTTGCCGGCGTGCGAGACGGCGCTGGCAGGGGGGTCGCAGAGGCGGCAAGGGGGGGGGGGGGGGGGGGGGGCGGACCCCGAGGGTCAGTTCCTGGAACCGCGGGCATTTCGAGTCCAAGGCGCTCGTCGTCCCGGTCGTACACTGCAAGGAGATTCCGCAGCTACGAGGGCGGTGTGTCTGGCGCCGCGGCCTCTCCGCCGGTTGCGCGATCACCTGGCAAGCGGTGCTTCGGCGGCATCCCTTTCTTCTTCCTCGCCCAAACCGCGCCCCGCGTGCGCGTGGTCTTCCGTAATGGACGCGCGCGCTCTCTGCCCGCCAGCGGAGGGCGCGGCGTGTGTTTACGCGTGAACGCACTGCAACGAACAGTTAGTTACAGTGCCCGCCGAAGGGAACTGTCTCGAAAGACTATCGACTGACGGCAGCGAAACTGGTAGCGGGGCAGAACCGAAATACGTGCCTCGTGAACTTTTCTGCATTTATCTCTCGCTTTCTTACTTATTTATTTTTTTTTCTTCTTTCGTTCGTTCGTTACGTTAGCTGCGTGCAGGCCTTCGCGGTTAATGAGCACCCTTGTGGGACAGGAGTGTGCCAGTGACCTGGGAACGAGTAAGGAAGAAAATTCTACGTAAATTATTCTTCTTCGTGACTCGCTAATTGGCGGCTTTGCAGAATTGAACCAGTTAGCCTCGCTCGTGGGATCGATGTATACTCCGCTTGCACCGCTGCGACACCTGCAATGTAACGCACGCTGTTGTCCTCGTTTGCGGGCGCTGCCAATGTACGGCGGTTCAAGCTGAGCAGACTCACGCGTTACCGTTAGCTGCGATTTTTTTTGGCACTTACTGACGTTACTGAAGAAGCTTATGGATCATCACGGCAGCGCACGGTGTCTGCAATAAACTAGCTCAATTCACGGCCTCACGGTTTCTGCTCTCGATAGACTTATAACTTCTTTTTTTTTATTGGCAGGCATTGCGAAGAGGTTTATTCATAAAAACTGCAGCCGCCAGACTGCACACAACAAAGAGAAGTCTTACGAGCTCTGAGGAGGCTTTGCTCGCCAAGAACGAGAGGGGCAGACGGCCTTGAAGAATCTTGGATGTAGACGAAGGCACACCCTCTTGGATAAGTGCCTGCTGTTGGCTAGACAGCTATCCAGCGCTTTGTGACGTGGCGTTGCGATGGGCCAATAAGAGGAGCGGAAGTTGTGGCTAAACCGCTGTATGGCCTGAATATGCTAAGATGCGAATGAGGCGAGAATTCATTGGCCAATAGGGCGAACCCTGACGCGAGTGCATGGCAGGGAACGATGCCCGGCCAGACAACATAAAATGCCCTAGACGTTCTGGTGTGGCCAAAAAAAAAAGGTCGTTTGTAAGACGAATTCATAAGCGACAAGATATATGATATCTGGGAGCATGCTGCGCCATATTGATTTTTGTTTCTTTCTCGCAGCTTTGGTTAAAAAAAAGTCTGTATCAATGCATCAAAAGGAATTTCTGCTGAAGGCATACATGTTAGGCGTCTTGATAAAGACCTTTATGGCTAAAAAGTGCTTCTATGTTAGCAAACGGAGGAAGGTGGGGTTTGGTGCGCTAATCGAACAACTACACCCCCCCCCCAGCACGCTTCGAGCACCGAACAAGCATCAGAGTAACGGAGTTGGAAATCATACCAATACAGACAAAACAAAGTTTTAGAGCCGCAGTATGTATATCGTGTGCGTGGACGCTGACGACGTTTCCTGCCAGTGTCTTTCCGCGTTTTCAGGGTAAAGCACCGGCGTACCGTCGAGGTTCATCACGGGAATGCCCCGTCGGTGCAGGCGGAATCGTGCGAGAGCGTTGAAAGTGTTTTCTGTATACCACTCACATGTATCGATTGCATTAGGACTTGTCTCGAGCCACCTTGTTCACGCTAGTATTTTCCTTACGCGAGTACTAAGCGGCGTGTCTGTTCTAAACTTCTGCTACAAAAAAAAAATTGCCTGTTGCCTGAGGCCGCCCATGGAGCTCATGGAGACTGCTTTTCGTGCCTTTCAGATGGCCTCGAGAATTCGCCGGGGTTTGGCTCTGTGCGATTTTTCTTTTTGGAAAATTATTTTTGTCGCAAAACGTCGTTGAACGACCCTGCGAGAGTTGGCAAGGATAGCTGGGATGGAAAATGCGTCTATAGTCGCAGTTGCATTCCTGGCCATTAGCAGCAAGGAAAAATTACTCTTTTAAGCGTACGGCTTAACAGCGTTTTCCGATTTAAATGCACGTGCGGCAAGGGGCTGAAATTCTTTGGCGAGAACGACCTGTTGTTTTTTCGTGCTGTGATAGGACGAGCAGCACGCCGTCGTACAGAACGCCTAGAACGCGTTCTGGGCGTGTTTCGGCCTGAATAACATCGATATCTAGCGATAAAATTTTGTTAAAAAGGCCTGAATGTAAGCATGTGCAGTCAAATTCATGGGATTTCATTGTTGTTTTTTACGTCCCTGGTCGCAGCGGGTTTCGGAGCTGTGGAACACACAGTTCATGTGTGGGAAAAAAAAAACAAATGTGTGTTCATGTGTTTGGGACAAAACACAGGACATGTGTTTTGTCCTCGTTACAGTCGTCCACGCACTTATCTAGTGCGCTCAGACGGTGAGCTCTCTTGCACATTTATGACAGTCGCCGCTGCCTGACAGCTTTTTAAGTCATCAGGAGTTAGAGACGATCCATGGCAATGCGCAGGCACGATAAGGTATTGTTTCTAGCCCTAAGCCGCTCGTAAATAACGCAAGCGTGCTCCCCTGTGCGGCCTTCATGAGCTCTGCAGGCAGCTGCATGCGTGGACGATTATAGATGTCACATGTAGAGCGGCGTACCAGAGCGATGCGAAATTGCCGCACGCTCTGTCCTCGCTCAGCAAATCAAACGTTAAGATCTTCAGGGGACACTGAAATGATTTTATGTTATGTCTGCATGTGGAATAATGAGCTGAATACGACAGTACCGAACCGTTCGGCCGTGCTCTCCTTTATTGATAAATAAGACCCTTCGTATTCGGGTTTTATTTTTTCCGGAATCCTGGGTGTAAAGATGGGGCAATATTTTTATCCCAAAGTAGGGTACAAATCAGGTCATTCAGCAAAAAAAGCTTCCCGATTCGGGAGTTTTATACCATTTTTTTCAAAAGGCCATTTACTGTAAGCGCTCGTTTTTTGTGAAGTACATTAAATGCTGTATTCTTGCTCTTTTTTTTAATAAACAGTAAACTGCAGGTTGCACTGAGATACCTTAAAAATCAGAATTTTTTTGTTTTTTGTTACAACTATTTCGGCACGAATATTATCATCTTCTCCGCGCCAGACCTGCTTGCCTTTTTACACCTCGAAAAGATTCATTCAACAAGAAAATCGTCATTATGAGCGCGCAAAAGCCTTGGAGCAGACCTTGTTAGAGTGAGTCGTATGATACAGTGATGCCCCTAGAAGATCTGGTCAGCACCTGTGTTGTGGCCTCTACCTTCTAAACCGCCCTTTTCAACCAATCCTCAAGTGAAATTGCGCCAGGAATAACAAGCGTTAAAAACCGATTTAAAATGATCGGTTAACTGAAAACACCACTCTGAAATGTGCGCAAGATATCTGCGAAAATTAGTACGGTATTTTCGAATTTGTACAGTGGATAATTCTGGTCTATAAAAGGCACACTTCTATAGGGAGAAACCGGGTTTAAGCCGACCTTGAAGAAATTGGTTCGGGATGCAAGAGTTGGACAAAACAGGTTTTTACCCGGTAACGAAAGGCTCTGCAGTTACAAAGCAGCGCGAGCAGAGAGAACTCCTTTGAAGAGCACCAGCGCTTGCTTGGAAATTTCGCGTCCTTCAGAAATAGATCGGCTATGTCACCTTTTTCGTAGTCCTTTGAGCATAGTCTCTAGGCGGCGCTACTCGAACTTAGTAATGAACTACTTTGGTGCATGGCAGCAAACTTTCAACTGGACTGCATATTTATTGACTCTGCGAAGACATTTGGTTGTATTCCCCGCCCACATTGTCCTCTAATAGCGAAAGTAACTCATTTGCACCTAGTATAATTGATATCTCTTCGTGTACGAAGGTTTTTCTCATTCCCCAATGTGTTTGCCTTCGCCGACAATAATTCGCTCGTCCTGACATGTCTGACATCTAGCGTGCCGCAAGGAGGCTCATTTTCGCCTGTTATTGTTCGTATTATATGTTCTTGTTATTGTTCCTGTTGCATTCAATGAACTTAAATCCGAGCTCATATCGAACGTGTTCACTGACAACTGTTTCATCTATTGAAAAACCCGCTCAGTAACCGAGCAGACTGTACTTCAGGAAGCTTTCCTCCGCATTACCAACTTTTGCTGAACGTGGCGGATGTCACCAACTACAAAAATTCGGATTTCAGGACGCGGACAGTTGTTTGATCAAACGAACAATTAAAACAATTTCATCGAATATTGTAGCGGCTCTAAAGTGATATAATTTTGTCGAAGCAAACAGCCGATGTATGCTATCGTCTGAGGCGTCGCTTCAAGACGCATCTCTACAAGAGTTCGCGTAGAGCTTGTTGGCGCTTTTCGGTCACGTGGGAACGAGTCAATCCTCTAACAAAGAACGTCTATGCAGTGTGCATTGCGGAGCCCGCATTCTGCCTTTCACACCATGGCGCGCATCATTTTGAATAAAGAGGGCAATTGGCATTCTGCTAATGTCCTGCGTGCGCCACATTGCTGACTACTTATGGGATAGAATGTAACCGCCATCCGAGGTGGATTTATGAGTCACTGTTTCAGGGGGCGGTTGGGGGAGGAGAGGGCGGTTTCATTTGTACCATCTATTTCTAGGACTTTTTTTTTTTCGTCGAAAAAATGACGTTCAGCCTGGTTTTTCTGCGTAAAATTTCTTGCTTGCTGCTTTGGCCGCAGTGCGTATCTCTGACGATACCCAGAAATCAATGTGGGACTAAACAACAATGCTTGCGCAAGGGCGACTCCCGCGCTTTCGGTTCATGCCGTTCTGTCGGAGTGCCGCACTGCATCGCCCGCTTTGCGATAGCTTCACCGCTGCGCTGTTCGTAAGCGACCCTGTGAGTTTTGTGCGCTCTGTATTTCTGAGAAGTCTGAAACGGCGTTTCGAACGCACTCTGCCCTTGGGCCATCTCAACCGACAAGACCGGCTTCGCTCAGTAACAATACGCGGCAAGAGGCGAAGAGAGCGCCGGGTGCTGCCTGTCTCCGTCACCCAACAACAATGCGGCTAATATGTTCTGGGACTTGCTGCACTTTCAGACCGCTTGCACCCACTGACTGTCCTAAAATCCCAGCTCGAAAGCTCCTTGTCTTGTGGGTGAACTGGCGTACTACACTACAGGCAGATACATACCAATAAGCTGCTATTATAAGGATGTTGGGGCTGTTCCGGATTACAGGTGTTTGTGTTTTTCTTATTGTCACTTCAGTTACAAAGCACTACTGGTGCTTTACGGTAATCAAGGGGAGGGACTTTTCGAAGCCTTTGCTAGCTCGTCTAAGCCTGCAGTCCCAGACTCCCCTCGTAAAGAAAGGCATCCAATAAAATCACTTAAATTCTTGAAGCCCGGTGTCGACTTTGATTCGAGGCTTTTTGTGTTCTCTTTGTCTCCTGAAGGATCACTTGACGATGTACCAGGCGGGACCACGGATCTGTGCGGAAAGAAAGTGGATGCTTTGAACTCTATTGAGCCAGACCAGTGGGAACGTTGCTATACTGGCCTGTTGCGGTCGGCTAGGCATTTTTGTAGCGAGAGCTACACTGGGCTACCAGTCGAGCATTTCGCGGTACATTGGAGAGGCCAGTTGTACGCATGCGCCGTTACGATGGCAACCGAAGAGGAAAAAAGTTCGGCGTGCGCTCCGCCGTCGCCACGGCCGCGCGCCCGCTCCTCCATCAAAGCCGAGCATGACGTCACGCGGATGAAGAGTTGTGCGCATGTGCCGATACCATAGTAACCAGAGAGACCCCACAGCTGCGCCGCGTTCTTCGTCGCCGCCTCGCCGCACGCTGCTCTATCACCCGAACCCGGCTTCACATTCGCAGCATTGCGTATAAAAGGCGGAGATGTTGCGGGCGTCTGTATCACAACGTTTGACATGCATGCAGTGAAGGAGAGTCCAGCCGCTGCTAAACGGGGGTATAGACAAGAGGAGATTAACTCTTATGATCCTGATGTTGTCGCCTGGCAGTTGGCTGCTCAACAAAGAGAGAATGAGGGTAAAAAGGCGAAGAGAGCAGCGGAGACGCCCGAACAGAGAGAGGAACGCCTTGCCAAACGGCGATGCCAGGCTGCCGAGCGTAATAGACGGCGCATAGCCGCCGAGATGGAGCCTATGGAAGGCGTCAGTCAACGGGAAACAACAGAAGAGGATGTGAAGGCCCGTAGTGTGACTGATCACACCATTTGAGTTTCCGAAAGACAAGCTCAGCCAGGGAAACGTACCTCTCGCTACGTATATCCTGGCATAGCCGAGCTAAGCAACTGCCACTTTTTTGACGACAGTGAATACAAATCAATTTGTGTTTTGCATATTTGATTAATGGCGAGGATGCGCAGATGCAGGTCTCCGTAAGGAAGGGAACAGTGAGGGCAACTCCTCACGCGTATAACGCAGTTTAAATATGTGTGGGTCCTTTCGTCCACGCGTAGACGTCTATACCTCCGAATTTATTTTCTATATCGAGCGCTTGATGAAACTTCACGACGTTTTGGTTTCGGTCTATCAGCAGTGTCTCTAGTCGCATGGTCACAACACTGCGTTCCAACAGATGCTGATTTGTGAGGGGAAAACAACGACGACAGTTATCACTCGTGCGTCATGAGCACAATGCGTCTTGTATGTCGAACATTACTCGCAGACTCGAAATTATATCACGAAACATATACCTCAAATACAACAGCGCATAATCAACTTTTTGTCTCATACAAATAAATGTTTTCAACTCGCAATAGTCGCTCTTCAGTCGAGACTTCATTGAATGCGACACTGCCTCTGTGCAAAAAAAGAAAGCCGTGTACTGTGCGATGTCAGTGCACGTTAAATAACCTCAGGTGGTCGAAATTTCCGGAGTCCATCACTGCGGCGTCCCTGAAATCCTGTGTCGCTTTGGGACCTTAAGCCCCCATAAACCAAGCGAAATCAAACAAAAGCGAAGAAATTCGCGTATATTTTGCCAGAATACATTGGTACAATTTGATTATACGTAATGGATATCAACAGCGAAAGTGTAGCACACACAAAGCACAAAAACGCAAATAAAATGTTGAGAGAATCACAGGTGAAAAATTACGGTCTCTCTCGTTGTTGGGAATAAGTGTAAGCATGAAATGCACTGCAGGAGTGGCACAGCACATTCTATGACGGCTCACAGATAGTGGTAGCTGTACTCGAGTGTCAGCCAAGTTTATTAGCTGCTCAATGAGCCGCCACTATCAGTCGATTCTCTTCCGCCTAGACAGAACGCTCGGCGTCCGTTGCCGCTTTTGGTGCTTTGCGTGCTGCCGCGTTCAGCAACTTCTCTTTTTATTCCTGGGCGGCGCGCTCAGCGTCCCTGGCTGCTTTCTCTCCTTGACGCGCCGTAGTGCTCGCCCTGCTCTTCTCGGGCCTTACCGACGCATTCGGCCACTTTGACTGCCTTCTCACTTAAGGCTGCGGCTAAAAAAAGCTTCGGCAGGCGACATAGGTGAGCCTTCCTGCCTTCTGACTCACCCGGCTCTACAGCAGGGCCATGGCTGCAGCACTACTGCTGCCGAGATCATAAAAAAAATTGAATAAAACATTTCGTATCGAATCTCCTACGTAAAACAACTCGAGATCAATTCATATAACCCCTTTTAAACCCGGAAACTAAGCAAGTTCACACTAATACCAATGTTAATGAAGAATTTTAATGAAATTTTTGAAGGCACCTGCTCCAGCATTGCAAACTTGATTTTTTTTATATGATATCTGTAAGGTCCCTGGCATAGAGAATTACATGAGGGATGAGCGTGGCAGTTAAGGAAAAATGGCACTGACAGCGTTCTTAAAAAGTATGGCGTTGATACGATGCACGGCGTTCTGTGGTAGATCATTCCAGTCCCAGGATGTCATGACGAAAGAAGATCAAGAATGAGCGGTAGTTTTTGCGTTGTATGCGTAGACGGCGTTATGTTGAGTAATACGGCTGGAGAGGCGATGAGCAGATGATCTGATTCATTCTCCTAGAGATGAATGATAAAACGTACCATGAAAGAGGCAGAATCGAGAAATTTTCCGTCGCGTTTCAAGGCTGGTTAAGTTGGCTATAAATTTCAAAGCAGACACACTAGCGTTGTATGAATAATCAGAATAAATAAAGCGGATAGCACGATTTGGATTTTTCCTAAGGATAAGGAGAGGTTAGAATGGTGAGGATCTCATATGGCTGAAGCGTATTCTAGTTTAGGGCGCACAAAGGTGAGGTATGCTGATGGTTTGATGGGTGGGGTGGCAATTCGTAGATTGCGGCGTATAAAACCAAGGGTACGCTTAGCCTCGTAAGCGATGTTCATCTCATATAGATAACCAGGATAGGTTTTGAGTTACAGTAATACCCAAATACTTACAGGAACTTCCGAACCAAAAAAAAACGTATCTAGAAGCAGTATGGATCTGCCCACGCTGGGAAGAAAACAGACATGTTTTAGCAATATTTAGAGACATTAAACATTGTTTGCACCAAGTTTCGATTCAGTTAAGAAATTCGTAAAGAATGTCAACTTCAGTACTGTTAGGTATTGGGTGGTAAGTTACACAATCGTGACCAAATAAGTGGATGGTAGAAGAAATATTGGAAGGCAGATCGTTAATGTAGATGAGGAGAAGCAAGGGTCATAGAACAGTACCTTGGGGAACACGTGAAATAAACGGGCTACGACGAGAAGAATAATTGTTAGCATAGACAAATTGCTCTCTGTTATTCAAAAAGTTACAAACCTATTCAATTACTAACGGATTAAGATTTAGGCGCAATAACTTTAGTAGCACTCTTTTATGCGGTGATTTATTGAAAGCTTTTTCAAAATCAAGGAAGAGAGTGTCAGTAGGAATGTTTAGGTCAAGACTGGAGCTTAGGTCGTTAATAAAGAGATATAATTGGGTGTCGCATGGCATCCTTTCAAAAAGCCGTGTTGGTTAGTATGGAAAAATTTTACGGGGACAAGGAATTTGACCATGTGGGAATAAAAATTATGTTCCATTAGTTTCGAACACACTGTTGTGAGGGAGATGGGGCGGTAATTTGTGCATGAAACAGGTGGACCTTTTTTAGGGACTATATCTTACCAACTTTCCAATCTTGTGGCAGGACACCTGTTGATCTGGACTGCTGAAAGAGGCGAATAATAAAGAGGTGGATTAGTCTATAGCGCGATTTCGTTTCACAAGGAGAAATAATTTGTTGTGAGGATTTTGCTGCGCGAATTCTTTGCACCGCCTCATTTTTTGAGCGGCGCCTAAGATTCACATTTCTTAAAACACTGCAACCTACCTCACTGTACCACAGGTTACATGTGATTTAAATGCTGAGAGACACTGCGCGTTGAACTTTGTAAAGAAAGCGAACCAAGTAACCAGGCGGCAGTGAAATCCAGTTCAAGCTTAGTTAAACTACGCGCGCTTGCAACACGAGGCAGCGCAATATAATTCTAGCACTCCAAACTACATGGCAACGCTGTTTACTATGCCGGTAAAGTTTCAAATATTGCCTAAGACGTCCCCTCTACTTCTATTTGTCCTGACTGCCATGTCACGGAGGGACAGCCCTCGAAGTTTTTCCTTTCCTCTTAGCCTTCAGTGGGGTTGACATGCTGCGTTATGAGCGGTTCCGCCCCTGCCGCTCAGCTAACACATTGTGTTGTCTGTCTGTCTGCTTCCTTTGCAATTAGAGAGCAGCAGAACATCTGAGGCGCATCTCGAAAAATGGGTCGGTGCAACGAATTCACGCAGCCAAATCCTCACAACAAACTATTTCTCCCTGTGAAACGAAATCGCATTATTCACTAACCTTGATGCATAATTGACTAAGCAATCAAAAAAACGCACGTGTGATGAAAATTTAGATGCAGCGGCGTTTACTACAGTATGAGTCACGTGAGCGGTATAGTCAGAAATAAGCACAGATGGTTTATTTTCAAGAGCGCTGAATCATGCAACACGGCAGATGATAAATCAAACCTTTAGATACGCAGCGTTGACAGCGTAAAAAGCGAATGGCGACGTGCCTTCCAGAATGAGTGCTTTAGCTGTTCGCAGGCCTGCGTAGAACATACGCCGTCAAATCGGGGTGATATCTATCAACAGCTAACGCTGTGAAATTTAGTGAAATATGCGCAACACTCGTTTTAACTGCCCGTGATATGGCGGTACCTAGGCTATCATTTAAGCTTAGTTGCTACAATACTGGCAAATTTTCGCCCGAACAATACTGAGAATTCGGCTCCTAGCTACTAACGCGAATTCGGCTGTAGCTTCCTCGACAAGGCTGCCACATTTTAGCGAGAAATCACAGGCTCAAGGAAATTACTTGTTACTCTTTACATCTTTATTTTATTTTTCCAGAAGACAACTGGATGGTCTCTTGGGCTAAAAGCTACACAAAAGCTTGACGAGGCCCAAGAGACCATTACAAGGCAGCAGCGTAAAGAATAGAAACATAATAGATGAATAGTACATAGGTAGACAGTAATAGGGAAATAATAAAACAGTTACTGTGACAGGTAATAATGATGTCAATCACATAAAGCTACCAGTAATGAACTGAAACCAAAATAAAACAACTGAAAAGCACATACGCGGAAACAACAAACAAAAATTGATGGATCACAACTGAACAAAACAGGAATGTAATTGTTTTTTGTTCAAGCCCACTGTGTGTCTATATTTGTTTAGTATTGTAGGGAGGTTATGGGTAAGTGACTGATATTTATAAAATGTACGAAAATGAGGAACTGCCCACGCATCAACATTTCTTGTTTGCACGCTAATATTTCGTCGCTCTAAGGATGCCAAGGACTTTAGAAGGTTAGTAACTTCAGGGGAGGAAAAGTAGATTGACTGTAATAGGCGAAATTCATACAACTTGTCTACACTTATGATATTGAATTATTCAAATGCACCCTTTGTAGTTTCCATGGGCTCAATATTTGCTATGTAACGGATGATTTTTTTCTGTAAAACCAGGAGTTTATTTAAATTGGTTTTTGTGGTTGTGCACCAAACTAGACTGCAGTATCTTAAATGAGAGTTAAACAAAGCATGATATACTTGAAGTTTTATCTTGGGTGGAAGTACAGTACGACAGCGCGATATAACTCCTGTAATCGAGGAAAGTTTTTTACGAAGGTGATCAATCTTGCCACATCCACTCCTAATTGCATGTGGCCGTTTCTCTGATGGTTTCGCGCATTAGTAATAAACATTTTCTTTATGTTCGTTGTGGTGAAAGGATAGAGTGAGCCGGCCAGAACGCAGTAATGTATTGTCGCTAGTGTAGCAAAAGAGCAGTGTGCTTTAGATATAGGGAACCAGTTCGCTATCAGTACACCCATGAATATTACGACGATCTTTCACTTCAACTTTGACTGTACTCCCTGTTCGTTTTCTCCCGCGTGCGGTCGTTCGGTTCTGTACAGCATGTTTCTATCTTTTTTTCTCTCTCTCTCTCTGTTTTCTTTGCCTGCCTTTCTCTTGGCGCACTTGCCGGAACATTTGTCTTACGGTCTACTTACCCGTGCATTTTCCCTTCACGCTGTCGTGCTGCTGAATACTGATACATGAATAGATATGCCGTTAGCAGCGAACAGGTTACGAGTTCCGAAGCAGCGGCGTTCTCTTCCAGTTCACCTCTGGCGAAGTTTCGGCGACGGCTTGCCGCGAGGAAGTGAAATTCCGCCGCCGGCGCTCGGTGTTCGCAGAAAGCGAACTGGGGCCCCTCTCTCCGCGCGCGATCCGGGCCGCCCAGCTCTGTGCCAATGGGAGAAACGTTGTTACTCTTGCCCCGGCGAAGGAGGAGGCGTGAAGGGCATAATCGCGAAAGGATTCCGTAATGGTTCGCGGGAGCCGGCCGCCGTCTCGTCCGTCCGTCGTGAGTGCTGCATCGATCTGCAGCCGGAGTTGTGTGCAGCGGAGCGAGACAGTCGATAGCGACGGACAAAGCTCCGGTCCGGGTACAGCCGTGTACAGCTTGCAGTGAACGCTACCTGATCGCTGCCGATGTCGCTACGCTTACGTGACGGGCCTTTTTCTTTTACTGGTTTTCGGCACATTTCTGAGCACGTAGCTATTTGAAAATCCTCTTCAGAACTGAGCAAAAGTTGGCGTTATTGAAAATGTATTTCTAAAGTCTGGGTTCTCTCAAGGACGTACACAACAGTTTTTTGCAGTCGTAGGGTTCTACAGTTATCTCTTTATGACCTTTCTCTATGCGCTGCGCTACGGGTCTCTCTGCCTTCAAAAATGATGTCTTACGAACCATACTTAGTTGAGCATGGACTGTTAAATACCGTCAATTCGGATATCGCGCTACCAAAGAAAATGTCCGAAATAACCGACCAACAAAACAAAATCGAGCCAGGTTAAGCTCCGCTTAAATTAGCACTGCGAGAGACTGTTTGCCTGTGAAACCGCTAGGTTGTTTGCACAGAACCTCGCCGGTGGTCCGACTGACTGCCTGTGGCGAGCGAGCGACTCCGCACCGACGTTCCGATCGCCGACGCCCAACCGGACAGCCTTCTGTGAGACGTCCAAACGGGCCCGGTGCTGCGCTCTCATGTCATTCAAAATAAAGCGTAAAGTCGCACAAGTTTTGCGCGTAACTCACGTTTGAATACTGAGCCCATTTCTATGAGAACAGCAGAACAACATGCTCTATCAAGATAATTGCGTTATTAGTCTAAGTCCTTTGAGAAGAGGGAACTTCAAGACAAAACCACCGGCTGCGCACTACGGCCACTGGCGCTGCCTATAGCGTTACGGTCAGGTGAGGTTCTGGAGCCAAGCCCATAGCCGACCTTTCCAGACCCTCAGTTGAGCGTCAGAACCGTAATTATAACCGCTATCGATTCAGAAAAAAAAACGATAACAAAGCGTCGCACGTCAACATATCTTCGTTTCTTGCAAAAGTCTAATCGACCAGTGCTTTGCGGGAGTAGTTTGCGTGGCGATAGCTATTTCTTTTCGCAGTTCCGCCTAATGGGGCAGTTGTTCTCTCTAGGACACTAAGCGACATTAAGGGCCTCTCTAGACAACAAGGGTATGAACAGCCTGGCCACATGCGCATCCCGCGAAAAGAAAAGAGGTACACCCAGCGGCCGAAACAACATAATGTAAACCGATTTCAGCGGCCGCGTTAAAACAAACACGACTGAAAGCGCGATCCGCTAAGGGCACGCAACCAAAGGAACAAAAAAAAAAATCGGTGGAGCACAGCAGAACCAAAAAATATCCGGTCGTAAATACGGGTCTGATGATCATAGTGATGAGTACGGTGCCTTTACACTCCGCTTGTCCATCAGCTCCACTAGTGTTATGTCGACCAGGCTTCTGAGTCGCTCACTGATCCGCCGTCATCACCGAAATTCCGGATCCTGTGCACATGCGACCTCCATCGGTTGTCCCGATTAACCGAAGCGCGGCAATATTCCTCCACACATCGCATAGTACAGCACATGGGTTTTACCGCACACTACAAGGCGCCCGAATTATCCGATTTTCCTAATTTGCAGGGTTCCAATTGACGAGGTTTACGGCACACTGTCGAATATACATTTAAATAGAAATTACAAAATGATCTCACAGTGAATAGTTAGACTTCGAGTTATCTGGCCACTGCAAGTAGGAGGCTGATTCAGACAAAGCAACCAACTTTCAAGGCTGGTCAGAGCAGCCTTATTGAATCGTTGAAAAGGTTGGTGCTCAGTGAGTACTCTGACTTTCAGCGGCGCTTATGGTGAACAACTAAGGTGTTAAAAAAAACGGCAGAAAAGACAGGCGTGCAAAATAGTGCACGCGCGGTCAGACGAAGATGCAACCAGACTAAAAACACATTAATAGGCGCACTGTAAGACATAGCAGGCGATATCGCCAGCTGCGGAACCAATTAGATTTTTGATCTCTTGATTGATAGTTGCGCGATTTTAACCAACATGCTGTATTTGCTTCTGTCGTCATATGCATCGGCCGGTCCGCGGATGGGTGCCTTAAAGACGAGCCCATGTGCCCATGCGGCGGCAATATCCTGGGGTAGTGAAATGGTGGCTTCCTGCGGCTGCTACAAAGCTATCCGTAGCCGTCGCAGTGCCAGCAGCGGTACTACGTCATATTTTTTGCAGGAAGGGCGTTGATCGCGGCAATGTTGGGCTTGCCGTCATAACCTGCACTCCAGATGGCTCCCTTTGTATTTGACAGTGTAATGTTTGAAGGCCTGTGCGTGTCGGTGAGAGAAACAGTATAGCAGAGGCACTGAGTCTCCAGAGACGTCTGATGGTTTTTGCTCGAGTAACTTTCGTGCGGGGTCACGCTTCTGGCACTGAAGGAGTTTTTCAGGGGAACATAATGGACTAGAACAGGCAACCAGATGAAGCAGCTAACTCACTCCTGTGTGTAATGGCTCAAACGCGCATCGCCCGAGCTGTCGCCTTGGTCATGCGGTCCAGTCCTAGTGAGGCTCCCAAGGCTAAAGATGCACTTGACAAAAATGGGGAATTTACTGTTTAGTGCCGACAAAGTTGGGGCGCCACCGGCGGCCCAGAAGTCCTATCATATTGCATATAATATTTGCAAGTGTAGGTGGTCACGAAAGTCTGGAAATTATTACTGCTCACTAAGGTCTTCGAAAAGAGTTAACCGACAGAAGCATGTTTTTTCTATCTGTAACTTTTTAGTAACCCTAAATGCTTGCTGCCAACTTCCCAACGACTGTTCGTTAGACACGTAGAAAGACATTTGTAAAACGTTAATGACACTAACAGCAATGTGCATACGTCTGATTCGTAACATAAGTATGTGCATCACGGTTTAGCGCCATTGCAAATGCCTGTTTGCAGTGGTTCAGTGAGTTCAGACGACACAGCTTAATTCTTGATTTATCGGGTAAGCCGTACTCGCTTAAACAGGGGATGATGTACCGGGTGTCCCAGCTAAAAGTACCCAAGCTTTTAAAAATACGAAGTTTGTAGCCCCGCGAAACAAACTGAGGACTGTTAAGAGTCGCGTGGCCTGCGTGCAACATTTTTTGCGTTCTCCAAAGTATTAGCACATAATAATTATCTAACATTTATTTTATTTACTTCAGGAGCTAAGTGTCCAAATATTGGAGAGCATCTTTAAAAACAACTAGCTGAGATATTTGTGCCCAGGGGTTTCCTCGAAAATTGAAAAAAGGGAGGTTTCTAAATTTATAGTGGACAGAACGGGCGGAGTGCGGTTGGTAGAGGAGGAGCGGTAGTAATTTAAAAATTTATTTTGAGCATTTGATGTGAACGTATGATTATCAATGTGTATGACTCCAACAATTATGTCAAATTCTTAGAACAATCACTTCACTCTACACGAGGACTAAAGTCGTATTTATTCAGAGGCAAATCTAAAAACATGGAGTAAATAAAATGTTCCGAGAAACTACGTGCGAGTTCAGACTACCAGAAATATAAATTATTAAAAAATCTAGCGGTTTAACACCACTCGCATAACGATGGAAAAGACAGTAAAACACGCGCACATGTGTCCTAGGAGTAAGGGATAAATTTGGTAATTAAACAACACATAGGAAGTATAATCCATACTCAACAATGTACACACACGCCAAAGCTGTATATCGGAGCTTTGATATCGTCAACATAGCGAAGAAGTGGGGAACAACGAGACGCGATGATAGATATGAAGTGGATGTAAAATCCTCCTTCAGTCGTCGGAAGATATTCTACTACGCTTTGAAATTCCTCCCGTGTTCGTCGTGTACGGCAAGCCGACTGCTGGAAGGACTTCTTTCCAGTTCACTTTCGCTTGATTTTGCGACAGGCACATGTAGAAAGATCGCAGAGTTTTGGTGTGGCCGACGGGTCGCTGCCAAATGTGTTCCATGATTAGGTCTTTGTACTTGCTCACGCGTCAGGTTGCTCTTCTTGTCGTCTGTAATACCTCAATGAAAGTGGCACAACTTCTGGGATAGCAGTTAGCTTCCTCGTCCAGGAACGCATTAGTAGGCCAGCCATTGACTTCAAGATAGCGTATGCAGTAACTCAGTGTTTAGAGTCCATTGATGTCAGTGCCCTCGTAGGCCATGTAGGAAAACTTCCGGAACGTGGCAATAGATGTTTGCACTTTTTGAAGAGTTAATGTCTTGACCGTTGCCCCACATGCTTCCAGTCAGTAAGTTGAATTTCTTGCAGAAAGGTAATGCGCATTTGCGGGTCTTTCTCTTAACCGCTGCTCAATGTCAGGATTCACAATGAAAAACTTACTCGGAAAGTATCTCCAGTTTGCAGTGTGGGCTACTTCCTGCTTGAAAGAAAGTAGAATGCCACAGCCATGTTTTTTCTCAGGACTTCAGTTCATCAGAACTTTTTGCAGCCTCATTTATGATCTCTGAAACTGTCTGCGACTGGCTTAAAACATTTTCCGCATGTTTGTGTAGTCCTTAGGCGTCATGCTTCGCGGCCTTTTCACCAAGCTTGTATGTGGTGGACTTGCTGACCAGCTTGAGGATCCATGCACCTCTCATTCTTCCATCAACAAGAAGCTCCGCTTCATTATATGCCCTTGAGCAAGTTTTGCACCAGTAGCCTTCATTGGTAGCTTCAATGAAGGTGAATCTGATGACCAATGAACACCGCCATTGCGCTTTCGACTGAGGGCACTCTTCGATGTTTAGTTCCGGGTCGTCTGAGGGGAAACAAATACTCTCAGGTCCCTTGGTTTCACACTCTGACCGTGATTCGACGCTTCCAAAGGAACGAAGAACTCCGGAAAGGTAGTTGCCGCTTCATTTCCAACGTAATCTACGGCATTAAGACAATTAAAACTTATTATTGAATTTGCATGTGTGTTACTATTTACAGTATGATTTTCCGTAACGAGTCCACATCAAGGGATAGCCCATTTTACGCGATCTTGTTTTCTACCTTATCTACGTTATACAGATATATTTTACCTCGCGGCGAAAGAATCCTGCGATTACAATGAATTGTGCGCGTTTGTTGTCTATATTTTTTGTTATTAGACTAAAAAAATATTTCAACAAGGCTTATCATTGTTTACTGTCTGGTTCAGAAAAAAAATACAGCTTGCAAGCTTTCCCGAAGAAATGATCTCACGAACAGACAAATGATAAATTTGTGAATAAGCAAGATTACCTTATACCATACCACGAATATTACACTACGAACAGAGATCAGTATTGAGCCCACGATGGTGACATTCGAAGTCGTGTTTGTTATCGTCCATGTTGAAACATATCAGCGTTTACATATTTTAAAGCAGCCATATCCTAAAAAAGGTGGATCATGGAAATATATTCTTCTGATAGAAAATATTCACCAGTTTACTCTGCGACTCTGCGACACCTGCGTCAGTGCGCCATCTGTAGTTTTATCAGAAAAAGAAGTGGCGTAGCTCTCAAGAAAAGAAAAAAGAAAACGGATGAATGTGTGAGTTATGTGCCTGGTTATCCGTTTCAAGCGCATGTCAGTTGTTAAATTTGTTCACACAGCTTAAATCCTTGTCACCTTCACATGCCTTCCACCTGTTGATTGTATTCGGTTTTTTGTTATTCATGGCATTGTATTTGTTATTCACGTGTCTCAGCGTTTTTATGGTTCTTTACACCATGGCTTGTCATATGTTGAGTTTTATCTTGTTTTATCTTCACCCCTTACGGTTTTATCGATTTTATCGGCCATTTACACCTCTTTGACGTTGACTGCCTCTGATTGTATCTGCTACTTCCTTCCTATATATATTGTTCACTTTCCGCTTAATAAAATCAGTTGTAAGTCAGCGCTCGTGTCGTCGGTTTTTCCCTTGGTCCCTGTCCTGTGTGCGCTGTTTTTTCTAGAATGACTACCTACCAACTCGCCCAGTCTTCCACATTGATAATAGGAAATATCGGCTGATTCGAGGATTATGGGGCTATCTAATTATGCTTGACTACTGTTTCAACAGTGTCAATAAATATAAAGACAAAATATTGACAGATGATTACGATAGTCGGTAATGCGAAGTTTGAGCGCACCTCTTCACACGCCACCTGCCACCGCTATCAGGTGGTGTGTTACGCTGCTATCCGCACTCCGGGTTGTTCCCGTGGAAGCCACCTTCCGGTTGTCCATTCCTCCGCTCTCGTCGTGGCAGATGGCTTTTAACTCTGCTACTACCTTCCAACACGCCACTATCACACGCCATAACACGCCGCCATAACACGCCACACGACTGGTGGCGTGTTACGCCGCCAACGCCGACACTGGCAGGTGGCCTGTCACCATCCGGGATCTTCGCGTGGCAGCCACCTTTCAGGTGGCGTGTCGCTCTGCTACTTGGACAACCAGTTACACCGTCAACGCCGACGACAACGCGGAATGCGGGAGCGGGCGCCTAAGAGCTGGGCTCTAAAACTCAAAATAAATCAAGCAATGTCAGGTGCGAAAGGGAAAACACTAAAAGGATTGCTTACGGTGGAAACAGCACCAAGTTCATCGGATGGTGGCCGCTGTGGCTGCCTGCGTCTTCGGCTTGGCTCAGTTTCAGTACTTCCGCGATGGCAGTGACTAAAGGACCGGGCGCATACGGCAGCCTGACGGCACCGTCCCTACCCGGGACAGCGGTGAAGGGTTGCGAATCTTACTTTATAGCCCACTTGCTTATATCGAAGCTATAAATTTGTGTCAGTATTAAAGTCTTCATCACTGTCATTGTAAACTCTATTTACACGTCTGATTACGCCACAGCAGCACTAGAAAGCACTGTTGCATTATTTTGCCTCGATGCTTGTCTGCCGAAGATGTTTAATTTCTGCAAGTAGTGACACTGATATGAGGTGCGCATGGTTGACGTTCATTTTATTTGGCCTTCCTCTGTGCTTGTTACAAGTAAGAATTTTTTGGACTATAAATTTATAAATATTTATATTTATGTTGTCCAGGCTTATATACAAGTGTAAACTGCGCAGAAATTTTGTTTTACAAATCACCCATTATAACATACCGCGCCCAACGGGACTCTCACTATCAGAAGTTTTTTTGCGGCCATACTTGCGCTTTGGCTGTGTTGTCAGTGAGCAGCTGAATGGTTGTGCTAACGTATACAGGCGCGCGGGCTTGCCATCTTAATTTCAAAAAATATCGCTCATGGATCTTGTGCGTACAATGGGAATAAAGAGCATGGGTGATCATCAGTGTTTGGCTTTCATGAAACAATGCGTAACCATTTTGACGTCTATACTATCTTACTGCCCATTGGCAGGAAGATAGTGATGTCAGTGCAGAAGAAATAAGATGGTGATGCCGTCTAAAAGAACAGTGCCCACGCCATCTCCCTGACTCTCAATCACAGTGGGATCATCTACCCTGCGTCACTATTCTACCTATACTCTGCAACATGGACTCAGAAAAGGATTCCGCAAGTTGAGAATCCAGAGCTTGTCACTTTAGGCCCTATCCCATGACACCTACTACACACACGCAACCTCTTCTGATTACACCGCTACGACTGCGTCTGTAGGCTCCTACCCTCAGGAAGTCCGTCATCACACTGGCGTTCCTGGTCTCACATCAGCTGAGTTACAAGTGTCAGCTAAAGCAATCCTTCACCACCCTCAGCAAACTAACACCGTCACACTGCGCGCGGACAGTCAGAGCGGCCTCGGTGAGTTCGCCACCAACATGCCCCTTAGGAAGTATCTACACACCGCTAAACACCTACCTGCCCTAGCACCCACACCTCTACGTCCTTCCGGAATGGGTCCACGGTCACGAGGTAATGCATGGAATCGAACGAACAAGCTCATGCCCTCACTTGAGACACGTCTCCGAGCAACCCTTCCCCATGGCGAAAGTTTACAACCCAAAAAAATAAACGGGCTCTGCACCGCAAACTCCGAAAGGAGGGACTCGAAGAACTACGTCAATCCTATCGCCTCCTTCCGTCCCTTTCTCCACACTTCCCTCGCCGCAAGTGTACTTTCATCAGGCAAGCACGCAGTAATTATCTAACCAGTGGCCTCGAGAATTATTACATACTAAACCACCATGGGCACCCCCGCTGTTAGGTGTGTAGCGTCTACACTGTCAATACACACGCATATTGGTCCTATCCACGCCCTACTCAGTCACCGCATTTCCTCCTACGCAAAGGCGTACAAAGAAAGATGGCGATTCTCAGGTAACTTTTAGTCGCCCACGGCTTCCTCTAGTGAATGGCGAAAGCTCAGTGCAAGAGGGATTGGGAAGCGCACTTTAGTTTCCATGGCCTAAATCACATTGCCACTTCTTCAACACTGAAAAAAGGGAGACGATGTTCAAGTAGAGTTTTTGGAAAAAGCTGCGCTGCACTGTCAAGGTTACAATACAGGAATGATTAATAAATCTTTTGGGGATCTATCGTGCAGTCCCCTGTGTAGACTTTCCCGCGATGCAGCGTGCAGCAGCAGCCGCGCCTCGAGGCAGAAGGCTGTTCGGCTGGGATCGTTGGCGCGAGCGGACGTGTCGCTCGCGGCTCCGCTTTTCGCCAGCGGGGCGAGGAAGCGGCGGGAAGATTGGTTTCCGTATCTCGTCCCGTCCGGCCTTCGGAGTGTGGGCCCGTTCACACTTGTCCAAAAATCCGGCGAGCGAAGCTGATTCGGCCGCTTTTGACGCCGAGCGAGGCGGAAAGCGGCGCGGTGAGGACGATCGGGCTGGACCCAAATTTTTAGCGTTCGCCGCCGCCGCGGCGAAAAACATGGCGGCGCCCGTCGACGCAGGACCCCTCGCCACGGAATGAGTTCGTCGTTGTTGCGGCCTTTTTCAGCGCGTTCACTGGCCATAAATCGGACACCAGTACATCACTTCGTCTCACCTCACCTATAAGCAAACGTATAAGTGATAAATTTGCTTTATTTTTATCTAGAGTGACGATTCTGTCGCTACTAGGGTTAAGAGGAGCGCCGGTTTTGTTGACAGTACTAGTTCCCGTCCTGACAAGCAGATGGCGCCACTAGGCTGGGCGTTTTGTTGCGAGTATGCATACGGTGAAATAAAAATGGGAATGGGCCTACGTTTACGTACGTAAGCATGCATACAGTTATGGTACACAGACAGCATCGATTTATGCTCTTTTCTAACCATATCTGTGAACGCCGCGAGCGGTGACGTGGTGGGCGGGAAGTGTGTGGAAAAGCGAGAAACAGCAGCGGCGCGGCGGTTCCGCCTCGCCCGGGTGTCAACAGATGTGAACGGGCCCTATTTTTTCCGGCGAGCGAATCGGCTTCGCTCGCGGGATTTTTGGACAAGTGTGAACGCGCCCTCTATCCCTTGCCCTAGCACGGGCGAACATTCGCTAGGAACCTTGCTGGTGAGTCGGACGACCTCGATTCATTAGCATATCTTGTTGCTAGCTGGCGTTATTGTTGCTGTAGCAATAAATGCCTGTTTGTGTCAGCCAAGGTGTCGTTCCTTTGTTCCCTCAGAGAAAGGTCCGCCGTGGTTGGCGTGCGTTCGGTAGCGTACGCGACCACCGGGTGGGGTCCGGGCGCCTTTGAACGAGGTCAGCCGCGATTAAGTGGGAAGAACGTATTTATCTCTCCCAATAAGTTGTGGCTGACCTAGTTCAAAGCCGCCCGGACCCCACCCGGTGGTCGCGTACGCTGCCGAACGCACACCGACCACGGCAGGCCTTGCTCTGAGAGAACAAAGGAACGACACATTGCCTGACACAAACGGGCATTTATTGCTACAGCCACAATAACGCCAGCTAGCAACAAGATATGCTAATGAATCGAGGTCGTCCGACTCACCAGCAAGGTTACAAGCGAATGTTCGCCCGCGCTAGGGCAAGGGATATACTCCGAGGCCGGACACGACGAGACACGGGAGCCAGTTTTCCCGCCACTTCCTCGCCCCGCTGGCGAAGAGCGGAGCCGCGAGCGACATGTCCGCTCGCGCCGACGATCCCGGCCGAAGCCCTCCCTCGTTATAGTTAAGGTAACTAACAAGAGAATGTGCTCCTCCTCGAGGCGAGGCTGCTGCTGCACGGTGCGTCGCAGGAAAGTCTACACAGGGGACGACAGGGCAGATCCCCACAATCTATAAATGAATGAATTGAACTGAAATGTTTGTATCGGATTTTAAATCATGGCTTTTCAAGATCTCAGTACTGACACAAGCCTAAGAACAGAAGCAAAGTAGCAAAATGAAAAAAAAAATTAACGCGCCAAACGAAGCGTGTTAACACATTCAGGTTATGTAAAGGGACACACTAAACGAGAACACAAAAAGTAGGAGACCTATCATAATGGAGAAAGTTGGAAAATAGGCAGCTACGCAGGCGAGGTGGTTGTGAGACAGTAGGATACACGCTCTAGCGCCCAATTTGTTGCTCCCCGAAGCGAATGCTATAGCTCTCGAATATTAATCAGGGGCCGGGTTCTCAAAGGTCTTCGCACGCAAAAACGGTTCACGTGCACACTTTTTTCGAAGTGGCCCCTAAAACGCGACGGCCAGCTGTGTACCTTCTACACGGTGCCACGTTCATGAGAGACAGATTGCAGAGGTGGCGCCTTCACCCAGAAAGGGAATTGATAAAGCTTCGGTACGTGAGTATGGCTCCTGGAGGTATAGTCCTTGCCAGTGATGTACGCAGTTGCCCCAACGAAGGCAAGTCTTTGTGTATGGTATGTCGATATCTTGGTCAGCGGACTGAGGCTTGCCCCATGCATCCCCGGGTTCAAATCATCGTTTAAAAGGGCATCTTCGTCGATCTCTTCTACCGTGAGCTGCTCCACGAACGGCGGCAGTGATGACCCAGGTTCACTGTACGTTTTAGAAACGGATCAGTTTTCAGTCTTCCCGCATGGCAGTCATCGTCCAACGTGGTCAAACATGCAACGGGGAAAACTGGCCAAATCCAGTGACATTCTGAGTTTGTTCCTCGCGAAAGTGAAAAAAAAAACATGCCAAGGAGGCGAAATCGGACTGTCCTGAAAACGTCACTTTACCAACCAACAAGGAGAAAGTGACTTCACGGAAGTTACCAGATATATTTCTGTTGCTATACAACTTCAGTCTAGACCAACCTCTGTCAAAGGAAGAACAACTGTTTGTACCCGATATTCCTCACGAATAAAAGCATTCTAATATGTATTCCACAAATTTCGGACTGGTTGCACGAAATGCATCAAGGGATCGACGTGGCGAATTTCTTACACAGCGACGTACACCGATTTCTTTCATTTAAGTGACACTAAAATTTTTTTTGATTTTACAACGTGGACTCGCATAATGCGGCCATTATGATTTGGTAGTTATACGGTTGAACTATCCGATACTTAGGGCGTCAGCCGATGGCGAACCTCTCTTGCGCGCGAGCCGCGCACTTAACGGGCCCCACGCGAGGTGACACCATTTCTGGCGCCAGCCATGCTGCATCGTTTTGCGAGAAACACAGAGATGGCACTTTTGAAACGTTCTCGTTCTCGATTCATTTTCATGCCTTATTGTCATGGATAAGCAGTGCAAATGACACTCGTGCCAGGGCCAGACATTGTTCTATCGCAAACTGCAAGGATGTCACTGGTCGTAGCTGCCAAACGTTGTACCCTTCTTAAGTGCGGCGGCGAAGTAGGCCAGGTTTCGAAGCGAGATGAGCACTGGCCCGTCGTGGAAAATCGCTGAGCGCCCAATAGGAGCTGTTTGCTAGCTTCAAAGACTTTCTAAAACAAGGGTAAGAGAGTAAACGAACAGCAACGACACAACGACAGAAAGAAAGAACAGCAATTGAGGACTTGGACAGGAGCGGAAAAACACCGCGGGCGCACCACACACTTCTCTCTGTTTGCCAAGTCTCAGACGCTCGCTTCCTGTCGGGGTTCTGCAGAAGCTCCTCTCTGCACCGCACACAGCGGAAGACGCAGTGAAAAAAGGGAAGGGACAGGAACACTCCAGCGGTTGAACGTAACAGCTTCGCAGAAGCTACGGCGGACGCTATAGACTGGTACAGGTGCGGAGATAGAGAGAAAAAAGAAACGAAAGTGGCAGAAAGAGAGAAGCAGCCGGCGACGCCGTGTAGAGTGAGAGACGATGGCAGTGTCGGGCCCGCAGTGAAATATATTCTTTCCTTGTCTCTTCTCACGAAGGCGGCCTTTCAATCTCTATTTATATCCTACTGAGGAAGGTCACGGACGGGGTATAATAACCTGTTAACGCCCAATCTTTGGACGGTAAATAACGCGAATTGGAAACACGTTGAAAATTGTTGTTTTTCTCTTCAACGGCACCCGCCATTCTAATCCCTTCTGGTCGATGCGTACTATGGTATGGTACGGCAAGGTATAGTACGGTATCGTATAGTATATTATGGTATGTCTCATTGCATGGTACAGTATGGTATGACATGGCATGGCATGACGTGGCATGGCATGGTATGGTATGGTACGTGGCGTTTAACGTTTGGTAGCTGCACATGGGGGCATGAGAAACGTCGAACTGAATTGACCAGGAAAGGGTGAAAGTTGCATTAACAAAATTCTCGGACACCACCTGTTGATATGGTGACCGCCGTTCTGTTCTGCTCCGCAGCCCTGTAGGCATTGCAGGAGTATTGATAACAAAACGAAATTTTCAATGGGTGCAGCAAGACTACAGCATGGGGTGCATGAATTGAGACACATCTCTAACAGTGCTAAAAATAAGACTCACTGGTAACTGCCCCCCTAAGGAATGAAACAGGTGTTCCACATTTAAGGGCGGCTCAGTAGCGCAGTGTCGACCGTGCAGTGACATTTTACGTTAACGAAAGAAAAAAGACGGAAAATTCAGATAACTTGAAAGCATGGTGAGGTGTATTAGTCGAAGTCAATTGGTCGAAGCTTTCTGGGCCCGAGAGCGCGCATGATTACATTTGTGCTGTATAAAAAAAATTCTGTGGCATACAGCGTATGATAGCTGGAGCTACTGTGTGTCATTGGGGATTGACGCAAGTACCTATGTCTCGCTACAAAATTTGCCAAGATATATGGGAGGCCGCACCTCGTGACTGTGAAGCATGGAAACAGAGATACTAAAAATGCAAAGCGTGCGTTTATTTCTTGGTGCATTAACCAGTTATGGTGATCAGTGCCTTGTACACCGACAGTGGCTTGCACTGTACGTTTTTAACGATGTACCTGGCAAATACCAGGCCCCTCTGCAGCGTACGGCGTCTCGTGTACCGTCCAATGGCTCATGCGGCTGTCCGTGGCGTGGTCCTCGTTGACGCTGCGGGGCAGCTCCGAAAACGTCGCGTCTTAGACGGGAAGATTGACTGCCAGACCTTAGGATACAATATACAGGGCCATAGCGCGCAATAATAGACGCAACTGCACGCATTACTGACATCGCCATCTGCCTCAAGGCAAGCGTAGTATTTGTTCAAGTGACACAATGTCCCTCGTCAAAATCCGCGGCTGCCTCACTGAGCGAGGTGCACTGAAACGCAGCCTTATCGCCAAGCGGACATATACTTGGCTATTAATCGTGTAGTTAAGCCTCTCAACAGTCATTCGACCTGCCGCCCTTGGGACGCAGCAGCTGCGTATCGCCGGTGGCCCCTCGTGACGATGACGTATTTGTGACGCATTCAGACACTGCGATCGGTGGCAACGTCGCACTGACAGCTGTCGATCGAAAACCACCGACGGAAACAATCGCTTCTTGAAACAGCGTTCAGCAAGCATCCTGAAAGTCATTTCTTTTACGTCCACGTTTTTCTTTTTGTGCGGAATGTTTGTTTGGAGGCTATACAGGTATTCAGGTAAAAGAGGCGAATATCTGATGTCTGCGATATCTGCGAATATCCATAATCTATTACTACGAATAAGTGGAAATACAAAACGAAATTAGCTGGGAATACAGAATCAGGCATATAAAAATAATATTTCGCCAAACTTTGATGCAAATCGGGGTTAAGACGAGTGTCGCACACCGTGTGCTTCCTAGACGAACACTGCACGTTTCCAGTAACTTTACCTGGCTACACGCTGCGTTAGTGCATTGTTCTGAGAGGTCATTCAGTGCTTGGGTGTCGAGCGGTTCTGACGTCGGCTTTGAGCAGGAAGCCAGCTAAATAAGAAAATAAAACCTCTATTTGCCGGGCTTGATCTGCGTTTTCGCCCCGTTGCCAGTTGCTGGTTCAAGCTCCATAGCGGCACGCTTTCCGTGCTGGCTTGGTTATCTGTGTGATTGTTTCATAATATAACCCCTCCCCCCCAATAAAATAAAAAAGACTTGCTAAACTAGGCTGCAGCTTAGTTAAAAAGTTTGGCGTGAACTGTGATGTCGCTCTATTTTCTCCATTTCTTCTTTTATTCTGTCTCTCTCTTTTCTCCCCCTTATTCTCTTTTCACTTTCTCTTTCTCTTATTCTCTTCTTTCTCTCTTGGCTTGGCTTCTTTCTTCTCTCTCTTGGCTTGGTTATTTTCTTCTTTATCACTTCTTTCTTCTTTCTCTGGTTCTAATTTTTTCCCGTATTCTTCTTTCGTCTCTTCGGCTTCTTCATCTTATCTCAGCAGAGTACACAAATCCGGAGGAATTAAGTGCTTAGTTTATTTGTTACGCCTCAGATTCCCAGGTAAGGGTGGGGTAGTTAGAAACCAGAGTATGATTTTTTCTATGTCTGCCTTTGAATCCGATGCGTTGGAGTGACGCGCAATGTTGGTGGCCGCCCTATTCCAGCCGTCGCATCCCTTAACGAAAGATAATCGAGTGAGAAGTAGGGGCATGCGGCTACGCGCGTTTCCCCCTTAGTTGTGCTCAGTGAATGACGATAGACGCGAGTATTATGATGTAGCTGCTAAATGGCGAATAATAGAGCATATAGCACATGCAAATTACGGCATCTTTGGCCGTGGAAACTAATCGTACTTTCACTTCATAATGAGCTTAGGTTAGTGTGTTACTGGTAGCTCCCCGCGGAACATGTCGCTCGAGGAAAATTATACACACGTGAAACAAAATTGATGCTTGCCACTTTTCTTTTTCAGTTTTTGGGGTGTGAAGCCGAGTGGAGAAGTACGTTCATTCAGAAAAGTTTAGGAATTTTAGAGTGTCCTCTGATGGCCTATAGGCTTTCTCCGTGTGAGGTTTCGAATGAACTTACCAGTTCCGGCAGGCTGCCAACATTTTACCGACGGGTTATTGCACTCAACTGCATTTCACATATCTTCCATTACCCTTATTCCTAAAAACTACATGTCTTCGTTCGAAGGAAATCATCACCGAGCTTTCGTGGAAGGTCTGAGTTCTCCATATCGCTTGGAGTAGGTACGTGCTCAATTAAACATTAGCGATTCGGTTTTCCAGAATTGAGGCATTGGGGGCCATAATGCTACTGCTCTCTTTTCGCGTATATAACATCGTCGTAAAGCGTCAGCTTTCGCAGGAAATCTTGGCTGGGAGGTAACATCACGGCCGGCACAAAGGCACATGATGACGCTGAAAATGTGAAGCGCCCATTCGCGCGCTAAAGCGTTCTCCTAGGACACGATAATTCCCTACCTTGCGACATAAACGCTGTCGTTCCCCGTGTGCCACTTCCTTTTCTTTACAAGGGAGGAGAAAGTACACACCTGCGGATTGGGGGGGGGGGGGGGGGGCAAGGGAGGGGGAAACGACCTCGCTCCTACCCTTGCTCGTTTGTGGAAAAGTTTTGCCAAAGGCGATGACACTTGCCTCAAGTGTACGTCACGGGGACAGGTCGCGGATATCTATCATCAGCTCTAGGCCTGTCGGGGCACAAGACACATCCCGGAACCCTTATTTCCAAGATGTTACCTCCGGCGGGATGAGCCCGCTGATTTCACTGCATCGAAACATATGTCGGCTCTCATTATAGGCCATTACTACAATTGCTGCTCGGTCCGGGGCTGCATCCTTCTATAAACAGCGCCCCTGAGTGCTACGTAACTTGAAGAAATGTATTTTAGTAAGACGGCGGCGCATGGCGCGAACGTTAAACTATTAGCGAGTTGTTGGCGACAGCCGCATCGCGATAGTACCATCATTCTTAACTGCTCCTTGACTGCTCAAAACACGGAAGAGGCTTCAGTTGTGCGGTTTCCGTGGGAGTAACCCTACTGTTACACAATTCTTTTTCCCGCTCGCCAGGAAGCGCGGGAAATTCGAAACAGCCATAGTCGTGTATGTCTAAAGTTATTCCCTCACTTTGTTGACTGGGCTCGAAAACTTTTGCTATGCAGTTCCGCTCAGAACTTAAATCACGCGGGACTTCTTTCACAAGCTCTGAAACTTTTGGCCTATCACTACGGGTTGCGAACTTTATTAAGCATATCTGTTATTTTTTATTGAGAAACATATGCTCATATTTGCACAGATATTGAAAACAGTGTTACTTTGACTGTTATAAAATGCACCGGCTTTTTATTTTTACTTTGGCCTGACTTGCGTTGGACATCCTGCATGGTAGTGACTGTTTTTTCTCCTCTCTGATAGCTGATAGGCTGCCTTTTAAATAAATAAGGAGACGCGCAACATTTCGCCAGTTAAGTGCTGCCAGCGAGGTTTATGTTCCCGGAGCGTTAAAGGACTTTGTTCTAATATGTGGAGTTTACTAGGGTTCGATACCTGGGGCACTACGGGCTCTTGTTTATTCACAGGATGGACAGAAACTAAGTGGTGGGTATGCCCCTTGATGAATAGAAATTCGAGGTTACTAGCCAGGCGAATGCATTGAATAAAAGCAGACACGCCCTTCGTGGCGAAAATGGGATGAATCAGCAGTAGAGGTGGCCAGAGGATAGATCTAGGGATTTCCCGGGAGACCTTGTTCCTAAAGATATCATTCCGATAAACTATAAGCTCAGGCAGCGATAACTTATATTATGAAAGAGGTAGATATATTCGCGGGCACACCGGAAGCCAAGCCGCGATTACTTTGCTTTTGGCCAGTTCTGGTTTCGTTAATTTCTTGGTGTTCTTTTTTTTTTACAGGCTGCCATGACAATGAGTGCAGCGTTTTAGATTGCAGGCTGACGGAATCCTTGCCACTTCTCAAACTGCAGTAATACGCGTTCTTGGCTGAACGGGCCAAGTTAAAACCGGAAAGCGGTAGTAACAAAAACCTTGAAGTTCGAATGAATTTCCACTCAAGGGTAGCAGCAGTAAATGTCGTTGCCTTCACTAGTAACATAAACGCATAAAGAAAATTTACAGTTCCTGTGACTAAATGAACCTATTAGTATAAGAAGCGTCGTGACTAAATTGTTGCAGGACACCGAGCGACGCGAGCTTAAATTTGTGTACCTGCAGTGACATTGATTGCCACAATGTCATCACAAGCAGCGCCGGTCTAGAAATGTTTCCGTTGCAACCTTTTATCGCCCTAATTTGCAATGCATATTTATCAATGAATTTTTTCCCACTGTAATGTTTTTCTACAATGAACATGATATAGCTTCCAATAAAGGTTTCCACAAGGGAATCCTGCAATAATATTGAGTGTAAACATGCGAGACGTTTGTAAAATTGGGGGGGGGGGGGGGAGATTGAAGGGAGGGATCATTCGCTCGTGTGAAAAATGAACTCAAATTTTCAAAAAAAAAATCCTCAAACCTTGGAAGTTTTCGTGAGGTAATCAGAAACAGTGGCCATAATTTTTTCCAGCAGTGCCGAAATCACGCTGATATCTTTTTATTGTGTCTTGTGGTTTGCGGTACGTATCTCTTACAATACGCTGACAGTATTCTACAGGTGTTTAGAGCAATACTTTTGGTCAGCATCGTATTTATAGAGTAATGTGATCATGTTGCACTTTCTGGCTCAGGAGGTACGGAGGCTGTCGTGCGCCTTATGTAAAGTAAAAAAAATGCTTGTGTTTTTGGCTGTTGGCTTAGAAGCGGATAAAGGCGCTCTAGTTGATTTAAAGTGTCTGCGAAGTTTAAAAGCCCCTAAACGGGGGACGTGCTTACAAGCGCATCTTCTCTAAGAGGTAGGCAGGTTGTGTCGGCGTACCTTTTCGTTTATATATTTTGTTTGCCAGAACCAAGAGGAGCTGTGCAGCCAAAATACGCAGCAACTCCAGTTTCTCTGTAATACAAAATTTACATCAGAAAGGAAAGAAATGAGACTGAAAGTGATATGCCGTATATTACGAAGCTGCACATTAACTATAATTAACAGCGGGACACAATAACTTTTATCATGAATGTTGTAATTTTGTTTATAAATTAAAAGTAATTCATGACTTGAAACCAGGTTGACACCTGGGCTACAGAAAACCGAGATAAATCAAAGGGTGGCTCTAGGGAGAGAAACTATGAAGACGGTATAAGAAATCGTGAAAAAACTCGAATTCGTAAAGAAAAAGGAAAGAAAAAAAACAAGCATATCTGACTTTCTCGAGGAAAGTCATTTGTTTGGAGGGAACAAGCGTTCGTCAATTCTTCTCTACGTTTCCTTCGCCCCTAGTGACCATGAGTGAGAAGATACAACCAGTGCCTACGTTTTGCGGGATATTTAACCATTTTTTTTCTACATGATAAAGAAATCGAAGGAAGAAAAAATTAGTGCCCCTGTATTAATCTACCTAATGTACCCACATTAAAAAAAAATGTGAAAAATCTGTCAGCATAGCTTAAAACTTTACAAAACGGCATGTCACGAAGTCGAAACAGTGAGCATTTGGTAAATTTTGTGCACCTGGTCTGAACTGTGTGAAAAACGAACTCGAAGGACTCGAAACGCCACGAAGGTTTCGGAATAGCAGACTATTTGTTGTTCAATAATCGCCTACCTTTACCGCAAACAAGTCACAAAATGAGACGAAGAATTGTTGGATTCTGGCTGGAAGCCGCGCATTCGCGCCCTTTTCTTTTCACACTGCTTGCTCACAGTGACGCCAAACACTTTGACCGGAAACCGCTGGCTACTGAGAACGGGTTGCCATTAAACTTTCTTTACCAGCTCTATTGAGTAATGAGTGAACAACGCACAAATGGCAAGTCGCGAATTCGCGACACTGTGCGTCGAGGGGCTGAGTTGGCCGATTGGCAAAAATAGAAGAAATAAGCGCTAGTGCGGATGTGGGAATAGTACTAAGCGATCAGCTGTATAATAGGTACGTGGCTTCTGGCAAAGCCTTTATGGGCAAAGCAAGAGCATTGACGGAAACACAGACAACATTGATCTCATCGTAAGTGCGGTGTCAACTGTTCGATCCCGTCACGAAAGCAAAGGTCCTAAAAATAAATACAAGAAAACGAAGGTGCGGCGCAAAAACCTTTCTCTACGCCTTTATTTTTTTGTTATATTTCTTCGTATCATGGCTTTCCGTCCACTTGTCAAACTATCAAGCCACAATATCGCACTAATATGACATGAATTGGGGCTAGTTCATGCATTGGTTCAGACATAGAAAGGCTGCGCGAAAGGCGAGATATCAATTCAGGACGCGGGTTGCGTTCGTTCGATGTCCCGCCCTTTCTTTTTTGAGCCTTTAGCGCTACCTTTGCATGCTTGAATGGTATCGCACGAGTTTAGAAATAGACCAGAGCGCGAGCGGTCAGCTATTTCCGGCCCACACGCGTTAAGAGGCCCGCACCCCCACCTCCTTTTTTTTTTGTCAGCGCCGGAATGCAAAGTGGCCGCTCTCGCAGAGCTCGGCAGTGGTCCTCTTGCCTCTAAAGGTGGAGTAGTGAATCAGATTGCGATAAGACGGAAATCAAGCTTTACGGGGAAAAAAATGGAGACGACCGTCGCTCCATGTTAAACGTGCTCCGTGGTCCGCGACCTGTCTGCAAATCAGAGTACTAAAGAGCGCGAAAGGTCGACAGGTGTGTGACTCAGGCGGATCCTCAGCCAACGTGGCACGAATTTCGTAAAGCTGCGAAAATAAAAATAAAAAATACAAAAGCGAGAGTAGCCACGCAGACACAGTTGTAAGTGTAACGTAAATGACGAAACGGGAAAAAAGGAGGGCTGAGGGAGAGGGCGACGGAGTAGTGTTTCAGAAGCGAGTAGAGAAGAAAGTGAAAGAGGAGTTTAGTGGGGCTTGACGATGTCGAATTGATAGTGCGAACGGGAAGAGAAGAAAACTACCGAATTAAGCGAGATGGAAGGAGAGGGTTAGAGAGGGCGGCAAATTGAACGCGGAGGAAGCGAAAAAGTGAATAAAGAAAGGAGGATATTAAGCGGGCAGTGCTAGGAGGTCGGAACAATAATGAAAAAAAAATAACAGACGAACGCGCTGGTCCGGGTACGAATGCGAGAGGCGGATATGGACGAAGTGGGAGCGGAGCCGAATCTTATTAGCGGCCTCAGCGGCGCGATTGGCTTAATTGTCGTCCCCCGGCTGGCCGTGGTTTTTCCCCTCGCGGACGCTATCGGGGGCGCGGCGGGCGCGTGACAGCGTCGGAGAGCGAGCGCGCGTGACGAGTGTGACTCGCGGGGTGAAATCCCGCCAGCGTACGCGGGCGGCCGTCTCGGCGACGATTTGCGCGCGGCGCCGAAGGATGCACGCGGAGGGACGCGGCGCGCGACCCGTCTACTACGTGCCGCGACTGCGAGATTCGGGCTCTCGACACTGTCCCGGGGAATCCTATCAATTCCACCCTACTGCGAACGAAAAGCTGAGAACATGATCGGTAAAAGAGATCTGCATCAGGCTTTCATCACTTTGTTCGTCTCGCAAGGGCAATCATTGCTGTATTACGCAGGCGCGCCTTCTAACGATGTAACGATATCTACTGGACGGCTCGCGAACGTGCTCAGGTGGTCTGTGTTCGGTGGTGCAAAGTGGATACCAACGTGGATGAAGACTAAGGAGAATATAATGGATGGAAATAATCGGACGGTTCTAATCTGCGATGCAGGTCCACGCAGAGGAGTTTTCGCCTTCCGCCAGCGGTAGCGCGACGTATTCAAATAAAAGTCTCTGGGTAATACATGTCGAGGAAAATAACGTCGGCTTTCAAAATAAAAACCACAAAACGCACTACGCACGAGGGCGAACAAACTTAGTACGGTACGTATACCTATTTTCATAGTCAGACAAAACAGCACTGAAGGCGCTGTTTACCTCAAAACAACACAAAATAGACACAGGCACGAAACGAAATTACCGGGAATAGTGTGCTCCAATTTGCAATGTCAGCTTGAATTCAGCCGTGGCTTTGAGATCGTTACAACTGACACAAGAACAACTGCCGCAAAACTGGGCCCCTGTTTAATAGAAAACCTCTTATATGAATGCGATTAAAACTCCATAAGGTGTTATGGGGCTGGAAGATCGCGCAGGTAGTGTTATGAGAAGACAGTCGGGTTTTTTGGCGAAAGCCTTAGCGAAAACTCTTGCAAGAAGATGATAAATTCTTCATGTTGAAAGCTGACTTCATTGACTTTATGCCCGCTGCATGGCTGTAAAAGAACACTCTAATAACAGATTTATTTCGTGCTGTTTGCAGCTTCATGCTGCTTATGGCGCTCTAGCGGCTACACGCCACTGGTGGTATACGACAGCTGCTTCCGATAAGGCGCCGCAGAAAACCCACCACAAAGCCACCACCACGCAGCGGCTAACCGGAAGCTTGAAAGAAGCGTCGATCTTGTCTGCGCAAAACGCAGCAATAGATCTTGTTTTAGTTTCCGCGATAGCTATCAATCAGAATTTATGGAGAGAACACTGTACCACTGTACACGAAAGCAACGCCCGCGCAGGCCAAAAGCAATCAGAAGCAAGGAGTTGTTTGTTTCCTCTTAGCAGCGGAAGAACGAGAACAGCTTATTTTCACTGCAGTGCGATGGGGTCTTTTTCCTGGTTTTGTCACGAAGTTATTGTTTTGTTTTCAAGCAAACAATTTTCTTTTGCGTCATCCGAAGTCTCATAAAGATCACTGACCGACAGCTATGATTATTTTTTTTTTCGCGTGTGGACTCTCCATGGGTCGCACTAGTGCAATCAAAGCAAAGGCAACACTGCGCTCTGCGCACGACATATGCCAGAGCCAAGGAGCGTCATGTGGCCGTGCACAACCACAGCAGAGGTGTGCTGGGAAACGACCTCATCAGAGCTGCACAAATTACGGGTGGTTGTTATGAGATTTCACCTGCATATCCACACCGCGTTTCCGTAAACTTTCGGCAAACTCCGAAGCTTATAAATTGAGGCTGCGATGAAAACGCTGAGTGTGCACAACCGCTGAGTGTGGATGCTTGGAATTTTTTTTTCCTTTTCAGTGTGTCACCCTTGAACGCCGTGCCTGCGCACTCTGAAAAATGTTCACTTCTCTCTATATATAGTCTCCGTCACCAGCTTTAGGTGAGCTGTACGTTGCAAAGCTTGAAAGGTAACGCTAAAGAAGATTTGATAGATTTGATAGATTTGATAATTTTCCAATAAATTTGAGACAAGTTATTTCAGTGCTAATCTGGCAGGCGAAATATGACTCTCAGATACGCCAGGTTAGCGGTTGCATGCACGAGTAAGTATTTCTGAAGTTGCAGCTGCGGTGGCTGAGTGGTTAGCTAGCACGGCTGCTGAACCCGACGAGGCGGGTTCGGTACCAGCCGCTGCGGCCGCGTTTCGATGGAAGCGCCCGTGTGCTGTGCGATGGCAGTGCACGTTAAAGAATCCCAGGTGGTCGAAATTATTTCGGAGTCCTCCACTGCGGCGTGCTTCGTCGCCTATGTGCCGCTTCGAGACGTTAAACCCTGCATACCATACCATACCATACCATACCATACCATACCATACCATGCCATACCATACAATACCATACAATACCATACAATACCATACCATACCATACAGTACAGTACCATACCGTATAATACCGTACCGTCCCCCTACCGTACCGTCAGCCTACAGTCACCAGACAGTATTGTACCGTACCGTACCGTACCGTACCATTATATGAAGAAACGTGAAGCAAAGGCTTTGCTCGAAGCAAGAAGTATGCGTTCAAAAAAAGAAATCGCCGCAAAAAAAGAAATCGACGGAAAGAAAAGAATTTTCGTCACATGAAGTCATCCGTATTCGAAGTCATGCCGTTGAGCTTTTATTCAGCGTCAGCCATGGTTCCGAAGGCTGTGGGACCCCGTGCTGGATGACCTAAACTGAAAACTTCTTGTTTGTTCCTTTCATGAAACAAACGATGATATAGCGAAGGACAAACAAATGTCGCAGAGCGTGGCCGAAGCGGTGGCCTAGCAGTTTGAGTACGCCCCTCGTACGTGAGAGGTGCCGGGTTCGATCCCTAGTGGCCACCTGCTTTTCAATAGGTAGTGCTTGTTTTACCCTGGCCTGGTAATCGGCTTTACTTAGGTCGAAATGCTTGTGGAAAAGTCTGTTGTCCCAACCTTGTAGACACCAAACTCATTGGGCATGGTGCTCACAGGTAAAGCTGCCCTTACCCCAATAAAAATCAAATTACCGTCACCAGAATAAGGCAAGGTCGGGGGCCGTCAATCGAGTTCTGCTTCTTCCGACTGGCCTCTGTGCATATCAGACCATTCTAGTTGTGCAGGCGGCGAGTACAGCCGCGTTCCTAGAACCGGAGGCTTCGGGCTGATAGGGGAATGTAATATCGTGGGTTTGTTGAAACTGAAACACCACGGGCCAGCGGCAATGCCTGAGGAAAACTAGCTTAAATTATCCGGTAATTTGGCTTAAAAACCCTTGAAAAAAAATTATGCTGACATTAGGCCATCAAATATTTAGCATCGCTAGAAAGGTAGATTAACAATAAGGTATAGACGTCCGCGGGCCAGTTCAATCGACAAGTCTGAATGTGCGGTGCCAAAGGGGTCAGGGACCAGACTGAACACAACACATTTCCTTGTCTTGTTTATCCCCTTAGGCGCTGCAGAGCCAGTTAGATTAACATGGCACCTCAGAATCGTAAGCCGTCGTTGTGATAGATGGACCACCCCAAGGCACATAAACTTTTCACAAATCATTTTCATGTTTTGAAGCGCACAGAGGGTGATGAGGAACATTACCAGGAGTTCGGGAAAAGCGCCTCTAGTCCCATTGGCTGCCATCACGTAGCACATGGCTTCGAATACTCATAAATAGTGCGTTTACATCATCCGTGACGTAAGAAAGAAAGAGAACTACCGAGTGGCTGTGGAATACAGCAATGCACCGTGGCCAACCCCCCCGCCGTGGGTATGGGCCATTAAGCCTGAGGACATCATCATCAACAGAACGTGATAGCCCACTAGACTTAGCGGCGCTGGCTGGGCGCTGCCCCAAACACGTGGTAATGAGGCTGGAAGAAAGGCTGGGTTACCTTGAAAATGTCAGGTGTTTTTTTCTCTAGCTTGCCGAGGCCATAGAGTAATTTTATTGGACTGCAATGCGAGCTCAAGGCTCTACAGTTGAAGCACATGTAGGCTCCTCCAAGCATCTTCGAAGTAGTATATTTCACAAAATTGATATATTTTTAATACGCATAACCTGTTAGGTACATTTGTGTGGGAGTGCACTCATTAATTTGTAGACGCTTACTCTGAAGAGGGAATTTCCCTGAATACCGGTTGCTCAACCACACAATCGTGTTCAGATACTTCGCTTTCTGTTTAAATGGCATGAACAGCATATATTATCTGCCCAGGTATAGACTTCTTGGGTGCCATTTTCTTTCATGCCCAGCGCACGTCTGTTTCGCGGTGGGGATAGCGACAGCTCATGAGCAGTGCCCATGTATCTAAGCGCTTGGTTTAGACTTTGCGCTAACTTTCTTGTAGCTTTTTCATGAAGAAAACACTTGTTTAAAGCTATGATAAAATAGTTTCTTTCCATCAGTTTTCTGCACTGATATCTCTATCCATTTAACGCTCAAATTTTTTTATGACGCTTTCGCTCTGATTTATACATTATGACCATAAGGCTTTGTGCATTTACAACAAGAAAAAAAGAGATTGCCGAGGTAATCAGCATAGTGCAACATTCATTTCAACAGAAAAAAAGGAAGACGCCGAGAACAAGAAAGTCACTCCCAACGCACTTGCGGAGCACGCCGTATCAGCAGGGAAAGGGCTTCTATCATCGCCAAAGAAAAGAACTGGCTTTCACGCCTCTATCTCGAGTCCATGGTGAATAAGACTACCGAAAGAGGACTTAATCTGATACCTGATTTAATATCTGCTGCGGGTCCTTGGACCCAAGATATTAAACTTAGTTTTATAATATGGCGAAGTGCTCGGCTTATATTAGCCTATATTAGCGCGCGCCTTTTCTTTCTTTCTTTTCCCTCCCATCCTTCAACTCTCGTACTTTCAGCACGCGGCAGCCAGCGTGGCTCGGCTTGAGCCAGTAGGCGTGCCCGTGCACTTTCCTTTTCTTTCTCCCTGTAAGCAGCAGCAACAGCAGCAGCAGCATCGTAACATCGGCAATCTCCCGCCAACCTACGCCAGGCGCCTGGGACGATTATTGAAGCATATTTAAGCGTCGCTGTTATAGAATAAATTTTAATGAACAAGGACTCCGTATGGAAGCTGAAACGTCTTGTTTTGGACACAAACCTTTGGTCGGCGCCTTCCTTTTTTCGGTTGAAATGAGTTCCTTACTGCTCGACCAGCAGAGATTGCGTCAGACCTTAGATTTCATAGCGTAACATTGTATAAGTGCGGTCATCCATACCCCGCATACATTCTGTTCTAAATGCGAGCGCCCATAAAAAACAGCCGCATTCGCATTCACAGCGACCATCTCCTCTCGGTAATAAATTCGGCGCTAACTCTTTCAGAAGTTCGCGGGCATTGAGAGACATGCCAGGTGTTTCAGGGAAGACTGAAAATTTTTCAAAAATAGGCTTTTTGGGGTGAAAATATGCCTGTTGCGGCATAGTATTTCCATTGTTGGCGGACACCGGAAAACCGGTTAATTGTTGTAACTAGTAAGCTATGTAAGTAATTTCTGATAGCTAACTTTTCAACTATCACAGATAGTCAATTGGTTGAAATTAGAGACTTGTAGCCGGTCGTCAGTAATAGCCATATCAATTTTTAGAATTTCGAAAACGCGATTATCCTAGCCGCTGTGGCCCGACAAAATTTGGCTGCGTCGTGCGAAAATGCACGCGGTTTCGAAAGCATGCAGGCAAAGCAACCCCTGCAGTGCACGTAACTAGTCGAAAAGCTAAAATTTCTCGAGCCACAGAGCCAAGGATAATCGCGTTTTCGTAATTAGAAAACTGACATGGCTATTACTAACGACGGCTACAAATCTCTAATTTCAACTAGGCGCCTAATTTTACTAGATAAAAATTTCATTATTAAAACTTATTTAACCATCTTACTGCTCAAGACGATTCACCGGTTTTCTGGTGCCTACCAACACTGGTAATACTATGCAGCAAAAGCCACATTTTTACCCCAAAAAGCCTATTTCTGAAAATTTTGAAAGTGTTCAGAAACACCTGTTGTTAAGAAAAGTCAAGGCTATGTTGGCAGTCGACTCGACTACGTGCAGAAAGAAGCTTCGGAGCGAGAAACAGTTAATGTCGTTGGCGCAGAGAATTTCCAACCATCACGCTCAGTTGGAAACGAAATACGTGGCGTTTCATTCAACCGGTCGGTCGGAAATGGTTTGTGCGGTGTTTTGCCGTCGCAGCACCCAATGCAGAGCTGGGCTGGGAGGATGTGACGATATTACTTCAGTTCTATTCTCTTCTGTTTCTTTTCACCAATCGTCGTGGCTCAAGGCGACGTCACGCCCCCACTGGCGACGGCAGGTACACTTGTTGATGGTGTGTACAGAAACGGTGACATGGAATTGGAATTCTTGTGCAATACCGATTTTAGAACAATATTATTCTTCCTCATTCAATATTATAAGGAGTCCTTCTCCGCGTTAATCTTTATGCCAACGTGGAAACAAATATTTACCTTTTTCGTGAAGGGATACTGCTGCCGCACTTTTTGACGACGTTCTTGCTTTGTTGCTGAAGTTTTAACAACTCTAAGCAGTCTTGGAGCACTGGTAGCTACATGAGAACAATGCCGTTGGGGGCCGCATTTCAAATGAGGCAAAGACATAAGACGTCCGCGCACTGTGCTGAGGGGGAGGGGTCAGTGCACGTTAAAAATCCTAGGTGGCCGAAATTACTCCAGCGCCCTCCACTGCGACGTCTGTCATAGCAGCAGCTTTAGGACGTTATACATATGGGTTGGACTTTTCGCTTTGAATAAAAAAAATACGCCGAATTTAATTTTCTAAACTCTCTTTTAACCGAAAAATTCCAGTGTCTCTGACATGCAAGCCGCCGCTAGCTGGTTGTTGAGTAGGACTTGCATTCAGTCAAAAGAAGGAAAAAAAAAATGACAGGCTATCGGTGGGTCTACCTGACGGAAATGCGCAGCCTTAGATGAGATCGTCAGGCCGGCCGCATTTACTGAACGGCCCAATTTCTGGCTGGCTCCGCGATGCTGCGGCCACGGCGGCGGCGTATTTAAGACTCGCACCAACGAGGAGCAGAATTCGCAAAACTCCTCTGACACAAGAACGCAGTGTCGTTGGCCAGCGCGGAAATTTGTCAGCCGGTGAAAGGTGCCGTCCAGTCACGAACCACCCTTTGTTAGGGGAGCTTTTGCGAATCTCAGCTGCGATTTTGCAGTACTTGAAGCCTATGCTTCTTCGTCTTCGTCAGCGTAACTGCTGGTGCTGCTGCCGAAGGCAGCGACACTGGGAACTCGCCAAGGAATTCAGAGAATTAAGTATTTGCAAATTACCCTCGCTCGATTAGGGCTGCCGTTTACTCTTCCTGTTCTCCTCTACTTCGGTGAAACCGTCAAAGGGCATGCCATTAAGCAGGTGTGTGAGCTTCTTCACATGTATGTTATAGAGACCGGGATATTTTTGTGTCAAGTCTTACTTTTCTTTATTTTTCATTCGAAATTTATGATTATTAGTTTTTAATTTACTTTAACCTTCACGTAATTGTTTTCACGATTTTCATTCCATTCTCCTCAAAATCTCTCAAAATTCGTTATTCGCCTCCTCAGATTCCTCAATTTTTATTTATTAGCCGCTCGAGATAAGCCTGGATGAATTTTTCTCCTGTTTGGAGCTGCACCTAACCCTGGCCAATCCCCCACCGTGGGTATGTGACATCGCTTCAGAGGCAAGAACAAGAGCAACAACAAAGGGAAGTAGAGCAGCGTAAAGATGCCTCCAGCCTTAGCGGCGTTCTTCCTTAGACTGGCAGCTGTTCGATCGCTGTCTCGCCCAAAACCCTTTCCCCAGTACCACATTTTGTTTTCCTTCTGCCGCTCAGTAGAGAGCTACTTTTCATATTTTTGCCAGCAGCTTACATCCGGCGAATAGGCGTTGAAATGAGCTGCTTCCTTTTTATGCGTATGCCGGCGGAGAACTGCCTCCGCTGTGGTTGCACGTACCTTCGAGTGAATTCTCGCGTGCCGCTTGGCAAAGAGACCTGGGACCGTGCACAGTTGATCACATGAGAAGTTAATTGGCATGCCGGATACTTTTAAAGTCGCATCATCAATAGGTAGATAGACACAGTGAAGTTGCAAAGGGCGGCTCTGGCACAGATTGTTTACTTCCCCATGATGTACTACATCATTTTAAAATGAAATTAATGGTGCAGCGGAGATGTAACCATGTACTTGGTCGCCTCGCGTGGCGATAACTGCGGACCCACGCTGTATCACATCTAAGAGTCGCATTTACGTGACGCTGCCCCTGCGACAGAAACAGGGTGCGAAGCTACAGGGGCAAGCACGGTGGGCCGGGAGCATTGAATCTCCTTTGCATAACACGACGACGCATTGCACAGATTTGTTTACACCCACATTTATTGCACACTTAGACTTCATTGTACTTCTTAACACCTGACTCCTTTCCACATTTGCTGTTTTGGTCTTCTATTCCAGGTCTGATCGCCAGTATCCGTCGACACAGGGTAGCCACCCTTTGGGTTGTTCCCGTGGCAATCATCCTCAGGTTGCGCATTCTTCAAAACCTTCTCCGTCCACGGTAGCCACCCTCGGGGTTGTTCCCGTGGCAACCATCCTCAGGTTGCGCATTCTTCAAAACCTTCTCCGCCCACGGTAGCCACCCTCTGGGTTGTTCCCGTGGCAACCATCCTCAGGTTGCGCATTCTTCAAAACCTTCTCCGTCTACGGTAGCCACCCTCTGGGTTGTTCCCGTGGCAACCATCCTCAGGTTGCGCATTCTGCAAATCTTCTGCGTCCACGGTAGCCACCCTCTGGGTTGTTCCTGTGGCAACCATCCTCAGGTTGCGCATTCTTCAAAACCTTTTCCGTCCACGGTAGCCACCCTCTGGGTTGTTCCTGTGGCAACCACCTTCCGGCCCTAGCTCCCTTCTGTCTCCTACATATGGAGAGGGGTATTACTTCTCTCCACTTTGCCACCTGCCCACAGTGACAGAAAGCAGGTAGTTTTTGGAGACGTCAGAGAACACAAAACGCCGGGCAGTTTTTCCCATCATTGGGGTTCTAATGCTGTTGCATTAAAACCGTTGGGTTAAGAGCGCAGTTGCGCAATTTGAGGTATCCTTCACTAACTTACAAGCCTCTGCAGATTCGGGGGCTCCACTTCGTTGCCAAACATCGCCTGCTAGCGTAGCGCTGTTCTCTGCTACCACCCTCTTAGGGCGGTTACATTGTTAAGCGCGTTTCTTCAGTACATACATGTAAGCACACTTGAAACTATGAATAGGCGGCATGAAAAAGTGTCAGAGAACTTTTTCGGCAGAGGTTAAGCAGCAGTTCTATCGCTATCGTTCATACGCAGACCACGTGATGTTCCTGCCTCTCGCCCAACTATAGCTCAAATACCAAAAGATAACATGGCAATCCATCTTTTAGAAATAACTTCTATTTGCGTCTTTATTTAACAGTTCCATCATTTAACTCCTGCCACTTATATTTGACTGGTGATTCCATTTCCTTTTGCAAGCCTAGCTAAAGCCTAACTGCTTTATCAGTAATTAACGGCCGTTTGTATTTCAGTTATTGGTGAATCTAATGCTCAGGCTGAAGAAAAACAAACAAGATAAACTCTAAGTGACTTTTGACCGCATCATAATACTACAGCATATTACCGAGAAAAGAAAAAAACGAGCAGTCATTTATCTCTACGTAACATTTATTCGCCGAAAAACGTCTGAGGCCTTCCTACCTTCCTTATTCGCCGCAAACGGCCGGAAACTGCCGTCTGAAATAAACACCGAAAGAAGTCCGCTGGATCTTAAAAAAATAAAAATCTCAGAGGGGAGCAATCCCTAGTTATACCTTACATACTACCAGCTGCAATGGAAGGCCCAGCATGTGGCGATGAACTCGCACTAAATAGAATAACGGTGCGACAGTGTGCTTGTCCTTTTCTCAACGATAGGTACGGAAACGGGCGGTCGCATGCTTTCGCACAACACAACCGGCTAATGGCGGTATTTTATTTTCGACGATGCACGTAGGTTATCTGAAAGCCTGTGTGCATCAGGATGAATGCCAGGAGATTGATAAACAACTCCTGTGAACTACGTTTTTCATTGACCAGATGTCAATGAGATTTGTAGTATAGGTTCTTGTCGAAGTTCAGACTGTGTGGGCCAAAGAACATGGACAAGGACAATTTAGCTTTTTAAATAATATTTTTCAGATAGCCTACCATACTCCCGACTGGTGTTGTAAAACAGGCAATTTTTACTGCCAGTCCTGTGCCAAATGATGTTACGCACGACACAGCCTGGCGTAGCCTGGCATAGCCTGGCATAGCCTGGCACAGGTTACGTGCGTAGGGCTGTCGTCTTTAACTAGCATATTGCGTGCTATGGTTCCTGACGCGACAAATTGTGAATGGAGTTGTGTTGTGGGATGCATGAATCATTCGTGGAAGATTGCGGGAATCGCAAGATTCGTAGCGACAAGGCACTTCGTGGCAAGCCCATTCATGCTGTATACAGCCCTGGTTCCCGGATTCACAGAGCGCGTGTGAGTGCGGAATATTTCTCGCAGGAGTGCTCATTTCTGAGCGAGGAGCGAGGAGGAAAAGTGGAACGCAACAAGACTATTTGCAGTTGTGCTGCAGGAAGTTCTCAATCACGCTGAGGCGGTTTGCGTCGTGGTGAAGGAAACGGAGTTGTGCAGTCTGAATAACGTCTGGCCGCCGACATTCTAGCACTATATCGTTGTTTAACAAAATATGCCGCTGGCACTAAGGTTTTGGCATGTAAAAACGCCATCAAAGGTTATCGTGAACGCTTCCAAGAGCACCCAACACTAATGATCCAGTTGCTCCTGTAAACTGCTCGCCCGTTCACCCATGTTGGACGTGCTCGCATATTACAGTTGCCATCTTTTTCTTAACTTGCAACACTGCGGCTTTCATTTTTATAGTAGGTTGTCACGTGCCCAGACTAACATATTTAGGGCAGTTTTCCACCCACCTCACCTCTGCGTCGGTTCCCTGTTTCTGCCCCTCCAGCACCACAGTCACTCCCAACGTTCGCCTAGCAGGATGTTTCAGTGAACCTAAGACTTGATACGATTTTTAAAAAATACGCTTTTTGAATTTGAAGAGCGCTTTTCTCGTCATAGCATTTGCAGCGGTATAGTACATCAGAGTACAGCAGACTGGTTAACTAATATTGAAAAGTTAACTTTTTAACTATTACTTTTATGCTCCTAATTATGAGAGGTGTGTATCCCAACGTAAATAACAGCCGTATCAGTTTTCAGAATTTCGAAAACGCGGCTACCCTCAGCGCTGTAGCGCAACAAATTCTGGCTACATCGCACCATAATAGATGCTCTTTCGAGACGCTTCCAGGCAAAGCAACCTCTCCAGTGCACGTAACTCAAGGAAAAAGCCAAAATTTATTGTGCTATAGAGCCGAGGGTAAACGCGTGTTCGGAATTCTAAAAACTGATATGGATATTACTCACTGTGTGCTATATACTTCTCAATAATTAAGGAGCCTAGTAGTAATAGTTGAAAATTTAGCTATTCAGTATTGGTTAACCAGCCTGCGAGTTAGCACGTATTAGCTGTATGATGATGTACTACACAGCTAACAATGCTATGCCAAAAAAAGCGCTCTTCTAACTCACTAACTCAAGGAGCCTATTAAAAATGTGTAAAGCTTTAGGTGAAACATCCTGTATACATATAAGCTTAATATTTAAATCAGCTCGCCGATGCAATTCTCAGGTAAGCTCCGCAGCCGCGCAGTTGTGGTGGCAGCAGGCATGGTACGTGACAGCTGCCGAACTATGACCAGTATGCGCAACACCGAAGAAGAGGAAAGCCCTAACGTAGGCGCAGAGCATGGCCGCGCATGCGCAGCTGGTTCCGGTCAGCAGGTACTGCACTGCGCCCATCGGTCGACAGTATACTGTCCTTCGTCCCGAAGCATGGGTCGGTATTTGTCCCATGCGCACCTGCTGAATTCCTCCATACAAACGCATCGCTTCTAAAAAATCTACAGTTATCTCCGCTGTCATGTCGAAACGCGACGCGCTCTGCTCTCGTGGCGGTGTGTTGCAGGCAAACGTTTGTCGAGTGATTTGTATTGAAACTTTCTGTGGAGGCCCCAGCCTCACTGTCGGTGAACATAGAAAAGAAATCGCCGACTTGCGCTGGTTTGCCAGACCCGCTGCTGCGTCGCAGATTCGTTTCTGGAACAGCGCGGCAGCGCACGCATGCGTCTCGCTTGCTGTGAATGACTTCGTGCAGTAACGTCCCGCAAAGCTGCTGATGTACGGAGGGGCATATGTATGATAAGAACGTTCCCTTAGAAACATCCTCACATCGCCTTCTTTTTCCCTGAATCCTTTTGCCTCGGGGGGTACAAATTGAGCTTGCCTCGATACCTGGATGTATACTGCTGCATTCTAGCAAAATATGCTTTATTGTTTCTAGGGATCTATACCGTCATCTACAAGAGTCTCCAAACGCCAGCGCCACCGCGTGGTTTGGCAACGCCTCACGTCACTAGGAGTAGTAGCCAGGGAGCTCTCTACAATGGTGGGGCAAGTATAATGCCCACTTCGTGCAACAGTCTAAGGCGCTGGCATTGAAATCCGTGACTACAGGTAAAAAGCGAGACGATCAACAATTGATTAAATGCGACAGCACCCTTGCACGGGGCATTTCCACCAAGTTCGCTAAGTGCTAGCCTGGGTTATGGTTTCATAACAGTCTACAGCCAAGAAAAGGGCATCTGCGAGGTGTGACGCTTTCTCTGTGCTAGATTTATACATCATGCACCACCCGCGAAGAAGGGACGAAACTGTCTGTAGTTGCTTGCTTGCGGATGCTAGTAATTGCGACGCTTGGCCAGGGGTGGTGACGACGTAGAGATGAAGCCGACTCATCATATTCATTTCTGACTTGAGCAAAAATTCGGTTTGATAGAGTTATCAAGCATAATTTTCCCTGGATTGCATATCCCAGTGGACGTACAGAAAAATGATTGCATTTGTACGCCCAGCCGTTCTTTCTTATGACATTTCTCTATGCTTTGTGCTGAGGGTCCTTGTGCTTTGAGAAATACATGTGCTGCAGAATGCGAACTAAATAAAGGTTACAAATATTCTCACGGTGAAGCGGGAGAAATTAATAGTTTTTCGGCCACTAGGAGCGGCCGGAACCCAATTTAGACAAAACAACCGACAGGGAATACTGCTCAAAGCGCCAGTATTACTACGCAATCCTTGAAAAAGTGACTACGGGGGAGCACAGGGAGCACTCCCTGGCTTACCGGGCTTGCACTACAGGACATATTCGCGTTTTAAAAACTCTGTTGAAGAATGACGATTGTAATACAGTGCGTAACAAGGCGGGGCAAAGAAGGAAAGCAGAGCACGTTTCGTTGTGTCCGCCTCCTTCGTCCGGTCTTGTTACGCGCTGTTTTACCATTATGAATCACCAACTCCCCCAACAAGCATCACTTCTGGGAAAAAGAGTACCGCATTATAATGCACGCCGGGTTAATGTGGATATCGCAGCAAGAGAGAGAAGAGCGTAAGCAAGCGATATAAGCTCAGGAGGAATATGTTAAAGAAAATTGGTCACCAAGTACCGCACGGGTCCCGTGTGCGAAATGGAGGTGGTAAATACGATAGTCGGCGAGAAGCACGCACGTCGCGTGCGGGGAGCGGCCGGATTTTATAGGCGCATAATTGTACTGTTTATATATCTGTGATGTCAGCCTAAGCATGGTATTCATTATTTGCTGGCCGGAATTAAAAATATTTGAAAGAAGCAGATAAAATATCTGCGCGTGCAGCTTGCACTCAGTGACGCCGGAATGTCGCAGCGGCACTCGGATTTGAACACAGTACATGCAGAAATGCAAGCCAAATTCTCTGCCACTAGATCATCGTTCGTGGTAATTTTTTATTGCCCGCAAAGAGCATCTTTGTGTCCGGCTCAGTAGATTGTTCGCTGTGGGAGAAGCCAGAGAACGTATACCAAGTCCCCGCTCCTAGGTTCCCCACACATTTACTCAGTACTTGCCGATGAGTAATGTTCCGAGAACTACAACGGTAGCAATGTAAGAGCTCTTAAATGCAACCTTCACGCTTTTTCTTGGTTCTGAATGGCAAAATGGAATGAAAAAAAATGAAGCAAAAGTATAAAACGGCTAAACCTAAGTAGAGAAAGCGAAATCAGGAGGTTATGTGTAGTTATACTTGGCTAATCTCGGTCTTGTTAAACCGTGGTGTATCGGGAAAGTAGACACAGCTTGGCGTCTGTAACATTTAGTGCGTTCCGCACACTGGATAGGCAGCGTGCCCACCCTGACACCCTGACAGGTGGCAGTTAAATTAATGGTTGGTCGCGAGAGGTTGCTCACCCAATGAACGCTACGGCCCATTGCTGGAGTGCAGCGGGTCTGCCACAACGTTGTCAGCGCTAACGCATGCAGCCCACATCTCTCTCTCTCTCTCTCACAGCGGTCACGTATCTCAAAGCACGCTTGAGGCGTCCACTGAGCCAGGGGGCCAGTTATGCACCCTTCCTTTCCTCAAAAGCATCGGAGTCTAGAACACTGTCAACGCCAACGCCAGTGAACACAATGAACGCCGACGGCCTATAGAAACAGAGGCGAGCGCTTGGCTTCGGCGGCGGCGGCTGAGTGGCGTCATAGCTGTCACGTGGTTTGGCCTCGTTTCAAGGTCAAACTTGCGCACACGGCGAAGAAGCTACGGAGGGGAGTAGTAAAGCTTTCGCTTTAAAAGCAGCAGGTTCGTACCATTTTATTAATGCGACAGCATTAGAACCCTACATCGGGAAAAGCTGACCCGCGCCCGGTGTTCTCCGAAGCCTCCGAGAGCCATCTGCCACGGTAGGCAGGTAGAAAACTGGTGAGAGGAAACTCCTCCTCTCCACTTGCAGCGGAGAGGAGCGGAGAGGAGGGAGAGGCCTGAAGGTGGCTGCCACGGGAAGAACCCAGAGGGTGGCTACCGTGGACTGAGAAGGTTTTGAAGAATGCGCAACCTGAGGGTGGTTGCCACGGCAACAACCTGGCGGGTGCCTACCGTGGAAGGTGGAGGAGTAAAGTGAGCTGAGAAGAGGAGCGGTGATATGAGAACAGCGCGCGCGTACCGGATACCACTATTCCGTAGCAGTGGTTGTGGGCGGGGCACCTCCAGAACCGTGTGCCGATAGATACTGGATATCAGATATGGAATTGAAGGCCAAGTGTGTGAGGTAGTCAAATGCAAAGAAGTAGGCAATAAAGGTGGATGTAAATGAATGTGTGTAATGCGTCGTGTCATAGAAAGGGAAATGAAAGTATAATGCTACATATTGCCGTCAGATCGGTGCACCGGTGGCCTGTCAATATTTTTTTTTCATACATCGTCTACATGCTATAAGAATGCACAGTTTGGGATCTATAAGCCGCCTTAATTTTCATGATCGTCGGCACGCATTTATTTTTTTTTCACGTGAAACGCGCCTTCAGTTGCACCGCTTGTATATCTGGCTCTTCCTCAACGCGTGCGTTGATCCCACCCCCATCATTACAAGAACTTTAACCGGCGCTTTCTAGCCGTTACTGATGGTAACTGGAGCCGCTTGGCTTGCTCGACTTGGTCCTGCTGTCTTCGCTAACGGTGCGCGCCGCCGGTAAAAATCCCCCTGCTCTATCCCAATTACACAAATCTCACGCGATATTTTTATGCCGTGGGAACGCCAGCGCGATGGCGTTGCCAAGAGGCTGTGTTTTATAAAGAAATTAATCGATCCGAATGGTTTGGCAGCGTCATATGCAGCTCACTCGATAGCATACATCCATAATTTATAGTTTACAGCAATATCCGTTTCAGTGACCTTTTTTTTAGGCATCAGCTAGCGAACAAACAAAGTGAATTAATAACGTTAGTCGCAACCTATAGATACATAAGTACAAGTTCTGAAAGTCTTCATCATATCTAGAATACTGAATTCAACTGAATTAAAATTTAATCCCGGAGCACAGAAACGTGGCGTGATCGCCGTGTAAAAAACAGCAAGAAACGCGTCAGCAGCCAATCGAAAGCTGTTGTATTCATTGTGTTGAAACTGAGTATACAACAATACCTTCATCTTTAGAATACAACACACCACGTTTTTTCAGTTCGTTTAGATTGCCAATTGGATCAACCAAAAACGGCTCTGGACAGTTTCTTCCCTATGCCTGCGTGTGATGGCACAACGTTTTGAGGTTAAGAAGCACGAGAAGAAGAAATAATGATAAACTAATTCCGCTAGACATGTTTAGTCTTCGTTCTATGTCTTTTCTCTTTCTTCTGTCGTTATAACTTAATGTCATTACTCAACAAAAGGTATCTAGCCCAGCCCAGGTAACACGCTCGACGGTAAGAAAACTTGCTGTGAGCCCTGCACATTTGACATGAATTTTAATCTGCGTACCGTTTTTAACATACCGAACTCTTTTACCGCAGACGCCCGCTATTCCTCAATTAGAAAACAGCAAAAATATATGTTGGCTAAGGTCACATTTCAAAACAGCGTAAAGGAAACAAAAGAACAATATTCATTGTCGGTAACACATTTATAGAGCGATGGCGGATACGCGAAACATAAAAAAAATCAACTGAGAAAGTCACCATTCTGATGCACTGACGTGTAAATTTCTGTCATTTAGCCACTTTCTTTTCACGTAAATGATATTTCTACCACGTGAGCGCATATATTTAACTTTTTTAGTGAACAGATGCTGGCCGTTCTTTTGTACTGAGAGTGCGATCATACTTTTAAGATATGTGTTTTTAAAACAGACATAAAAGCAATTTAAAGACAAAGAAGAGGCAAATCACGGGCTCGCACAAGGTTAATGTCTGCAGTAATGAACTGAACATATAAAAACAGGCTTTCATGTGGGTGAATGCTTGCTTATCAACTGCCAATATTGTTTTTTGCATGGAACTTTCTTCATGAAACTTTCTTAAATGCATGACAATTATATGGTCAAAACGCAACTATCGCCCAAGTTTATTGGGTTGCGTCCATCAAGGAGATTAATAAGCTTTTTCGCACCACCACTGCACACTACGACGTGACCGACGCTAGGAAACAAAACTAATCGTGAAATAGACGATAGAAATCGAAATAGAAACTTTTTTTGCCTTATAAATTGAATTTACAAGTAGCCCATGACTCATATGACTCGCACTATTCGCATACAGTGGAAACATTAAGCGCTTCAGAAATACGAAAAATTTGTGAGAGACGGACCGCAAGAATGGAGGAATCACAGTACAAGCGCGCTCCATATTGTGGTCGGTTCTTGTGATCCGTAACAAAATCTGCTTTCGAGCGAATTTGTAGCAGTTTGAAGGTAAATGAAAATTTGGCAAAACAGACGACAACCAATGAAGGTGAAAGAGGGGCGCTGACTGTCGACTGACGTTTATTTACGCGACAACAACAACAACAACAACGACAAAAAATAAGCACGACGCGAAAGTAGCGCGAACAAACAAAAGACACGAAAAGAAGAAACCAACCACACAGGGTCGCTGTGTTGCGAAAAATTTGCCCTAAATTCCTTAGTTGGCTGAAATACACACCGCAGTTCCTTCCTATGATACATAGAACATCGAAGAAAAAATAATTTTGGAGTCAGCTTTCGGTTACACTCAGCGAGCTCCTTGATTTACGTACACAATAATTAACGTTGTTAATGCTCTCAACAAAAACGAGATAGCGAGAAGTCCCTGCGCTTCCTTAGTTTCAGCTGTTTAAATATTGCTATGTCCTCGCTTAAAGCGGATCCGGTGGCAAACTTTTTAACGTCTGGAATTGCTGCAGCCTGGTTAAAAGAATAATCTTGAATATGATATCCAACCAGTACCCCAAAAGCTGAAGCAGCGGTGACCACCAAGCTATGGCTGCGTGCACTATAGACTATGCCAGCCTAGAATACCAGAATACTAGAATAGCTAGAATACCAGCCTATACTACACGTCATTCCGGACCTATTTCGTTTACCGAAAGTTTGGAAGATAGTGAAGCAACTGTTTTACTAAAATGCTATGCAGACCATATAGACCTTATGCGTGTCTAAGAGTGTCGAAAGCTCTTCGGATGTCAAGAGCAGATGCATTTGTCATACAAACTCAATTGCTTTCTCATGTTTCGCATACGCCACTATGTTCGAAGCGCAGTTTAAAAAAAAGAAAAACATGTAAGTGTCATTAAACCGCAGATGTATAGAATGGCTGTGAAAATTTTTCATCCAATGTTTAAAGTCCATACCTGATCGCATACTTAGACATGGGAACTAAACATTTTTTAATGTTTTCTAAAATTGATAATGTCGGTGCTAAATGTCAGCGGCAGCAAATCAGCTATGACTAATTCCTGGGTAGTCTATTTGGGTATTGCAGTCGATTAGTACGGTTCGTCGCAGTTAATTCCTCTGTTTATTTCCAGAAAAGTTGCTTTTTCTTGTTTTTTCTTGCAAACTCAGAAGTGAACGAATGAATCAGCACTCAAGCGCCCGAGTGGCGCAACACAAGAAATTTAGCGCGATGTTAAAAAACGAAGCATCATTACTGTGCAGGTGCCGGTGAAGAGGCATGCATCTATTTGACATTGTGTTTATATTTTTTGAACCTAGCTTTCTTTTTTTCGCTCACACATAATGTCTTTTTATCGTTTCAATTACGCTCTGCACGCTGTTATTTCCCAGAAGCAGTTTACGCGTGGTAGCCATGGAATGAACGCTTTTGTAGTGCAGGGAGTCGCTGCGGGAGCTTGAAGTTTGCATACGTTACTGTCTTTTTCAACGAGGCACCTTTATTTTTTTTAACCTGCACACTTGACATCCTTCAAATATAATTTTTGGTTTCAGACTCCCTTAAGACACCGAGATTGTGTTCCCTTTAAAGGCGTCCTAAAAAGATTCATTTTATGACTCAGCTGAAAAGGTATCCAGAAACATAAATTAAGACTTACGTTTTACTCAAGAAGAAATGCAAGCTGAGAGCAAGATGGAACGATGCCGACTGCCTCCTTTAGTCAACGCTGTCCGCTGCTCTTTCAGCCGCCCGAGCTACTGCTCCGATGCTGGGTTTCCGCTCCTTTGCGATGGAGCACGGTGGAGTGAAAAGTAGGATTCAGTTCACGGTGCCTTCTAATCGTTAGACACAGCAGACATGCGGATTTGTCTTTGACAGCGTGTGTTTTAAGAGCATCTGTAACGCAACATGTTGCAGAAAAAAGTTACAATTACAATTACTTCATCTGAAATATAATTGATTTCAGTGGGCATTTAGAGCCGCCAAAAGTAACGGCACGATTACGAAAGAGTAATAGATTACACCTAAGTTGTCTTCCTTCCAACTTTTTTCAGCCTAATTCAAATATACTGTGACGTGTCTGTGATGGTAGGCACGGTTGCATACGAGTTACAATCAGGACGGTGAAGAATTCAAATGATTTATTGGATTTTTGCAGCACTGAAGTAACTGGTCACCTCTGTGGCGATTACAGCAGCTGTTTCACTTGACAGTGTCCCAAGGTCAGAATCACCGCCGCTTTCGGCCGCGCTCACTTTAGAGACAGCAACGAAAAGCGAGATAAAATTGATGCCATAGGAGGGCGACAGTCATCTCGACCCACATGTGTCAGCAGCGCGAACATAGTCCTCTTGTGATCCACCCGTTGTGCAAGAGCCTTCACCGTTGATGTCATATATTTTGAATTCTCTCCAAAGCGCGCAGTCAATCTCGTACTGCCATGTGCTCTCACGCCAGCTGTTTTCAAACGCCAGTGGACGATTTTTTTCCGTGGCTGTCATTTAATTATTTTACAACCTCCAGAAAAGACACTGTTGGGCTCGTAGTAGGTTGTCACCATTGGCATAAAAACGCGATTTTATCGGGTAATTTTAAAACAAGTGCAATTAAATCTAGGGTGTCCCTGTGTAGAATTCTGTCGCCATATTGGATCAATTAGGGCGCCCTCTTTAGGTCGCTAAAATGGCCAAAATATGGGCTAGAATGAGCCGGTGGGGCTTGCTGGATGTGCTGCTGCTTGCATATCATGTGTTCTTAACTTTTATCAACACTGCTTTCTCAAGTTTTCGCAGTCATTTTTTTACAGGTTGCAATCAGAGCAACTACAACAAGGCGCTCGGAGTACGCGTTCGAAGAATGGGTGGCGCTGTAACGCACGGATACCTCGCTCCGACCCGCAACGGTTACCCAAAGCGCCGCGCTTTGCTGTTGTTCTCGCTCTCAGGGGACAAAGCTCAAACTCATTAAACATGACATTCAGTTGTGACGCCGTGGCGAAATACGGAACTCGGGGCTATTCAAATACATGCCGCTCGGGCTTGAATGCGCGGACATCCTTACTTTCGCGGCTTGTCCGCAGCCGGACCTTACTCATTTTATGACGAAGGAAACTTCCGCGCTGGCACCAGTGTTGGCCACCAAATCCGGGTCCTGGAAATTATACATCTGGCTACAACACGTTTTCCGAGAAAAATAAAATGTAACAGATATTACTAGTAATGAATGCAGAAAAAAATAATTGGTTTGTTGAGAACATTACCCCTTGGAAAAAATTGTCAGTGCGTTACAGCTGGGAATAAGAGTTAATGAAGAATACCTAAATAATCTGCGATTCGCTGATGGCATTGCCTTGCTGTCTCACTCAGGAGGGGAACTGCAAATCATGATCAATGAGTTAGACAGGCAGAGCAGAACGCTGGGTCTAAAAATTAACATGCAGAAAACCAAAGTAATGTTCAACAGTCTACCAAGGGAACAGCAGTTCACAATTGGCAGCGAGGGGCTGGAAGTGGTAAAGGAATCTTAGGCCAGGTAGTGACAGCTGATCCGGATCATGAGAGGTAAATAACTAGGAGGATAACAATGGGATGGAGCGCATTTGGCAGGTTATCTCAGATTATGAATGGCCGTTTACCAATATCCCTCAAGAGAAAAGTGTACAACAGCTGTATCTCAACGGTACTCACCTACAGGTAAGAAACATGGAGGCTAACGAAAAGGGTTCAGCTTAAGTTAAGGACAACGCAGCAAGCCATGGAAAGAAAAATGATAGATAACCGCTGGTCCTTAAGGGTAACGGAGTGGATTCCAAGAGAAAGTAAGCGTAGCAGGGGGTGGCAGAAGGTTAGGTGGGCGGAGGAGATTAAGAAGTTTGCAGGCATAGGGTGGATGCGGCTGGCGAAGGACAGGGTTAATTGGAGAGGCATGGGAGAGGACTTTGCCCTGCAGAGGGTGTAGTCAGGCTGATGATGATAGTATTGATACAAAATTCGAAAAAAATGTAGCTTATTAAAAGTAATCAGTAACTTGCAACGTGTTACGTGCCACTCTGGTACAGAAGACATCGGTAGACCGTCGTGCATGCTCTGCAAAAGGCCAGCGCGGAGGCGTTTCCGGGAATTTTCAGGCTTGTATTGCAATATCAGCCGTAACCTTGCGGTGAAGGGTCCGCGGGATGACGCCTTTCTGGCTAAGCATGAGCACGTCACAGTATTCCTGCACGTGGTCGATTGCGTGTCAGTAGCCGCTTTGTACCAAGAGTAGTAGTCTTAAACTGTGTTCCGACAGCGCGTAGAGCTGGGTAGAATATGCGGCAACCTCCTGCTTGACTTTGAGAGTATCTAGACTCTTGAGCATTTAGCGGGCGGCCAGCTAGCCTATATAGACACCTTTCTCGAACTACACAGCGCAGTAACGGCGTTGTCGACGCAAGGTGCTCGAAGCACTCTCCGTTTGCGGGTGTCGTATCTATAGACCTCATAAAAGGGATCACTGAAATCTCCCCGCGCTGCTTTTCGTTGAATCACAACGGCCGCCTAGAGCAGGGTTGCAGAGGAGCGCCTCTTCAAGGGGACAGTTGACTTCACCGAAGCGGTCTTCACTTGCGGCCTTCCGTTATAGTGACGAGTCGTGCCTTCTTTCGCTCTCGCTTGCGCGCCAGGTTACAGAGAGTGATTTAACGTCTGGAAAATTTGCAACTTTTCAAGCGCACAGCTAGTGCGTGTAAAACGCCTACCGACGCCAAAAGCTGGCGCAAATTTTGAGAGTGCTCACGACACGTAGAATGCATGTAATAACGAAAGTTTTCCAGTCAATTCATCGGGAAAAGTGGAAATATCGCGCTCAAAGAGACAGCTCCATTGATTTCATCCAGTAAGAAAGCAAGTGCGGTAAAAATAAAGCAATACGCCACAAGAAAAATATAGGGAAAGAACAACAACTCACTCAAAATGGCACAAGCGAAGCCCACAGAGAACATTGGCTGCACGACCGCCGTGTTGAAAACAACGAATAGGACGCTGGAACCTGTAGTCACCGGGGTTGGTTTCACGGTTTCGATTTGTGAGTATGTTCTGTTTGCTGCTACCCTCTACGAGACTGTCAGTTAGCTCCGACAGTTTAGTAACTGCGCTAGAATGAGAGCTATTTCAAGTTCGTTCCAAGAAGCAAAGCCAACTTTTTTCTTCGGCTATAAAGGCGTGCGCTCGGAAAGTTGATCGTTTGAATACCGACTTGTTATGGCTGGGGCGAAAGCTACCTGCTTGTCCGTAGGAAATCTCTCTATCGAGGGTATTTCCCTTGGGAAAAACGCTCTGTTTGCCACTGAGCTGTATCAGCTAAGATGAATAAATCGGCGCATATGTACAGGTGAAAGCAACGCTCATGCTGCCAAAAAACCAGCGTGATGGTCACAAGTTGTTTTACCGAACGTCCAAATCTATTCCAGGCGGCAGCTGTCGCTCTTGTTCCTATCATTTCCATGTCGAGCCAGGTCATCGGACCAATTGACAAGACAGGCAACCGTACTTACTGCTCGTGGAGGGCTACCTTCGTCGCAGGACCTTTTCTGAGTGGAAAAAGGTCTAGGAAGACCAAAGCGTTCTTCGGGAAAGCACTCGAGTGGAAGTTTAGGTATTTTTAAGAATACGAGGGTCAAGATCCTATCTTACGAAGATTAAATGCGGTATCATTACAGACAATGGATTTGGGAACACGAGCTCTGTCATGGGAAAGAACTTACGAGTTACCGCAAGATTATGCTCTCTCATTTTCGACCAGGGAGACGCCCCACCATTAGGCCAACGGGTGGTTCATGAAACTGCGAGTCTTTACAAATGAGACTGTCCTTGAGCTTGCTCCGTGCTAACAACGAGAATATTTTCAGGATTTGTTGGGGCACTTGAGCAAGTCCAACGTGAGGGGCAGTGCAACAATATCTGTGTGACTAGCCACTCGCGGATGCATCTTACGAAGCGGTACGAAGCCCTGCCTTCTTCCGGCTATGCATTTGTTTTCGGGGATTTTGTTTACAGGCAAAAAAAAAAAACGCATGGCACTTTTGAATAGGGCTTCCGACTTGTTAACGCTTATTTCCTGAAAATAAATATCAGATGCTTCCGAAAGCAACGGGAATGCTTCCGAAAGCAACGGGAGTCGGAATGCCGCGCGCATCGGTGGTGAGCACAATCGCTCACGGCAAGCTAGCGCTATGGGAGGTTTAACGGGGTTCCGCCACTCACATCGCCGTTTCCTAACCAGCGAGCAACGCACTTCTCCCGAAAAAGAACAGAAAAAAAGAGTATTTGAAGGAGAAAGGGGGGATGGGGCAGTTGACCACGCCCCTCAATCCGAAGTGGAGAGCCTCGTTTAGCTGCTGCTTAGCTCGCAGTGTTTAAATCGTCTGGCGCCTGCGAATGCAGCGCCTTGTATCTCCTCGCTTGGGCGGTTTGCCCTCCTCGCTGCATGCTATATTCGTCGCGAGGCGCGGCGGGGCGAGACGGGCAGCCGCTGCCCCGCGTAGACCGTCCGTCACACGTGTGGGAGGAGTGAAATGAACGGATAATGGGGCGAACGAAAACGAGGCCTTGCGGCGAAGTGGGGCGCCAGGGTTTCCCCGCGAGTCATCGGCGCGCGGCGGCGTTCTAGAAACGGGTCAGCAGGACGCGTCGGCCCCCGTGCAGACTTCGCAGCGGCGACAAGACCAGCTGCTTGGAGCGCGCGCTGCGAAGAATCGAGCCAGCGTCCCCGAAGGAGAAGCGTGCGCTCACCTGGCGCGGCTTCCGGACATTGTTTCCGCTCCCGATCGCCGGACTCCCTCCCCCTCTTCAAGGGTATCATTGCGCTTCTGGGAAGGGAGCGCCGATTCCACGCACCGCCGCAGGAAGAGGGCTGCGCTGCCGCGGAGGAGATGCGTCCGCATCCTGTTGGTAACAGGACGGACGAACGGTGCGCGGGAGTGGAGGAAAGCGGCGGTGGCGACAGTTCTTTGAAGTGCGGTTTTAATAGCTACAGCTTGCCGCGGGTTGGACGCACATATACGCGCGGTAGCGTTTCTAGAGAAAAAAGCGTTATCTTGACCTGGTGGCGAAAACGGAAGCGGGTCTTCCCAGCCGTATACGCCAGAGTAGTTTGATAAGGTTTACATTAGTTACGAGCCGTTTCGAAAATTGCGGCGGCTTCCGGCGCGAGCGTTGTTTCACCGTACGCGCCATAGAGCCAAGGTAACCGGAACGGTGATGCGCGAGACAGCGTGAATTCCTTGATGTCGCCGAACGTCACGGTCGCGATGCGAGAACACGAAGAATACAAGTGGGATCTCAGCTGGTCGGGCAGAGATTTGAAACTGCGTTCTCTGTGGCGAGAATGGAACGATAAACAAGGAGGCACAGTGACAAGCGGTAAAACACGACACTTAATAACTGGCAATCAAAGAACACAAATTTTCGTAAACTCCAAGGGCATATGTGATATACTGAACCAGCAGTCAAGTGGCGTTTCTTACCCCACTTTAAAAAGCGAAGGAAACATTTCGATTATATTAGATGCAGCTGCAGATAGCTCGTATTATGACGACCATATTAGTTCTGCACTGTTTGTCCAACATGTAAATATTCGCATAGTTCACTTTAGGTGCAATTGCTAAGACCAATTGGGTTCACCAGCTGGAAGGCTGGTCTCAGTGCCAAGTTCAAACGTCGACTACCAGAGCTGACGGCGCCCTTGTTCTCACGTTGTAAAGTGCCTATAGGGACCATGTAGCATACATAGGTCGCATCAACGTTGCTAGACTGTTAAATGCCTCGTTTGCAATATACGGAGAAAATACGGACTGAATTATGACGAATCGTTTGTTTTCCGCTTCATGGCACATGTCGTAACCTAACTGGACGATTCTGCCATAGAATTACGGGATTTTTTTCGACAGTCTAGCTAATAATCGTCGCGTTAACTGATAGCTAGCGAAGTTGACGTAGGTGTCGCCGGGATGATAAAGCGGCCCACAGTTTTTCCATGGAGGCGGCGTGTTCGTTAAGACTTAAAAATTCAGATACGACACCTTTGTTTTCTATTCAGGCTTACGAGCCTAAATTTCGCCGCAGGCTCCAATTTGACGCATGGTTTGATTGCGCAAAACATAATTTACATTCCGCTCTCGAACGGCTTTGCGACGTTCAGTCCGCGAGAATGCAACATTTATCGAAAGTAGCACAAATGTAAAATCGACGTCGCTTTCTATATCGCATTTTATACAAGAAGACATTAAAAAGAAAAGTGGAAATAAAATAAATAAAAGAGCCCATAGTCCCTTACTTTAGTTTTATGGTGAACAGGTGCTCTATACAAAGGTGTGCAACAGATGGCCTTCAGATCTTGCGCACCTTTACAAATTTTTGGAACAGCTGCAAGAGCTGCACGAGCCCCGTACGCGCAAGCTGCGAATGTGATTTTCCGAAGGCTGTGGATAATGACCGCAGTGATTGACAATCACAGACAAAAATTAAGGCATACCGTGTAATTGCGGAGTTTAAGGGAATCATTATAAATGACTAATTAATTTTGTGCGACCATCATAACGAGCACATGCTTCAGTTTCAAGGCATTCGTCCCCAAACTCGGCCCCCAGACCACCTCATTGCGTTTCGTGGGGCACCGCCTGCTCGAGCCTGATGTAGTCCGTCAGGTTTGTTAATGCCGGACTGCGAGATCTTTATCAGGACACCACGAAGTGGACATGGGATTATTCTCTTTTACCTAAAAAAAAACCCCGAAAGAACTGCTAACCAGCACACAGTTTTTAAAAGGTTTGATGTTTTTGACTTCAACATAAAACATTTGACAGAGGTCTGTCTAGTTGGGAAAGAATTTTAAGTTAGACAGAACGATCACCAAAAAATGAAAAACACGACGTTTCAGAACCTATTCATTCTAAAAGAGCCCAAGCAACACCTGGACGAAGGAAGCGCACAACACGGGCGCTTACTTACAACTGAACTTTCCGTCGTCTTTGTCTTGTTTGAGCTGTTTTAGAATGAGTACCTGCCAACACGCCCAGGCTTCTACTTCGACTTCAGTACCTACTCCGCACTGAGGCACGATGCAGCCTAACCACAGTGACTGGTATTTCGAAGATAATTCTTCTCTCCTGTGTCTGCCGTCGCGCAAGGCGACTTCCAGCTGCGTCATTGTTTAGTAGAAGTAAGGTGTTCATTTATTTCCCCTTAAGGGCCCGAGGTATTAACAATTAAAAAGTTCGCACTCCATGACGGACGACCAAACATAGGATATTCTATTGCAATCAATATGCGTTGATTACAACAGATGATTTAAAATACAAATACAGAATGCTGCGCAATTAGTTAACCAATTTTCGTAAATATACCTCAACGAGGTGTCCCCCTGGCAATATAAACCAAGCTCAAAAGTGGTGTCCTGCTGGATCTAGAATTTATATTAAAAGTTTTATTGAATGAAATCAAACACGCTGTTCATAAAATAGACGGATGGTTTTTCGGCTAAGCACGTTAAAATGCATGTTCTTGAAACTGGCGAGTATAAATGTGCATGATAAGGGGCGTAATGGGTTGGCGCTTACATATAGTCTCATAAAGGCTGGTGATATTGTCGCTGCAATCGTTTCGACAGCTTCAACACGGTGGAGATATAGAATTAGGGGAGTAGGGGAAAAGGAGCCGAATACAAATAAATCAAAGACCAGCCGGAAAATACTGAGCTGAAAAAGAACTACCGTGATTCATGCCACACGAAACGTGTTTTCTGCCTGCGCAAAAACAAAAAAACTGCTTGTTGTCTCTATACATTTCGTTGGACAGCGTATACCGGTACTTAAAGTGTTCGCTTCTTTACTTGTTTCTTGACAGGAAACGGAAAAATAGAAAGGCACTAGTGGAAAATAACGAATTGCTTTGAGTTGAAAACGAGTGAAAAAAACATGTTTCTTGTGGGAAGGCCGAGCATCAGGTAGGGGAACGCCTGCACCAGTTGGAAAAACCTGTTGTTGCTTCGGTGGCACTGAGATTTGAACCCAATACGTCTAGCAAACAAGCTGGACAATCCACCCCTTGGACACCAATTTTTTTTTTCAGGAACAATTTATAAACGACCAGCAGATGAATAAAAAATAATATGAATAATTAAAGTAGCATGGCTACAAGCAAATATGGATGTACCACTTCAGGACCCAAATGTCCTTCTTTGTGCGAGGAAGCTAGTTGTCCACACACATCACAATTATTATAACCGGTACACCCGACCATGCAGTGTTAGAAAATGAGGGCAGTCCGTACCTGCCGTAGATCGCTCTCTGGGCGCCAAACAATAGCTCTCTGACTTTCTGACTGGTTATTGATGCCCAACTTGCACACACCCTCTACACTTAAGGCTTGTCGTACAGAGTTCGGCGGAAAAAGAACACATAAAGGCGAAGCCGTCACCGACACTTTGTCATCAGAATCATTCACATTCGCCCAAAGGCGAATTCATTGTAATTGTAATATCAGAATTGCCAACTAGGCGTCCTTTCCTCATTGCATGACCAACTGGGTGGGCGTAAACTTCGCCGTGACAGCTGGTGAAGGCGCTCTGCTGCTGAACATGAGGGCGCGGGAAGAAATCCTGATCGCCGCGGACGAGTTTAGATGGCAACGAAATGGAAAAGACGCCGTGTGCTGCGCAACGACAGTGCATGTTAAGTAACCGCAGGTGGCCGAAATTGTTCCGGAGCCTTCCACTGCGTATCCTCTTTCTCTCGTCCTTCTCTCACACTACCTCCTTCATCAATTTTCTTATGGTGCAGTTGAGGTGTCCGCCGAGAGTGAGAAAGCCGCGGCACCCTTTAATTCCCTTATAATCAATTACCCGCCCATTTCTTGTGGTATGCCGGTAGTTGAGGAGCGCTCTTACCATCTCACTGCGCGCATGGAGCGGGCACGAAGACTAGCGAACGAAGGGCTAAAAGGAACTGTTTTAGGAGAATCGTTAAAAAAAGGCTTAAAACAAAAAAGTCTCCGATAAACATGGCTGAGAAAAATTTCAATGGAACTAGCTATCAATTGAGCTACAATTTACATTCTTACTGGGAACGCCTCAAGTACGAAAATAATGCCCGAAAACGCTGCACAGCACATTTTTTTTTAACTTCAACATTTTTTTTTCAGACATATGCTGTGTTGATTCACACCATTTATTCAGATAGTACATATTATATGAAAGCGGCGAAACCTGGAATGTTGCTCGCTAATGTCGTGAAAGAGCATTAAAAAATGCAAAACTGTGTTTTTGGTGGAAAAATAACGCCATAACGCAACACAAAAACTTTGCGCTAAAAATTTTATTGGCTGTGCGATTATAACCCACAATTCATATTCATTATCTCAAAAAAAAAAATTTCAGGCGCAACAGTAAAATATTTTTTTTGTGTAAATTTTTTACTGAGGCCAACTTTTTTGCAGTCGTCTGAGAAATTCGAAATTATTTTCGCTAAAGTTATGAAGGGTAATAACTTTAGCGGGTTCAATATTGCGCCGCAAATTTTATCGATAAGATCGCAGAGGCTCGAGCGCAAACTCTGGTACGTTTGACAAGGAATGACCCCGCATCGTCCAGAGGGAAGGCAATATGGAGCTCGCTAGAGGTTGAGGCTTCAGTTTCGTTCTGATAAAAGTTCTGAGGACACATTCAACGTCCGCAGCGCCGCTAATGTCGCACGATAATGGCGGTTATCTGCTTCGAATTAAAGGAATGCATGGCCCGGCTGTTGCAAAGGAAAAAGGCGCTATCACTGCTTTCCTCAGTATGCGTTAGTACGCACCTTTCGGCAGCATTGAACTCAGCGTGCTACCGCGCAAGTTTCAGACGGGTCGTTGAAATGATACCGATAGCGGGGCCACCGACGTTCGGGAAGCATGGCCGGCTGCGCGGTGGTGCGTCGTTTCGCTTTTCACGATGAGCCCTCTCAAGCGCACTGTCGACGCGGGACTCCGCGCTTATCGTATGAATCTTATCTGGGGATCTTTTGCGCCACACTCTTGAAACGCAAAGGGTGCGTGAAAGCTTCGCGCGGCATGGGGCGGGTAGCAACTGACATCATACTATGCTAAGGCACGATAGTGGCCTCGCCTTCCTTAGAATTCGAGCCACAGGAAAGACATCTTGTGGTATTTTTGTTTTTAAAGTTCTGCCTGACTTCCTGCATAGTACGGCCTCGCTCCTCGCGATGCGTTCGTGTGCCATTTTTTTCCTTGTTTCGAACCGGCACAGCTGTCCCTCGCATGCAATCGATCGTGTTACAAAGAAAGAATTTAAACTGGGATAATGAACTACTTCACGCTGCTAGAAAAAGTAAATTACTATGGATTCCATGGCCCGTTCGTTGCGTTACTAAAATCTTATCTTCAGCGGTTTAGCAACAGGTTGTTGTACATGATTGCATATCTCACCTTAAACAAATTCACGCAGGCGTGCCCCAAGGCAGTATCCTAGGGCCCCTGTTGTTCAGCATATATGTAAATTATTTAGTAGCTATTGAAAATGAATTTTGTGACATACACTGACGACACTACTATGCTCCTCAGTGCATCAAATCCATATGACCTATTTTCTAAAGCGAATCGCACCATCATGTCATTAGCATTATGTAGTAAATTAAATTCTCTTATTACCAATACCAATAAAACTAAGGCTGTTCCGCTCACGCCCAAGAACCGCGAAGCACACATACAAGATTCAGTGGTATTAAATATTTCAAATATTCCCATCATGCCTGTTGTCCAATTTCTTGGTGTGCTGTTTGAACAGCACATGCCATGGAACAAGCAGACTGATTTCGTCATCTCACAAATTTCACGTGTCGCTGGCGTCCTTCTAAACTACGATCTCGTTTACCAAAAAGCATCAAGCTCTTACTATATAAATATTTATTTCTGTCAAATATACACTACTGTCATTTAGTATGGGGTACTAGCACTGACACGAACATTTCCAAACTTTACCGATTACAAAATAAAGGCAGTTCGAATAGTCACGAATGTTTCATATGGTAGCCACACAGACTCTATATTTACAGAATTGAATCTAATACGTATCCTTGAAATTTACAGCACAATGTTAATAAAACGTTATGAGGCAGGCATTAAAATAAACAACAATGCTCTCAGCAGTATCGCAAACTTACCTCCTAAAGTAATCTCACGCAACACTCGCCAACTTCAACAATGGAAAATTTTGCGCCTGTGCACTAACTATGGGCAAGAAACGATGAAGTATCTCCTCCCGCTTTTCTTGAACTGATTAATTTCTAGTGCTCTGTCAAATGTATGAAACTGTATGACCATGTATTACTATCATGTACCTGTGCTTGCTGCATGTTTTCATGTACACGGGTCCGCGGAACTTGTCAAGCCCGACTTGAGGCTTTTTGTCTGCGGCCCGTCAACACGTTGATGTTGCAAACAAACAAACTGATTGATTGATTGATATTTTGTTTGCCGTTCCTCTGCTGTATTGCTAAGTTGAAAAGGGGGACAGGACCTCCGTCAAGATTGTGAGCATTTAGTGCTATCTCCTCTCTTTTATAGAAAATTCAAGACTGACTGACTGAGCTTCAGAGATAGTCCAGTTGCCTCAGTCATTCTTTAGACATGAACTGGAGGATATGACTAAGCGTATTGTCCTTCAAATCAAGACTTTACTGTAGCGCCTCAGTAGAAAACGAAGCTAGACGCTGAAACGAATACCGACCGCGTTGAAGACGTTCACACATTAGCTCTGAATAACATCGACCGATGAGGAGGTAGAAGGAAGAATTAGGATCTCAGATGTGGCGACTCTTCTTCCTCCGCTTCGCACGTGAGAAAGTGCTGGCGGAGGAAGCGAAGTTATCGACTCTTCTTTTCATCTTCCCCCCTTCAAGGTTATTACCTCGCCAACCCTCCCTTCATTGAAACCCACCGACGTGGCGTAGTGGCTAAGGCGCTCTGCTGCTGAGCACGAGGCTGCAGGGCCGAATGCTTGTCGCGGCGGCCGCATTTCGACGGAGCCGAAATACAAAAGCGCATGCGTGCCGTGCAGTGCCCCCGCTGGCCGAATTTATTGCGCAGCCCTCCGCTACGACGTTTCTTATAGGCCACGTGCGGCTTCGGGACGCATGTTAAGCACATTCCAAGACCACACATTAGGAGCAAATCAATACCTTTATTTCAAGGACCACTGAAGAGAGAAGGGAAGCTGCAGCTGTCGTGCTGTCATACAGGATAGCTTTCTGCAGCAAATGAACCATGTGAGGGCCTCACAATATACTCCGTTGCTCATAAAGGTTGTGACAGAGAGTGCGCTTTGCAAGGAGCGAAATGCTTGGGGGAAAAAAAAAAACGGCCGTGGCTTAGCTTGGTTAAGCCTGGTGATTGCGAAGCAAGCCTTGGTGAGAGATTTCTCCAGTCTTTTCTTCGAACGCTCTTGTCTCTGCTGGGGTGTTTCTTCTGCACGCTGTTTTCTTCGCTTTTCGTTTTCCTTCTCTCGAAACGCACGTTCCTTCTCGAGCCGCTGCTGCCGCTGTTCCGGGGTTTCTTGGACACGCCTCTGCCGTTTAGTCGCGTTCTGAACTAGTAGAAGGAGACTCACTGTCGGGCAAACTCATAATTTCTTCCTTTGCTTCTGCTGTTTCCACAGAGGAGGTTGCACGTTGTCGCCGAGCTGCATACTGGGCACGCCGCTTAGAAAGTCGTTCTTCTTCCGTCTCCGTAGCTCGCTGATGCTTCCTCTTTGCATTCTGCCGAGCTGCCTTGTTCGTAGGCACCATCGTAACATCTGGCTGTATGACTGCCTTGGCGAGAGGAGCGGAGCTGTTTTATACAGCTGGTGTGACGTCACTCTGACCGTAGCACCCCTGGTGAGAGGAGCGGGAGTTAGGCCGCCGTTGGTGGCTACCGCCTCGCCTCGCGACGGCGTGAGATGGGGCCCCGTTTTTGCACAGCTGGTGTGACGTCACACCGACCGTAGCGCCCCTAGTGAGAGGAGCGGGAGTTAGGCCGCCGTTGGTGGCTACCGCCTCGCCTCGCGACGGCATGAGATGGGCCCCGTTTTTACACAGCTGGTGTGACGTCACTCTAGGTCACGTGGTGTGACGTCACGCAGCGAGGTCACGCTAAAGATCAATGGTGCCTACCACCGCCTCGCCACGGAACGGGCTGAAGTGCGACCTAAAGTAGTATTGCTTGGCAATAAAAAAACTCACCGACGTTAAAAATGCGATTTCTTCGGTCATAAAAAAATTCTGCGGACAATTACGACTCTCCCTAATGCGAAATTTGAGCGCAGATCTTCTCAAGCAACGTATGCTCATTGTGTTACTTTGCTGAGTCGTGAGTACCTCTGGCGATGATATTAGTTCAATAACAGTATTTTTTGAACAAGACGACGGTGTGCAATGCAGAGTGTGCAGTTTGACACGAGGCGTGATCGACTGCGGCGTTAGCCTAGTTCTCTGTCTCTACAATGGTCATTTGTTTTGCTGTACTAAGTCGTCGGCACGTCTGGTGACGGTATTAGTTCGATAGCAGTATTAGTTGATGAAGCCCACGATGTGCAACGCGTGAGATTGTGCATGTTTGTCTGATAGCAGTATCAGATGAAGAAGACGGCAACGTTCAATGCACACGGCGAGAGTGTGTTGCAGTTCCACGGAGGCGTGATCAGCTGCGACGATAGCCTAGTGTGCTCGTTCAGGGACCAGCGAAGCTGATCTGTTCGCGGTGCCGCCGGTTCGAATCCTCGTGGCGGTGATGTTCATTTATTTATTTATTATTTGGCTCGGTTACGCCGCCGCTGGCGACGCGGCTCAACCCACGAACGGACGCTTGAGAGCTGCGCTCTGAAACTTTCCTACACATGCCGGCAGCTGCACGTCAGCGCTGAGTGATGGTAACAATGAGCGGGACAAGCAACCTGCACCTTGCTTGACTGGACGCCGTGGTGGCTCGGTGGTTAAGGTGTTCGGCCGCTTACCCGCAGCTCGCGGGCTCGATCCCGACCGCAGCGGTCGCGTTTCGATGGAGTTGAAATGCTAGAGGCCCGTGTACTGTGCGATGTCAGAGCACGTTAAAGAACCCCAGGTGGTCGACAATGCCGGAGCCCCGCACTACGGCGTCCATCATAACCCCAGTCACTTTGGGACGTCAAACCTCGTAATCTAATCCAAACTGTCCGCCGTTCTCACTGTTGCAACCTTCTTATGTTATTTTCTAATTTTTTCTTTCCTAAATCCTAAAGACAGAGGAGGTAAAAACAGGCACGGGAGATGCTGCAGAGACATTAGTGCAGCATTGACTTCGTCTGTTCGTCTCTTACTTGTGTTTCTTTCCTCTCTGCTGCTATACACACGAAAATAATGCGTCCCACAAACCGCTTTACCTGAGCGCTTGGTTTGGCTGGAGCTTTAAAGTATGCGCCAGTCGCACCAAATGTAAACGGGAGAAACACACATAACCTAAACGCGCTGAACATCAGTAGCATGTACAGCTAAGAGCTGAACAGCAGCAAGGTTTTAGAAAACTATTGTCATGCGAAACACAACTATCCGAATTTAACCATGATTTATTACTGTACATGGACGACCATCATCCAAAATATTCCATCCTTTTAGATTTCTCGAAGGCGTTTGATCGTGTCTCCTATAATCATTTATTGCTGAAATTTTCCAGCCTTGGACTAATAGAATTTTTTTTAATCCTGTATTGAGCACTTCTTGAAAGAGCGCGTAAAGTTCACATGTAAGCCGTCGGGGTGGCTCAGTTGTAATGGCCCTCGGATGCTGGCCCAAACGACGCGGGTTCAATCCCGGCCGCGACGGTCGAATTTCGATGGAGGCGAAATTCTAGAGGCCAGTGTGCTGTGCGATGTCAGTGCACGTTAAATAAACCCAGGTGGTCGAAATTTCCAGAGCACTTCACTACGGCGTCTCTCATAGCATGAGTCGCTTTGGGACGTTACATCCCCATAAACCAAACCAAACTATAAACTCAACCAGTTAACATGCGCTAACAGTTGCCGCTCTCCTCTATCGGGCGTAGCATCTGGTGTTCCTCAGGATGCCGGGCTGTCACCTTTATTGTGCCTTATTTGCGTCAGTGACCTGCCTTCTGACATAAAATCTAAACTGAGATTATTCGCAGACAATTGCGTCGTATTACGCACCATAATCAACAAAGAGGACACCTCCGCTATCAAGCAAGACATAAACGTCATCCCACTTTGGTGTGAAACTTGGCTCACGCCTTCGAACTCTTACAAATGCAAGGCAACAACGTTTTCGTGCCTTCATAGCCATACTAACACTATCTACTATCTGAACTCTCTCCCTCCCTGCTACCCGCGCAACAACATACAACTATCTTGGTCTGTGCATGACACCATCGCTAACATGGGTAAAGCATATCGAAACCATCTGCTCCGAAGCCTCGCGCACTCTGGTCTACATATGACATAATTTAAGCAACTCACCGCCATAAAAAAAACTGGCATATTTGACGCTCATTAGCCCAACGCTTGAATATGTGTGAGCCACCTCAATCCGTCACAAGCATACGTCGCCGATAGCATCGAAGCCATTCGAACAGCGCTGCACGATTTATCACCTCGACCTATTCAAAACAATTCAGCGTCACTTCATTAAAAAACCTAGAACTCTCATCTCTCGCATCAGGCCGGCTGATATCTCGCTTGTGGCTTTTTCACACTTTATATTACCACCGACGGTCCAGACACGAACCTCTAACACAACACCTCTAAGATCATCCCGTTTAAATCACATTTAACACGCATTACTACCCGCACCCTAACAATGAATACCTCATTCTTCTCCCACGGATAGTATTATAGAATTAACTGCCCGAGAACATGGTAACGTGCAAAGACAGAACAAAAATCCGCTATAAACTGAAAAGTCATATTAGCTAATAGATCATTCCGCCTGATAAAACGGCACCGCCTGTCTTATTTCCACTTTGTGCATTTTCTTATTGATTGGTTGCTGTGATTTCTGCATCTTGCTATTATTTTTTTTTCTGTTTTGTCTTGTTTGCGCTGTATTTTGCTTTTTTCTTTATTTTTAAGTTCTTATTCAGGAAATCTTAAACATGTTAACCTGCCTCTACTTAATTAATGCCTTCGGGCCCTTCATGAGAAAATAAATGAAACGAATTGAAAGGTAGGCGGACAAATTGGGGTGGTGAAACGCCCGCACACAGTATGTGGCTCTATAATGTGGAAGCATACTAGGATGGAATAACTACGCCGTCATTTTACTCTACAGTAACGGGTGCAAAAAAAAAAGAAAAATAACACCGTTTTCAGAGTTTTTATGCGACCGCCTTTAGCTTTATCAAAGCGCTGGCAGATTGTCCCATATGAATGTAACGAAGATAAAAATCGCGATAACCAAGGAACCATAATATTTAATGGCACTGCTGTATCTTAAGGCTCTATGTACGTAGTTATGCATAAAGGTAAGTCTCCGCTTTTTCTGAGAGTGTTGCTCACCTAACAGTGAGTTCTTTGTTTCAGGGCATTTTGTCATACTGCAGTCTCAGAAATTAAACGTTGTTTTTTTTAATGCCATAGAGCGAATGCAGTAAATGACTCTGCAGAAAACAGTGAGTTTCGTAGCACGTCGTCCGTCATTTTCATGCAGGCAGCTTTGGCCACCATCAATAATGCTTTTTTTCCATTAATTACGGCCATATGTGCATTTTCTAAACATAAGGTAGCTGCACGCTCTCTCGGGTGTTCATTTGACAAGTTCTAACATTCTGATGTTGGAATTTTCAGACACTGTAGCACTTTATACGAAATTTTGTACATTCCCTTCAAAAATTGCTTGGTGTTTTGCCTTATGAAAGCTACTAAATCCGCTTTCTTGAGGCCTGATTGTGGTGCTCAGTTAGGAAAATGTTCGTTCTGAATTTCAATAGCGACCGGTGAACCACGTGACGGGGCTCTCTTTTAGCACATGCGATGTCCCAACCTGCGGAGGAGTGAGCAGGGGAGTTTCCCGCACGCTTCGGAGCGTTGGAGACGAAAAGGAGGCCTCACTGCAGGGCGCAGAAGCGAACCCGGAAGCCGTGCACTTCAACGGAGGCTGGTAGTTGCTGGGGCACGGCAGTCGCCATATACCCTCCATTTTTGTGGACGCTTACGTCTTAAGCACGCGGCCTAGCGCCACTCCTGACCACGGAGGTGGGTGAAGTTGGCGAGAATGCATAAGAGACACTTGTGTCTCTCGGTGTTGGAAAGTATGGTTCCGCTCTTGCAAATGGGCCCGTCTCATAGCGGTACCTCGAAGCCACCGCTGTAATTTATCGCAACTTAACTACCTCTGGTGTCTGTCGTGAACTACCTGCCATACACAGTTCGTCGTAACTGATAATGACGCCGCTTTCTCAGTTCGACAGATACATAATCTGAGCTATCTGAGCCATACATTTTAACGCGATAGCGTTAAAGGTCCTCTTCAGCAGAAAATGCTGCGTTGACGCTCTGTCCAGAAAATCCGGATTGGTCGAGAGGGTCGTGATGCCGCAAGTACGTGACCTCGCGCGTTTAATTCAAACACCACACAACAATCACAAAGTACAATGATGACGTCATTACACAATTACTCATTGGTGCACAGGGTCCTGAAGTCATCCAACATTTCTTATTGCCTCTGAAGAAAGAAAAGATACTGAGCTGAAAAGAACAATGGGCGCGCCGGGGACTCGAACCGCTTCTTCTTGGGTCGTGAGCGGGGAGCGCTACACCCCGACCACTGACGAACGTTCGTTTGAATCGGTTAAAGAGAGGCCTCGTGTGCACTTCGCTAAATAAAGAATAAAAAAATATTAACGAAAAACATAAAATCTTCAGAACTGTCTCCGTGTCTGTGAAGTTACATGCAAAAAGGACCTCAGGCTGCTGAAGAGACCCATTAGCGCCATCACGTCATGCCTTTAAGGCGGAGTTTAACGGTCCCCGATTTTTTTTTGCCTGCTTGTGTTGCAGGATTGAACTCTCGCCGCCTACGGTGACGTCAAAGCGCTATATAGTGACCCACTACGCGGCGCTGGGTCAGTACACGCAGGTGGCCTCACATTCTCGTCACAAAGTCCATTTACAGTCACACTACAGCAGTGCCTTTTCTGTCGACAGCGGTGAAAGTTCCCCACGACAATTGCAGCCCTTTCATGCAGGATGTTTTGAGAACTCGATGATTTCGCTGTGCGTGTGTAAGAAATGACGCCGGCATGCACGACGTCTCTGGACAGGCTTTTCTCGTTGCCTCGTTCGCCGAGCAGGAATTAACACGCCGGAGGCTGAACAGAGGCGAGGGCTGTCGCTTTCCTGCGCCGCGCACTTTCTCCACAGGGGGCGTAAAGTCGACCTTTGAATCAGCCGGCGATTATTCAACTATCGCTGCGGAGAACCAGGACCACAGGAAAGCAAAAGGAAAAAAGAAAAGAGGAACTGATGGCAAGCAGTAGTGCGCGTGTGTGTATGCGTACACATATATATAGCTCACCTCATTTGCAACCACCGAAGAAGGCTCATATGTCGACGGGCACCGAGTCACGTCGGGAGGCAAATATAAAAGAGGCCACGCGTGAGTCATGTCTGTTTACAGGCCCCTTTCTTCCTGCCTCCGTTCCAAGAATGCGCTCGCGTCCGCTCCCTCCCCGCCTCACAGTGCCGTCCTCGAGCCACACACGATCGCGAAGCCCTCCTGCTCGCAGCATTGCCACCGGCCGGGCATGCGACCTTACACTTCCGCGACCCTGACAAGCCTGCCTACACTCGCGCCGTCCTTGGCTGCCGCGAGTTTTCTGCAGTATGCATCGCGCACGTCCAAATGATTAGCGTTAAAGGCTCCGTCAACTTCGCCTGGCCGCAGTCGGCTGTGCGAGGTTACGTGCACCGACGCTGCGATAACCATTCAGCCAGGGTACTGAAAGTGAAGATCAAATCAGGTGCTTAACGTCCTGAAGTCGTGTGGTTACGTCGCAGCAGCGTGTATTTTACGGTCCCCGATGGACCAGACACGATAAAAACGAGGATAAAGGCGCAGACCAGTCACGAGACCGACTGAGGGGGCAAAATTTGCGTGCCTGTTTCCCGAGATTGAGGAACAGGTTTCAGAATTGGCCAGTGGCTTTGCTCTGGTCTAGCTTTCTTTCCTGGTTGCCCTGCGCACAAGTCGCGGTACCCGCATAGACGGCTTTGACTGTTCACAAATCAAGATGGCGTATGAAGACGTATGAACGGCTTAGCAAAAGCTGTGTCAAGTTCAAGAGGATGTTCGTACAGTCCGCGCCCCCCTTGTGTAGAGCGCTCGGGCAGTGCATATCTGGCAACAAAAGCTGAAATTGGAAAGTATTCCCTGATTTCCGGGCCAAGTTCGGTAGCATTTAAAGCCTTCAGCGTGGCGGCGCCGCCACGCCGTGGCTGCGCCACACCGCTGTCACGTGGTTGGTCACTTAGTGCGGAGCAGCTGCCGGCGGCGTTGCACCGTGGCTGATCACGTGGTTGGTCACGTGACCAAGTTCCACTCGGCCAGCTGTAGCTTTCGATTAACACCAGGTTTAACCAGAAATAAACCACCCCCAATTTTTTTTTTTTATGTATTGCAAGATTTCACTATAACAACAATATATCCGCTGATCTCCCGCAGGCAGGCTCAGATTTTTTCCCTATTAGCGTTTTAGCTGTCGTCCAAAGCGTTCCCCATTGGTTTTCTGGTTTTCTAAGGCAGTCTTAACTGCTCGATGCGAGCCATGGAAGAACCTGGAAAGAAAGATTTTTTTATTCATTTATTTACTTAATTATTTATTGTACACTCAGGGCCAAAGGCATTACAGAGGGGAGTGGGTTAATTAGGATAAAAACAATGAAATAGAATACAGTGAAAATAGATATTACAAAATAAATTTCCTCCAGAATAAAACAAATAACAACATCCAGGAAACATAAATAGTATAAAAACAATGTATACAATACAGTGGAAGCAGATATAACACACAATCAACTTTCTTCAGAATAAACAATATTAGCTACAGTGTCGTGAACTATTTTATTATCAGCAATGGCTGAAATATCGGGGGAAGGTGGTTCCATTCCACAGATGTGCGGGGATGATATGACTGAAAGGAAGATTTGGTGTGGCATGTTCGGATGCCAACTTTGTGGCGGTGATCGATGCGACATGAAATGTATTCGGGGGGTGACATGAAATAGTTGTGAAGCGCAACGTGATGATATAGCTTGTGAAATAGTGTTAGGCGACCAATTTTGCGGCGAGATTGAAACGGTGGGAGTGAGACGTTACATTTCATGGCTGTGATGCTTGCCGTACGTTTGCAATTTGAAAGAATGATGCGAACGGAATTATTTTGGACTAATTCCAAGAAATATACGAGGTTTTCATGCGTAGGGTCCCATATTGATGCTGCGTATTCTAGTTTAGGACGTATGAGTGTTTTATAGAGTATTAGTTTGAGGGATGAGGGAGCGGCAGAGAAATTGCGACGTAAGTATCCTGACATGCGGTTAGCGTTATTAATCACGTAGTCAATGTGAATAGACCATGTTAAGTTCTGAGTGATAGAAATTCCTAGGTACTCGTATGTTTTTACCCCATCAAGAGGAGTGCCATCAAGATAATACGAAGGAAGAGCGTTAGATGTCCGGGAAACACGCTAAGCTTTTCATTTATTAGTGTCTAATTCCATATTCCGTGTAGTGCACAAGTTTGACACCAAATTAAGGTCTGACTGGAGAGTGTCAGTATCATTGGCGTTATTTTTTTCCCGAAATATTACGCAATCGTCAGCAAAAAGGTGAATGTTAGAAGATATGGCAGAAGGAAGGTCATTAATATAGATTAAGAATAGGAGTGGTCCAAGGACCGATCCCTGTGGAACACCAGATAGCACGCTAGCAATCAGTGAATTAGTGTTATTAGCATGCACAAATTGCCAACGGTTTAGAAGGAAAGATTTAATCCATTGGAGGACGTTAGGATCGAGATTAAGATGGCTCAGTTTATGTCGTAGCAATTTATGGCATACTTTATCAAAGGCTTTGGAAAAATCCAAAAAAACGCAGTCAGCACAAGATGAGTTGTCAAGTATGCGGTATAGCTTATCAGTAAAGGCAAGTAACTGAGTTTCACATGAGTATGTTTGACGAAAACCATGTTGCGCAGGCGTGAAAAATGAATTCTCATCGAGAAAGGTAACGACATTCTTGAAAATGATATGTTCTAGTAATTTGCAGCATGTGCTGGTGAGCGGAATGGGACGAAAGTTTTGAGGGGAGTGCTTACCACCGGACATGTGAAGTGGAACTACCTTCCCAATTTTCCAGTCGTTAGGAAGGCTTGCTGTGTCGAGTGATTGTTGAAAAAGTTTGGTTAGTATAACTGAACTATAAGCACAAGTATTTTTAGGAATTTAGCGCTAATCGCATCGGAACCAGGTGAATAATAGTTTTTTAAAGATTCAATTAATTTGGCTACACCAGGTCGATCGACAGTTATAGGTGCCATTGTCGGGAACCTGTGGTGCGGTATGAATGGAAGATTAACGCTTGAAATGGAGGAAAAGCTTTCAACGAATGTGTCATTCAGTACGGAAGCACAAAGGTCATTGGGGATAAGTTTACCGGTGGCGCCTTGTAGTCTAAAGGGTCGTTCGCAGGATATATAGCGCGCCAAAATTTTATAACACTCGTTTTCAAAATAGTTAGTAATGTGGCAGACAAAAAATTATTCTTTGTAAGTTTAATCGCGTTGACGTAAGCGTCGGAAGCAGACTTGTACTTCGCCCATCGCGCATTAGATGTTGAAAGCTTCGCGCGGTGGTATAGACGTTTCTTTTTGTTAGATAATCATCTGATGTGAGAGTTGTGCCATGGTGCTTGTGGATTAGAGGTGACGTTACGCTTTGGGATATACTTATCAGTTAGTTCGTGAACCTTCGTTCTGAATGATATCCAGTTATCCTCGACAGAGCAGTAGCCTGAGTTTGCAATAAAGTAATCAACAAATGTGCCCAGTTCATTGTTAATAGCGGTAAAGTTGGGGGGTTTGTAATCTAGAATGTTTTTTTTACTTATGGACGTGGTATATAAATGCAAAAATTAAGCAGAACGTGATCGCTGATGCCTGGAAGATATGTTATATCAGTAGCTAACTCTGAATTAGTTGCTAGAATTAGATCGAGTGTTCGAAGCGTTATTTACCGTCGTAGTGGCTTTTGTAACAAACTTGGTTAGCGAAAATGTGGTGCATAGTTCTAAGAATTCTTTAGCTTGATGCGAAGGGGGATATGAAGAAGGCGGTTGAGCAGTCCATAAAATAATTGGGAAATTAAGTCCCCAAGTAGAAAAAGCGGTGATGAAGGAAATCGTGCGCGAACAAGATTTATAGCGTTGTGAAGTTCGTAAGTGAATGTAGACGAATAAGAAGGAGAACGGTAACAGACTCCAATAACCAATTTGAGATGACCTATCACTATTGACGCAAAAATTAGTTCTAGTTCGCTGAAGACTTGGATACATGAAGATGGAATGTCTTTGGAAATGGCAAGTAAAGCACCACCGCCACGCTTGGCTGTTCTATCGCAACGATATACCGAATAGCAATGAGTGGTGTGGAAGATTGCGGAATCTGACACATGCGTTGGGAGCCAGGTTTCCGTTAGCGCTATAATGTCAGCTGAGCATGTGTCTATGGCAGAAGATAAAGAAGTGTGCTTGTTAAGTAGGATCCTGACATTAGTATAAAGAACTGATATCGACGATGACAACTGTCCACTACCCCTCGCGAATCCCTACGGTGCAGCGGAGGATCCAGCTACGGAATTCAATGCAGAAGATTCGACACGTGCCACGATTTCTTCAACAGTGTCCATGGTAGGGTTATAAATGAACCATTTTTTATTGATGTGCAGCTGGCTATATCGCATCTTAAAAGAGCGAGGGCCAGCATTATTATATGCGAATTAAAGAAAATTTTTTCGAGCCTGGCGCGTAGCAGGTGAGAAATGTTCACTGATAGTGATGTTATGTTTTAAATTCCTTAAGAAGGGTTAATATCTTGTCCTTCATTTTAGTGTCCGAAAATTTAGCTATGATTGGTCGACACTTCTGAAAAAACGCCCAGGCGATGTGCACGTTGAATTGAACTCGAGGAGCATACTTCGACAACCTTTGTCAAGGATTCCAGGAGTTTAGATTCAGTATCTGCCAAGTTTCTTCCGCATCGGGTATACCCCTAAATATTAAATTTTCACGTCGCGATCTATCTTCTACTTCATCAAGGCGAGACTGCAGCAAATCATTTCGAATACGTTGGTCTTCTACAGATTTCTTTAAAGATGAAAGCTCTTGATCCATGCCGTCGAATTTCTTTGCCTTTTCCTCAAGTTCATTCTTGCACATGCCAGCTAACTTTGATTCAATGTTCTTCTGACTACTCTTAATGTCTTTTACATCAGCTGCTAATTTGACCTGATCTTTTGAGCTTTGCAACATACGAGAATGTACATCCTTGAGCAGCTTAAACATAATTTTCATTTGTTCAGACGGATTGTCTAGCAGGTTGTCCACGTCAAGGGAGCGAGTCGTAGGACCCGGGTTAGATTCAATTTCGCCAGAGCGCAAAAGCAGGAAAATCATTGAAAAACATTCACAAGCAACATCAAAGCACACCTGTGGGCACGGGAACAGAAGTAAACAGCGATCGTCGCATTTCTTAGCGTGCAAAGACTTGTGAGCACAAACCTGCACAGTGAAGAAACGAAGCATTGGAGGCATGCCGATGTCACTGTTCCCGTGCCCACTGAAGGGAAAGCCAGCATGTTGTCGCTTTAAATCCGGTGTGGGTGGCGATGCCATCGTCGATGACGCTGGACAGGTGTGGACGAGCGATTCGATGAGTGGAAAAGCCTGGCCGGGTAAAAGGCTGAATTTGTAGGTGAACCGAAGCCCAGAACTTGCAACCACCGGACCAGGGAAAGACGTAGAGTCAGTGCCTGCAGCCGGCAAAGTTGATATGGCGAGTGCCAGCATAGCCTACACAGTGAAGAAACGAAGCATTGGAGGCATGCCGATGTCACTGTTCCCGCACCCACATTTTGTTACCCATCGCGAGTTGTGACCATTACCTTCAATATTTCCATAACAGTACCGTACAATATTTTAATATTCAATACTTTTGTCCAAGAATGTTGGACACGTGGCCGGTTCTTATGAAGGCAAACGATGACTCTCCGAGGGAAGCAAGATGAATGCTAAGAAATGCGTTTATATCGTTTACCTTGTTGAGTGTTGTCTTAGCTGCAGAATGATCGCCCATGATCCGATAATGCTTGCAATTAGAGATTTGTAGCCAGTCGTTAGTAACCGACATACCAGTTTCTAATATTTCGAGAACGCGATTACCTTCGGTGCTGTGGCTCGACAAAATTTGGCTATTTAGACTAGTTACGTGCACTGGAGGGGTTGCTTTGCCTGCATGTTCTTCGAATGAGCATGCATGTATTTTGGCACGATGTAGCCAAAATTTGTTGGGGACCGCAGCGGTGGTCTAGTGGTCAGAGCATCCGCCTCGCATTCGGGAGGTGCGGGGTTCGATCCCCAGTGCCGCCGGTTACCTACCGGTAATGCAGTGAGTACAAGCTTTCCCCTGGCCTGGCGCTCGGCTTATTTACGTTGAAATGCTTGGGAAATGGGTCTTTGACCTCACCTTGAGTAGAAGAAATATACCTTGTGCCATGGCGCTCTTTGGCCACAGATGCCCTTGCGCCATGAAAATCCATCATCATCATCATCATCATAAAAATTTGTTGGGCCACAGCGCCGGGGGTAATCCCATTTTCGAAATTACAAAACTGATATGGAGGTTACTAACGAGCGGCTACAAATCTCTAATTTCAACCAGGCGCCTAACTCTAATAGTTGAAACGTTCATTATTGGAAATTAGTTAACCAGCTTACTAGTTAAGATAATTCACCGGTTTTCTGGTGCCCGCCAACCCTGGTGTCTCCCTCTATCCTTTCTTACTGTCCCCTCACCTCATTCATTTCACTTCTTCAATCTGCCTGGGATCCTTTATTTCCGCTGCCCCAGCTCAGGTGCCGCCGCCACAGTGATGGCAGATGCCGGGGTTAGCAAAAATATTTTACCTTCCTTTTTGTTCTTATTTTACATTAAACAGCTACTGCTACTACTACCCTGGCAATACCATGCCGAAAAAGCCATATTTTCCCTCAAAAATCCGATTTTTGAAAATTACTTAGTCTTTTCGTAAACACTCGGTATAATACAGCGTAAAGGTCGAGGGAAGACACAGAAATGCAGCTCTGGTTTTCAGCTTCTGAGAGTTGAGCTGAAATTCACCGCTGCTCCTGTGTGCCTTCCTTCGCCTTTGCTTTGTAAGGTTTCCAGCAAGAGAGAGACGTAATTGCCCCTGATGCTGTCAGACCAATGTTACTCGACCTCTAAAGGTAGAGCATAGAAAAAATGTATAGGGGAGGGATGAGGAAGACCAAGAAAAAGGGCATTCTCGCCTTGAAAGCCTACACTGTTGCTACTTGTTGCCGTGCAAGCGAATAAAAAAAAAGATATTAATTTTTTTTTTCGTTTCGGCTGAACTCAGTAATGTCGATGCTAGCAATAACATCATAAGTGCGCCTATTTTTAATGAAGGTTTTCCTTTATTCAGTTTCCTTCCACATTACCAGGGGTCACCTTGGCCTGTGACGTCACAAATAATATCGAATCAGCACTGTGTGTCGCCGGTTCTGTTGAGAAAGTTGGCTTTGAGGCAAAGAGGGGAAATAAACGAGGCAAATAAGTGTGAGAAAATGCTGCGCCCACTTCGTTTTTGGGCCCAGTTTTACTTGATGAGCTCAACTTCATGAATGCTTGGCGCTTACGGTATTACAAAAAATATTGAGAGGTCTGGCTGATTTAAGCTCAGTTTCGACCTTGGTTGATCTACGCTACTAATCTTATTTGCAAGCCTCGACTGTGTTACTAAGGTGCTTGTCTGACTATCATTACGAGCCCGACGCATAAGAACGCGTTGTCTGCTAAAATTTCGAAGCACGCGGTCTTTAATAGGGATCTTGCGCAGAGCCGTGTTAATGGAATAGTTAAGCAGCGAGCAACGCTGCCCGTTTCGTACCTGCCTTGGCTGTGGCTTCTTTATTTTGCGTTAAACGCAACCACAGTTCACAGTAGAGCAGTCCTCTGCCGCCGAACCCGCGGCGTTGCCGCAACCGGAGCGAAACAGATCCGAGGAAAGGATTTACGTCTCACCGGCGGCATTCGCGGAAGCCTCCCTAAACAAACTCGTCGGAAGAGTTCGCCGTAATCGAACGTCTGCCTCGCTTGCGAGCGGGATGTCGCCAGGATCCCTCGCGCTAACGATGCGGCGCGACCAGCGACCGCCGTTTCCACAGAAACGAGAGCAGCAAATGCGTGCAGCGTATGCAGTCAGCCATAGCCGCGTTTTGGGCGGGAGCTCTTTACTTCACCGAGAGGCTCGAAGAGGAAAATGCATTTGTTGGATGGGGAAATGAAGACGGCCATGATTTCAACGCAGTGTTATGATTCTTGCGCTCGTCGTTCCTTTATTGCGGATAATTTTCTCCAAGTCGAAAGCTTTCTCAGTAGGGCTTCACTTCTGTTCCGTGGCCGCAATAAAAGGGCTCGCGGAAAGGAGAGACGAAACTCTGGTAAATATGGTCGTCGTCTCTTCGACTGGACAGTTTTCTGGAGCCCTGTCCTTGAAGCTCCTGCGTTGCTTCCTGTTTACTGCCAAGTTGTCGGCGTTCGCTTCTAACTCGATATTGCCAGGCTGCGCTTGTACAAATTTGTTTTGTCACGGCTTTTGCAATAGGTCTGTAGGCTGCCTCATTTTTCTTTCTGGGGCCGTTTAGCGTGCAGAAAAAAAAGGGATGTGGAAAAACGCATAACGATGCAGTATCTTTACTCTCTCTCGGGGAGGAACACAAGCTTACTTGTGCTTTCACATTTTCGAGCGCACATACGTACTCGGTCTGCGAAACCTCGCAGGCAATTTTCGTGCAATTACCGCAACTTGTTTGTTATTTCGTCAGGAACCACAAACAAGTTACAAGGTCCGTCAGAAAAAAAAACCAGGTCGCTCCAATTGCCTGTTTCTTTTTCTTAGGTTAGTGTGTGGTAAATCCGAAGATCCAGGCATGTTCAGGCTGAACTAAACTGGCCTAGCACAGGACAGGAGCAAGACTAGCACAGATACGGGGCTGCCGTGCATGGGTACAGTAGTGTACGCCTCGGAAGTATTACTGCAATGAATGAGCAAAAAAGAAGAAATATTCAATCTTGGGAACAGTTTCTGAAGTCAGTCTGCGATTAGAAACCTATGGGCAAAGAACAGCATTTTATTTTCCATTCAAAAACGTGCTCTAGTTACATTTGCTCGACCGATGAAAGGTTTTGCGCAAGAACCTCATTTTTGCGTGCCCGAATTTGAACTCGAAATAGACAGCCCTAATTTTCCCTCCATATGCCGAAAGAAAATAAACCTCGAAAACGAAGGGGTCCTAGATAAAAAGCCATTGACTGCATAGGCGCGCTTTTGTATCTGTTGGCTCGTCCGGCTCCATCGCACAGCTGAAGCGGGAGCGCAATACACGCGTCCAGAATTTCGAATCACAGAGCGATCTATGAACGATATAAAATACGATGACTTCGCCCTAGCAAGTGCCATTTTACCATTTAGAACAAGTCGAGCGAGGCGCTGCAATAGTGAATGCTAAGTCTGACAGCGGAGGAGGCTGATAAGCGCGGGCGCAAAACTTGTATTTCTGTGCCAGCACTGATTCGAATCCCGCTTGGGGCTATGGTGTGGTAGTTTTTTTTCTACTGGATACCATTGGGATGAAAAATTTCCGGAAGGTGCGGCTTCGCGTCCTGTCTCATGTTCACAGCGGCTTCCGGATGATACTGGCCGGAATTTTCCAATAACGGTGGCTAAAAGCACATTTCTTGCTTTAAAAAAACCCGTCATCCGAGGGCGTGTCCAAAGGCACGAGTCTTACGGCGCTTTCTGCGTATAAGACACACTGGCAACAATGTCCGTCCTTGCTCGTCGTATCAAGAACAAAAAGGAAGAGAGGGAAGATAGACGGGGATAGGGGCCCTCCAGGGTGCACTGAACAATAAATTTGATTGATTGATTAATTGATACTTTCGATTTTCCTTCAGCATTCATCCTCTCGATGGTGCGTTCTTCTAGTTCTTGAATTGGGACCGGAGAGGGAAACATTATATATATGCTGTAACATTTACACTAGCGCCCGCAGACTGACTAGTTGAAGCAGCATGCGGGCCTGGGTCCTACAACTGAAAATGGCCCTGGAGACCATCCCGAGAGCTCCCGACTGTGGTGAATCTTCGTTGAAACTAAAATATCTTCATTCATTGATTCATTTCAGCCGTTTAGTAGCATTAGGCCGGGTCTTGCACGTCCATGAATTCATGGCGCTGCTGTTAAATATGATTCGTCATTTCTGCTTAAATTCTTACAGTCATCCGCCTTTACGCTAGAAGTATAGCACTTGGTTCAGTAAACTACGTCTCTATGGCTGATGGGTAAAAGTGGCTGGTAGAAACGAAATAACAGGTTAATAGTTGCCTTAGATCTTTGAAGATTCAACGTGTTCCTCAACGTTAAATGTGAAACATGCGAGAAATTATCCGTTTTGTCTGCGCATTCATAGATACGCTGGCACTTGGCATACTTGCGCACATTGCAGGAAACGTGCCCACGGGCTTGCGCGATGAGGAGCCCTGTGCACGGTTTACGTAACATTCGCACAACTTTTGTGCACATTTAGTAGGGTGCATCTGAAGTTAACTGCACTGTCAGGAAATATCTGTTGAATATAACATAAATCTCTGACGAGATTTGCATTTTAGTGTCTCTGATATAGATAATGAATCATGTTTCACTTTAGGGCAACAAGCAAATCACCCTGATGTAGGGTTCGACGAAACATGTCGTTAATGTGGCGCATGTGCACTGGAACGAAGCTGCAACAATTTATTGTGTTATTCTATCTATGAGAACTATAGGTATGGGCTCACCTTCGCCCTCCCCCCCTTCCTCGCTATAGAAAAGGTGGCAACATAACTTTATGTGAACACACATGGGGCAGGGCTGTTACAGGGAAAACTGTTCGTACTTTCAGTTTTAATGATGGCGTAAAAGGATTACCCGACGACCGCGAGAGATGCAACGGGCTGAAACCCGCTTCAGACCACACACCTTCTCTGGCACGAAAAAGGGCTACTGTATAAGGTGGGCACACTGACGGGTCGCCGTGAGAGAGACTGACGAGCCGCGGCCGGGGACGTTATAGTGTGCATATGCGCTTGTGGCGCTAGATCAGGGGATTGCTTGAGTCTGCCGGAGATAGTGGAAGGACGCTCAGCCCCTGCTCATTTCTTACGCTTATTCTGTATGTAGATGCTCAGAAGTACCCGTGCATACGCTGAACATCGACACCCATCTACACACACATAAACGCCTTTACGGGGGTGTAATTTGGTGATTGTGTGGCGCCAGCCCTAAGTGAAACTTTCTTAGCAAAATGGGGCAAGCTTGTCGTCGGTCGTTTGTGTGGGATGGTCATACGTATCTTTAAGTATGAAGATGATTTCTTGGTTTTGCTAGACCACACAGAATTGTCCCGCCGAATGGTTGACGGGCTAAGACTATTCAAAGATAATCGCCTCGGACTTGTTGTCACCTTGGAAATTCCTCAACATAATTCTCTTAGTTTTTATGATAGAAAACTCAGCTTCTTCTGAGATTGTGTTTGCTGGGTTTATGAGCCTGGGTACGCAAAACCGGTCCTGAATTACAGATATGACCAATCAAAAATTTGGAAGAGGGACATTGCCGTTTGGGAGCAGCTATGTCCAAAACTTTTGTGCACTGCCTGGTTGAGGGTATCGTTAACCAGATAATCTAGAGTGATGAACGCCGTATTGCCCCTTCTGTCCCGCTCACCGTCTCGGTAGCACTGCCCAAGAAAATAAAGAAAAGACAGGGGGCATCTGCAAACCGTAAGCCTACAGAAGGGCAGAAGTACGCCGTAGTACACATGCTGGCACACAGTTAAAAAAAACACTGCACTCAAGTTTGGTGTTGAAGTCGCGTTTTTGGTCCCCAGCAGACATCTTAGGTATGTCGGTGCGTGCTTAAAAGGGCTGAAAGAACAAGCAAGCCAGCTTTAAGGTGCGCGGTTAAGCACAGAAATAAGCACATCCCTTGTGCTGGGGGCACTGTCTGCAGCATTTCGTTGCCCTGCGGAAGGTGCTATATTGGCCAAACAGCGAGGTACCTAGACAAGCGCCTTGGAGATCACCACCGCTTGGTTTCAATGTCTCCGTACTCGCATCTAGAAATTCGCTGTGCTTCATGTAAAGGTATTTTTCCTTGCATCGACAATAATATTGTGTTGTCCAGGCGCCACACGCAACATGACCGTGAGCTTGTCGAAGCGTGCTTCACCTCAAAGGCGAGATTATGAGATGAAATTATCTTTTGGACAATATCTTTTGCGTGATCATGAAGTTCGTTGTTGTTTTTTGCTTTTCCTTTTTCGCCTGCCTACTGACGTGCGCACTTGGTACGCACTGTATATTCTGCATTTTCTGGTGCCTTGTAACATAAGCGGCTATTGTGCAATGCATTTTCATCTGCCTTTCCTTTATTAAATTTAAGTCATGAGTTCGGCGCTTTATGCGTCGCTTCTCCTTAGTAATGTCTTGTGCTCTGTAGTTTCTTTAATAATGAACCTTAAGTGCAGAGAAATTTTCGATCAAGCGTTGATGTTGTGCAGAGCGCGCACCGTTTGGCATCTTTAGCTAATTGCAACAGCTGCTGAATGTGCTGCTTGCTTACCCGCCGAACCATGCTGTTTGTTTGTACTATCAGGGTCAAATAAAACGTGAACAAAATTTTTGAAAGACACGCAAAAACACCTATATATTAACTCTTGGAGAGAGAATACAGACGTGGGTGATTAACAACTTCTAATGCATAGTCTTCGCGCCTTCGATGTGAAATGAATTTGGGCTAGTACGAAGCTTTCCCTGCTTAACATGATCTTATTTTACAGTTTATGTTTTAAATGTCATGCTCTCGTTTCATTTGAAGCTTATGCATGCGGGAGATTCAGGGTTCGATCCCTAGTGCCACCTTGTACTCCCCAGTGATAGAAATGGGTATGTGCTTTCCGCTGGCCTGGTTCTCGGCTTATCTTGGATTAAATGCTAAGAAAATGGGTCTATGACCCGACCTTGTGCCCACGAAAATACCTTGTGGCATGGCGCTCTTTGGACAAAGCTGCTTTTACGCTATAAAAAAAATGATCATCACCACCATTCCATGCTGATAGTACACAAAAAAAAAAAACAGTGCAGTGAACGAACACGGTCGAACGAAGGGTATACAGACGGGACAAGTGCTGAGTAGAAACCAGAGCCGTTTTCTCTGAAAAACTTCAAATTGTCTATAAAGGGCAATTGAGAATCAGATGCCTGAAATTAGACCGAGTAATCATCAACATAACGGCATATATCCCAAGGAGCAGGCCTCTATCTTTGATGGATCTATCAACGTAGCTCATAAAGATGTTGCTTAGTACTGGGGCCACACGGGCCCTATATGCGCACGTGCGAACTTTGGATGATGTGCTGGCCATTCCTTGCTACAACCGTAGATCACAAAACAGTAAGAAAAATCTGGATTTTCGGAAAACAAAAAAAAGTTTCTGCAGAGACGCCACATCTGCCTGCAAAAGATGCCCCATATGCTTCAAGGAGAAGACTCCTTTCTCGTGTGTTATATCGACAAGGATGGTGCCGTTCGAGGCACCGCGCACGACACGAGTGCTGGAAGCATGCGTGACTGTTTTTTTTTTTTTTTGCTGCTGAGTGACTCGATGACCAAGCATGTCGGGTCACAAGCCAGAACACCATTCCCAGCTCAGACGGGCCTATTGAGGCTTTGAAAAACAGGAACCCGGGTGATTGCTACGTTTTCAGTGCGGACGTTAAGGTTCATTGTTATTGAATAAGAAATTATAATATGATGAAGTCTGTAGACATGCATCACTTAAGACAATCAGAAAGCCGCTTTTATAGGAAGATTTTTTTTTATTCGAAAATGAAACTGAGCACAATTCAATATGTACAATAATAACTGGACCCATAGCCAGGGGCTAGTTTCGGGTCCAACACAATACAATACAACATATTTGCAGCACGCGGAAACGAACATTTCTATTCCTAAAATGAAAATTAGAACGTTATAAGATTTGCGGAGAAAAAATACAGGAATACAAACAAAACGCTCACAAAAAACATATTTCTCTTCGAAACAAAAAGTAAAAATTCATACCATAACATTTTGAGGGATTGTACAAAATTTGTTTCTGTTTTAACCTCATTAGGAATGCCATTCCAGATTAAAACTCCATTGAATTCTAATAATCTTTGCCCATAAGTATTGTGACAGGCGGGCAAATTGAAATGTTTTGCACTAGCAGCCCTAGTCTCCCTTTTAGGAGTTATAAAGATACTGTGGGGAAGCGGTTCATTGAGCTGTAGTATTTTATGAATTGTCTGGGCTATGTTTAATGTATACATGGAATGGAAAGGTAGAATGCCGGTGGACTTTAAAAGTGGTTCTGTAGTCAGTATATTTTGAATAAGTAATTATTCTTATCGCTCTCTTCTGCAATCGGATTACAGGTTCGAGATATGTGGGGTATGTGTTACCCCATGACTCCATGCAGTAGATTAGCTGGCTTTGTATAAAAGCAAAGTAGAGTATTCGGAGTATAAAGAAATTAAAGCATTCTCGCGCTTGTAATAAAATATGGCAACCATATGCCAGCTTTGAGCAAACTTGCTTTACTTGATTCTTCCAGTGCATATCAGAATCAAGATATACGCCAAGATATTTAAAACTGCTTACTTCTTGTATTGGCTGGTTACTTAAATACAAAGCAGCATTTTGGTAGTTTAATTTTTTTCCCCTAGAGCGGAACAAAGTATATTTGGTTTTCTGAATGTTAACGGAGAGGTGGTTGTTAGTAAACCAGTTAAGAACCATTTCCATCTTTTCGTTTATCTTTTTGTTCAGTTCATCGATTGTGTCTCCTATAAATATTAAAGCTGTGCCATCAGCGTACATCACTGCTTGAGAATGTTTTAGTATAGACGGGAGGTCATTTACATAAAGCGAGAAAAACATTGGTCCCAGAACTGAGCCCTGTGGTACCCCAGTCAGCACGACCTGCGCCCCAGAAATCACGTTATTCATTACAACATGCTGTACGCGGTTTGTAAGGTAACTATTGAAAAAATCTAACATTTTCCCTCGGAAGCCATACTTACTGAGTTTATCAACAAGGATTGTATGATTAACCGTATCGAATGCCTTTTTAATATCTAAATACACCACTATGGCAATCTTATTATCGTTGAGGGCAGTATTTATCATTTGCGATAGGACAAGGACTGCGGATGCTGTTGATCTATGCGGCGTGAAGCCATGCTGACTTGGGCATATAATATTAAACTTACCTATAAATTTCTTTATGCGTATACATAGTATTTTTTCAAAAACTGTATTGATGACACCAAGGACTGAAATTGGCCTATAATTACTCGGTTCCGACAGTTCCCCTTCTTTATGGATAGGCACGACTTTAGCTACTTTTAGTCTTGCAGGAAATATTGAACAATCTATAGAGTGCGTAAATAGGTGTAATAGGTGCATGGCTAATATGTCAATATTATCTTTGATTATTTTTACTGGAATGGCGTCCAGACCCGGGGATTTGCTTACTTGAAGTGTGCTTACCACACTAACGATTTCGCCCAGCTCGAGCTCTTTCATTACAAAACTATTTATAACAGGGTTTATAAGATTGCTAGGATCAGTTATCGGGATCAGCTGCTGGGCTAAGAGAGGCCCGATATTTACAAAGTACTTGTTAAATATGTCCACCACATCCTGATCAATTACATCAGGTTGTACTTGTTGCTTAGAGGTAGGGCGAATAGCATCCTTTACGATGTTCCACATTTTCGCTGTATTTCCATTTGCTTGCTGAATAAGGAAGGAGTAATATTCCTTTTTTCTTTTTCTCATCATGGAGACTGTGGAATTCCTAAGGAGCTTAAATTGGGTTAGGTAGTATTCATTTCTTTTATTCTGTTTACATTTTTTATACCAGTACTCTTTTTTCTTTAGATCATCAAGAATGGATTTTGTCATCCACGGGCAAACAGGTTGCTTGTAGTTTCTTATGCATGTTTTCTCACTACATTGTGCAATTATACTTTGAAGGGCGTCAATAAAATTGTTAAATTCTGTGTCAACATTACCGTCATATGCAGCAGAGAAATCTGTTTGTTCCAGTAAGTTGCGAAGTAAGCCATGATTTATTTTTTTATGATGTTTAGTGTGATTATGCTTCACACCCTCTGGAGCCTTACTTTCCAGGGCAGCAAATATTGGCAAATGGTCGGAACTTGGAACAGAGCACACACCAGCACAAACAATGTAATCCCTGCTACAAAGGACATGGTCAATCAGTGTACTTGTGGTGGTGGTAATCCGGGTAGGTTCAGCTATTAGATTATGTAAGTTGAAGGATTCCAGCAACAATGTGTAGTCATTTTGTGTGTCTGATGTGGCATCAATGTTAAAGTCACCAACAATAATAATCCTACTGTTAGGCCCACGCGATAACGAAGTAAGGGGTGTTTCAAACCTTTCAGTGAAAGACCCCAGTGATGAACTTGTGGGGCGGTAGACCACTCCAACTATTATGCCATTTGCCAGATTGATAAAGAGTGCTTCTATACAATCGTCGCTAACAGATGCTGTAGAAAGGGCCCGAAATGCAATGTTTTGTTTAATGAATAAGGCTACACCACCTCCTCTTGCATGCGACTACCGTGGGAGTGACAATAATTTATAGCCGGGGATTGAAATGGTCTCATTTTTCCTCAACCAAGTTTCACTTAAAGCAATTAAATCGAAAGTAGACTTATGACGAGAAATATATCCAGTCAATTCATTGAGGCTTTTACGTAGGCTTCGAACATTACAGTGTAGAATTGAGAATGTGTCCCCGTTTTCTATCAGTTGGTCTAGTTGAGAAATAGTGTACGGCATTTTCTACCCTTGATTCGGTCAGTCTACTCTCCCTAAGTCGTCCTCTGACGCAATGTGTAGGACAGACGACTTTTACACTTTCCTCATCAAGATTTTCCCTTGTTCCACCCAAATGAACTTCCAGCCTTTGTCTTTCTTGAGTTGACGGGCTTTGGTGAGTAGACGTTTAGTTTACACACAGAGATGCTCATTAATATACACTGGCTCCTCGCCCTCGAATCCCAGATCCCCGGAATTGATCCTTTTCTTCCTAGCAGCAGCAATCAATCTATTTCGGGCAGTCTTAGTACAAAACTTCACAATAACGTTAGGTTTACCCTTATCTTTCGACCGCACACGGTGAACCACATCGATGTCACCCTCCGAGACAGAGGCACCAAGGTTGAGCGCAATGTCCCCAACCGCCTTCCGCAGGTCTTCGTCTTTAACCATAGGTAGCCCCCGAATTTCAACGTTCATGCTCCTGCTATACTGCTTTAGTTCACCAATCTCCTTCCTGGCTTCTCTGAGTTCTTCGCTTAGCCGTTCGGTTTCTATTTTGCTACTGGCGTTCTGACTCTTCACCTCTTCAAGCTCTTGACGGAAGCCTTCAACATACTTTCTGAAATTCTCAAATACACTGTTTATATGGTTCATGGATTCACAGGCGTCGGCAAGTTCCTTTCTCATCTCGGCATTTGAACTCGTCACTTTTGCTACATCGCTCTTCATTTCTTTGGCAAACACATCAAGCCTTACTACCAGATCTGTAAGGACTTTAACAACTTCTTTTATACTAATAGGCTGCTTCTCTGTAATGGTTGCTGCAAAATCCCCATGCTGTTCACTATTACTTCTATTCATGTTACTGTTCAGTGGCAGCAGTGAAATACTGTGCTAACAGGACCATCCAAGGCAATCAAAGGAAGACACAAGAACGTCACAACACACTTTTTGGCAGCAGCAGCGGTAGGAGCGCACAGGCTTATTCTACTGAAAAACCAAAAGGTATTCCACCAACCTGTGAATACAGAAGCACGTCGCATTAACGTCCGGCTTCCGTCGCCGCTGCTGCCAAAGTGATTAGGCCAGCCAAGATCAACGCCCACGCGATGTGGCGATAACAGTCCCGTCTTCGCAGTTCCGTCGGAAGATGGCAGCTCCTACAATGGCGGGAAGCGCGAACACGCTGCGTCGTTGAAGAGTGCGCATGCGCTGCACATTTCCAAGTTCGGAGTGCTGTTCCCAGATCTTCTCCGCCAGGCAAGCTTGCTTCTGTGTCAACGTCTCTGGCGGTACCTGTTCAGGAAATTGTTTCTTTACAGCGAGGAACTGTAATTATCGCTCTGTTCCGCTGAATGGACAACAATAGTCGGCCGCTCTTCGGAGTGGCGCTGAAAAAAAAAAAAAACTTCCCCTCCAAGAAGGATTACAAATATTGTTGGCCCTAACAGGGGAGCTTCGTTTCCGGATGCCTTAGGCAATTCACTCATCGTGGCAGGCTCAGCGTTGCTGAATGCGCATCTGCCATCACCTTACAAGAACTTTGCGAGTAGGCTGAGAAAAAGAGTGAAGGGAAAGAGTGAAAATGTATTCATTGTAATGACTTGAGCTCATTTCGGCAAAGTACTGTGCACGCTAAAAATAAGACAAGAATGCTGCATGCCCAGGAATGCTTCGTTTTTAAACATGAGTCCTCCACTCACCAGCTGCATTGAAGTAGTCCAGAACGAAACTAGTTTGAGTTTCGTACCACTGACCGGGATCGAGAGCTGAGCAGCGACAAGACCCATTCGCGCGTGAAGCAGAGCGCGAACGTGACGGACTTAGTGATGAAACCGAGTCGAGCCACAAGCTTAACCGTTCCATTTTTTTTTCTATTTAACTTATAAGGTGGTAAGTCGGAATGACGAGCTCTTCATTCAAAAGACGCGCGTGCGCATAAAGACCTGTGTAGCCCCCGTGTTATGTGCAATACCTTTTTGAGCCCAGTGCGATGCGTCATCATTTTGATAGATTCAACAACGATGATTGACGTGGCCTGATCCTCAGGATGTACGCAGTTATGCTGGTGGTTTCTTGTTCTTCTGTCAGGCATGTGATTTAAGTATCAGCCTTATAGATATTTTGAACTTCTTCAGGGAAAATTACTGTAGTTTGAACTTCCTCCTTGTCCCGCCTGTACTTTGGTTAAGTCCGCGTTAGTCCGCCGCACTGTTTTTTTATCATAAATCTATATCAACTTGCCCCGCATGCTTCATTTGTTTTTCGTTTACTTTCTTGCACGAAAACGTACCATACACAAATGGGCTGAAACTTTGAGTGAGGAACAGAACGTCCAGATATTGAATTTGATCCTCAAAAAAATATTTTGCGTTTCCAGAATATTTCATGTGCAGTTTGCGACCATTATTAAAATATGCAGAACACGGGAGTCGTCAGTTGGCGCAAGCGACCTCCCTTTACCCGTTTCATAACGTATGTAAACTTCGCGTGTACTCCGCAATTCAAGTTTGGCGCTATCTAACTAAATGCTGGTGCGTAATTATGTTAAGAAATTCAGTTTGTGGCATGACTGTAGCGCGCTTACACATAATAATGACAACAAGCACCAGCAGTATAGATTTGATGGCTTATAGAGGCCTCTTTTTCGGTGTGGCTTGCATCGCGGAGAAACACGAAACATTTGGAAGGCATAGCAAAGTGGAGGCTCTCCATTGTCTTCCTCTTCCTTTTAGACCGCTTACTTTATTGTGCGCACGGCGCGCGCTTTACTTCCATGGCGACATTTCCCTGAGTTGGAAGCGCAGCCCAAGGGGCACGCAGTGCTTCCACCGCTGTGTAACACCAGCGAAACCAGCGCGGAAGTATTCAGCAGACGCCGGCTTCCCCTCCTCGAGTGTTGATTTCCACACGCCGAGATCACTGCCGCCTGAGATCATGTGGGGAAACAGACAACGAGTGGGAAAAAAATGACTTTCGTGACGTGTTTTGTGCGAAGATGTTTGCGTAATGGGCACACTTGATACGAGTCGCCTTGACCCACCCTGTAACGACTTCCCCGAAGGAAGGCTACTAGCGAACGAACTGAGCGCGCTGCAGCTTGCCCGCGAAGCGAAACATCTCTCATGCGCGCGGTTTCAAGACTAGTGTTTCGAATGTCAATATGTGTTATGCTGTTGATGGAAAGCAGAGAGAGGGAGCGAAATACGCGGGAAACGAAGTTGCACACATAGTTGCGTGAACTTTGTGAAACTCGACTGCAATGAGGAACAAAAAACGTTTCGTAGCTAGACAGACAGCGTGCGCTGTGAGGCAGGGTGTAGTGACCCAATGAGGGCGAACAAACGGTGACTCATAGAAAGGCTTGACGGGCCTACGTGATTTGCCTTGAACGAAAGTACTTACGACAAAAGAAAACACTGCATTAGTCGTATTGCCCGGAGCTTACCGTAATGTTCTTCGCATCACATAATGACGCGTATTTTACGAATCATAAATGTATTCTTTGCGAAGTCTGATCCATGAGGCTTTTGTTTTTGCGCGGCATTTCCCGAACGTGAGAGCTGTTGTTCCCTCCCTTACTTAGAACGGCTTGTGGTAACAAGGATAAAGTTGTCATTTGCGTCTCAAAGAAACGCATATTTGGGAGGCACGTTGTAGTAGTACGGGGTATCTGAGCATTTTCCTGAGGTGCAGGTGCATGTTTCTGACGGCATGCTCAGATATTGTGGGAAAGTCTTTTCGCACACATTGTGGGAAAGGCTTTTCGTTTCAGGTAAAGTTTCTCCGAACTAACAGGTAAGTTTATCCCGCTTCTGGATGTCGCCGCGGTCGCCCTGAGGGGCGAAGTGTGTGAAACGGCAGAGTATGACTTGGAAGAGGCAAGCAAGCCATCTGCCTTAAATTTGAAAGAATCGCAACTACTGCTCACAGCACTCAGCATAAGCAAGCCACCCAACAACACAGCCACAGCACTGGACCAAAACAGAGTCATTAGAGTATAGCCATGACAACTCTGGTTTGTGTTCCACGCAAACGGCCGCCCGCCTCAGAGTTTGTACTAGCAGTTGTGTTACACACACCAGCTCTGAGCGTTCGTCAGAACTCTATACTGTAAAGGAGCGATGAAGAGCCTCTCTGCCTGGGCCAGCTGGCCTTGATGCTCCGATTCACGTACATGATTTTATTAATGCTAATAATATTAATAATGCTATTACATCAGAAGCCTCATGGGGAAGAAAATGTGTCGTCGAAAGCTAATTCACTGATTGGCTGGAGGGAAGCGACACTACCAGACGGGAGCATTCCCAGTGGCAGAAGGGAGGTGACGTCACCAGACAGGAGCATTTGCATTCGCTGGAAGAAGTGTTGTCTCCTGACCGGAGGTGACGTCACACCCTGTAAATGCATCAACAAGTGATAATGCTACCGCAATGAACAGAATTAGGTGTGCCCGTGACTTTTTTTTTAGGTTGCGCTTAGGAGGATCCGGGTCGGGGTTGCCCTCACACCAGCCATCACTGGGAAGTGGCCTCAGTACCGAGAATTGTTTCCTCGGCCAGGGTATCCGATATGTAAACACGAGGACATTGAGGCTGACATTCATCACTAACTGAGGGACTGCCGAGCTCTCAAGCCTACAACGATCCGGCACCTGATGGTAGCAGGTCTTTCACCAAGCAACCCTGCTTCATACATCGCCTGGACGCAGGGACCGTACCATCGTTCTCTACTGGACTTCATCAACTCAGCTAACCTTTTTCCATTCATTTAATCTCTACTACATCATTCATCACACCTTCACCCATCATTGATTCACTGGAGCAATAAATTTCGCTTAAAAATACTTTGTCTCTAAAACAGCTAACTTTGGCGTTGCCATCTACTCCACATAATAGCCAAAATAAAAGCGCTTCTTCCACTTGGCCTCGGGCGCAGTTACAGTAAAGCGTACTACATGACGGCAATAGTGCCACTGACGCACAGGCCCTTCCAGAATTATACGGAGCACGCTTCTGCGATCAAACTCTTCTCACGCCTTACCAAACGAGCACGTGCCGCTGGTGGGCTCGCGTATGAACCCAAGAAACCGTCTTATCTTCTCTATGGAATGCGGGAGAAATTACCAAACGCCGAAGCCTGCTCCGCAATATTAAGCAACGCCTGTACACACGGCGTCAGTTTACGGGGCACGCGTGTCCCGGTATAGGTCAATTTTGGGAACATGTAACGGTAAATCGAAACTTGGAGCCTGAATTTTGAGGCGGGAACCCCGCTAAGTGCCTGCCATTTTCAAGCTGTGCGCCAAGGCTAGGTGGAGGCTGCTTTTTTTTCGGCGACTCATGTTCCCCGCAGACTTTTGTCTCGTGGTGTACTTGCGGCGCATCCGTTGCACAGTGAGGTCTTTCATAGGAGCGCCCTTTTTGGCCCTTATGCTGGCTTCAGTATACTTTTTCGTTACAAGCCTGTGGTAATTTGCTTGTTCATTTTACTTTCTATGCGGTCTATCTATGTCCGAGTTGCGGCAGCATAATACTGAAATTCTTCGGCCATCACCGACGAGCACATCGGGTCCTGTGCCCATCACCACAGCGCGAGTGTGTACCCCATATCGTTAGCCGCGAAGAGGCCCCGTTCAGGAGTCGCCTGCGTCAGTCGTTTTCAGTGAGTCGGGCGAACCAACGCGCATTCCCGAGCACGGTACTACATTGGCGTAGCATGCGAGCGTGCATGCGGGCAAGTCAATATTTTTTCTGCCTCTTCAGCAACTCTTACTTTCACCAGCAATTTCTTGCGGCTAAAATACTTAATGTGCTGGCCCTGCTCCTTATATTATCTTCCTTTCCGCTGTGCGATATGTCAGACTGTTTGATAATACTACAAAGTGTCCAGACTTTTTGGTTGATTTAGCAGCAAAGAAGTACGGAGCGAATGAGTAATTATGTTCACTGAGGCTGTGAAGATCTCAAAAAACAGGCCATATGTTGTCGTGATACACTCTACACGCTTGAGGGCTTAGCATAAAAGTGGTCAGCACAAGGCAATGTGCAGTGAGCAGGAAATTGGAGGGTACATCTAATCTCCCTTTTTAGTGTATGACATGGAGCATTATAGAGTTATATGCGGAATTGGCCATTCTCAACTTTGCATTCATAGGTCCCTGGGAGTCCTCACAGCACTCCTTCCGCAATGGTGCAGTGGTTAAGGGACGAGCCACTGCCCTGCGATGGCAGGTGCTGCCACCGGTGGGGCCTGCGCGACCTACGTTGCTCTTTCCGGGCAACCTCTCGAGATCAAGAATCAATTTTACAGCCACCTGCCACGGTGGTCAGTTTGTTCGCAATCCGGTGGGCAGGTTGCGATGACGCCACAAGGTCACGTGACCTTGGTGGCCCACCTAGGTTGCTTCTCCGGCGGGTGGCCGTCTACAACTTGCCACCCTATTTTTCGCTCACAACGCCGCCAACGCCAACGTCGGAGTTTCTTACTAACGGGACCTTTTACATTAGCGGGTTAAAATATTTCTATAAGTAGGTGGAAATAAGATCCGACGTCTTAAACACAGCTGCGTCCCAAGAGGCTAATACTCTAAGAGACCGCAGGAGTGTTGTAATGAGTATTACTTTTGAGGATTTACTTCAGTGTTCTTCACCAAAATTTGGCTGCTGCGACTGGGAATCAAACCCTGGGCTTAATGGTAAGTGTCAAGATGACGTAGCCACAAAGCCAATGCATCCGGTGCTATATTGACCATTTGCGCAAGACATAAACTAATAATATGAATGAAAGATAGGGCCGGAATGGCGTTGCTTATAAGATACCGGAAAAAAGGAAGGAATAAAATGGCGGCTCAAGATAATCTGCGAAATTACGGACGGTCTTGGACGGACCGACATGTTTGTTTGTTGTGCTTTTGACATTTCTTATTTACTGTCAGGGGGCAAATGCAAAATGCGATAGCAATGATCGCTTGACTTGGAATTGGTTCAGCGAAAAACTTGTAACACGAAAAGGGCAGCAGTTCTCACATAGCAGGGTTAAAGTAATGGATGGTTTGACGGCATACAGTCTGGTCAGAAATCATGGCAGATGAAGTTCTTTGGTCATCGACCCTGGTCACTGACGAACGAACTTTATCAGGGTTAAAGTATACATTTAACAAAAGCAAAAAGAGGGGATTAAAACATTCATGATCAATCAAAAGCATAGAATTTGTACGCTGAACTACAGGCATCTTCTCGGTCATCAAGATAAAAGATACCGGATATAAAGCAAAATTTCACATGAAAAAGAGAATCAGTGTCGTTCACAGAAAACAAAAAAAAAGCAATGTGGTAAGCAGCACGAGTTAATAGGATCACACGGTTAACATTGTTTTAGTTCTGTTTGACAAATCGGAGAGGCGAACAATCCAATCATTATTCATGGGCCGTAATCCACAAATTTTTGAAAGTGAATTCAAGACGCTGCATAAGGCTAGACGGACTTGCATTAAAAAAAAAAAAAACCTTTAGTAAATCAATGAAGTAGTAACTGGAATTTCACGGTGTGTGTAACTCACGAACATGTTAGCACTCCAAATTGAGTTCACAATGGAAATGATAAAGTAAGCGTCGAAATGACGTTGCCGGTCTTTTCTGTCCTTTTTCATCCACCCTCTTCCTCAGTATTTAACTGAAGCGAGCACTGATTCTTACTCTGCTTGAAATGCTCTATATTTACGCTGCTTGACTATTACTCTCTGCTTGAAAAGGAAGAAGATACCTGTTTTACTCTGTTTTACTCGCGGCAGTGACATTCTGGTTAGTTGGTGTGGGTTTTACGCGTGATGCAGTGCACGGATATGTCGGGCTCCTGCTTTCCCAGTGCTCTAGCTGCGCTGGAAATGGACAGCGGCTATTTCGTTTCTCTCTGTAGTGGCAGTTCAGGGTATCCAGGTAATCGAATTGAGAAGTATTTGTTGCATTTGTTGCTCGAACGTAACTGCTGCTCACGAGGCCCCGAGCTTCTCGGCCAGCGTCGATGGGGTATTGTAAAATAATAGAGCGGTTTAAGCAATGAGCGATTCGCGCTGCGCTGAAGTTGTCGGCTTCCGCAAAGACCCAGCTGCGCCCGCGCAGAGGCAGTATGCGCCCCTCGAGACATGGCTCTGCTCGAGACGATCTGCGCATCCTCAGTTGGCGCCTCGAGGAACCCAAGTCGAAGATTATTGGACAGCAATATTCTAATTACTGATGAAAATATCGAAGCCCATTTTCCCGATACGTAGCAAACATACTTGAGTAAAACAAGCTGATGGGCTAGTTGGTAGCTTTCTTGATTCATAACGGCAGCGAAGGAGCACAAACACAAGGGAAGAAACACGCAGCGTTCTCCCGTACGTTTGCGTGTTTCTTATCTTGTGCTTGTGCTCCTTCGCTGCCGTTATGAATGAAGCGTAGCAAAGAGTTACAACATATCGTTACCGTGTTTAGATTACCGTTTACCGCGTTACCAGACGTCGCACTTACCGGTTAGCGCTGCCCCGTGCCAGAAGACGTTTTAGCACACCGTCTCTCTCGTAACAAGTTACCGTAAGGCAAGAAGAGTGATGATGATGGTAGATGCTCCCGCATTTATTGCAAACAATAATACAATAATACGGATGCACCTCAAGCATTTCGATGGAGTGATATGCTACATGCACTTTAATAATATTTTTCTCTGCATATCACAAGCACCACGCCGGCTTTCCAAATGCGCCCGTGATACTTGGCACCTTGCCTACCCTGGCAAGTGGACAGTTTTACTACACAGAAATCAGTAAGCTTGTGTACGAAGCGCTCACTGCTTTGCGAAAGCTTAAAAAGCTCAACCACGACACCTTCTGTTTGCCGTGCCGCAACATCGCTTCTTTGGATGTTTGGATGCATGGTTTGGATGTAAACACAGTGACACCGTCTAGTAACACTAAGTCAAAGGGCATCAACTCTAGGCTGGAAAAACATTTTATTTTCTGCACTTACTGATGAATATGGTAATGTAATTACCAGTTTTTTTTTAACGCGATCGTTAAGGGCCCCGTGTCGCAGAAAAGCCAGTGTCGTCGGCGGCGTTGGCCGTGAGGTAAAAATTGTCCTCCTCCTCCTCGCTCCTCCTCCTCCTCGCAATGTACGCCACAGCCCCAACAGATAGCGCGCAACTGCAGCGCCTCCCGCTCGTCTCGTTCGGGCGCAGTGAGGCCGTGCGGGCACGCCAAAAATCACACGGGGAACGGCGAACAACGCAGCGCACATCCAAAGTGCGTTCACCACGGAGCTTGCGGCTTGCTGCCCGTTCGTTCGGCGCGGAAGCTGTGCTGGCGTTCGTGGCAGCGGGTTTGTCGAGAACGATGTGCTGACGAACTACGCTGCAACTTGAGTCCCGCGCGTTTCGAAAAGGCGCCTGGCAGCGCTTCTACATGGTTTGCCGCTCCGCGTGTCCGTTTCACCGTACGTAGCAGAGCGATTTGTCTAACGGGCAAGGCGCCGCGCAGAACGGGTGATGGCGTTCCGTAGACTCCCTGGCCGTAATGCAACACGCTGTCGCGCTCCACTCTTAAAGGTGAAGCTTAAGTGTCCACCAATTTTTTTTTCAAATTTAAGTTAGGCTTAGCTGGTGGTAAATCGCCAAATTACCTAAAAAGGGCTACTTGTTACTGAGACTTCGGCGTATGAGTGAAAGGATGCGAATTAAAAGCGAATGCCTTCATTTATAACGAGAAATGACGCTGAAAAATGAGGCGGCGGTGCTGTATTTGGTCTGAAGTGGCCGTGCAGTACACCGTCTTGTTTGTTTAAGAGCGAAGGCTTAACTCTGCGCAACGCTAAAAGAGATCCCGTAAAGCGGTAGCGGCCCGGTAATGGCTGCGCATGCGCAGATGTCACTGGCCGGGCCCGGGAATCGGTAACGTAAACACGGCAACGATAACCTATAACTCTCTATTCTTTTACAGTTTGTTTATCGCTCGCACTAAGTAGTCAAGACTGCTGTGAAACCAATGGAGAATCTTTTTGACGATTGCGAAAACGTGAACAAAAAGAAAATTCAAGCCTGCCGGTGGAAGATCAGCGGGTATATTGAGGGTTATAGTGAAATTCTACAATATATGAAAAAATTGCGCCCATAAACTATCTGCCATTGCAAATTGCACTAGTACAGAAATTATGGGTATTGGGTATAAGTTCGCGGTAGTGAAAAGTTTATCGCGCTATGTTAAATGCCTCTATTAACCATTTTTTGCGCAGTTAGCCTCCGCATTTTCAACATTCACTGAAATGTTGCAGTACGAAATGTGAAAGTTTTCACGCACTATATATAAAGGCCAACTCCTCTTCTAGACGACCCGTCGCTACACTGCCCTGGACTGGAAAGCTGAGGACGCGTCTGAAACCATTGTCTTCATTGCTTCTCTTATAGTTCAAAAGCAAATCAAAGCAGACAATTGCTTTTCCCTCTGGTTGGCGTTGACTCACTGTTGCTGATGATACGATGCGATGACGTTTGCTTGATTCGTAGTGGCTAAGTCGCATTAGCCGAAGACCAATTCATCATTAGGTTAACTTTTTTACTTGCAGCAGACCGAGAAACTAGCCAGGAGAATAGTAATAAAACTGGTTGGTTCGCAAGAAGTCCTGACGAAGTGAGCCCCTGATAACCAACTCTTTAATTCTCAGTGTAACTGCCTTCAGAAATGGCTAACAGCCAATACGATCTCATGCTGTTTAGAAATCCGGCAATCAGTGTCTATGAAAAAGAAAATACTTTATCCAAGCCAGCAACGTAGGCCTACTACAATTTATTTTCAATGCTTTTAGAATGCCTGTCGTCTCTCTTTAGAAGGAGTTTTCTTTAGAAGAGCACTGGGTTGCCAAGCGTCCAAAATATTTTCCCAGGCGGAGGATCTATATTATATTTGCTGACTCAAAAGCAAGCCATTCCATAGGCAAACTCATTATCGACAGCAAAGCTGTCATCACCCACCATTCCAAGACCCCTCGCGCAGAAGCATTTATTGGAGTTTTTTTTTAATGCTCCCGCACCCACACCCCTGTGCGAGGAACTGTTCACTTCTGTGAACAGTAAAGATCGCTCAGTTGCCTATGTAAATATCGATAAATAGCCACTCTCCCCAGCAGAAAGTGAGGGATCGCACGAACATTAACTGGGTACGGGCTGCCAAGGACATGCGACCGGGAACCCACTGCTCGGGCAGCGGAATGCAGTCTAAAAACCCTACAACCCCGCGCGGCTCATTACTGCACCCGTGCCGGGTCTGAACTATCAAAGGCTAGTCGGAGAAACAAGGTCGCCTTCCACCTTCCGCGGAAGCATCTGCTCCGGTCGTCCAGGGATGCCGGCTTTCGCGTCAGCCTCGAGAGTAGTCGATCGGGAGAGAAAAATCGCGCATCTCCGTTTTTGTCAGCAAGAGATGCTAAAGACAAAAAAAAACACTGCGGGACATTCAAGCACCAAAACATGCGCGACGGATTTCAACGACGCTGTGTTTGCGTGACGCAAACGAAAGAAGCCCTCTACCCCACTTTCTGCAGTTTATTTAATACTGGGGAGGAGGTGGCTGCGCTGTAACTTGAAATAAGGCCTTATGATTGCTGGAAAAGAGTGTAATTTCGAGTATGCGGATCAATAGAAACAAGCTACGCCGTCGTGGTGGCTGAGTGGTTAAGGCGCTCGGCTGCTGGCCGCGGAAGACGCGGGTTCGATCCCGGCCGCGGCGGTCGAATTTCGATGGAGGCGAATTTCTGGATGCGCGTGTACTGTGCGATGTCAGTGCATGTCAAAGAACCCCAGTTGGTCGAAATTTCCGGAGCCCTTCACTACGGCGTCTCTCATAACTTGAATCGCTTTGGGACGTTAAATCCCAATAAACCATTTATTGTTCGAAGGTGATGACTGTTATAAGACACCGAGTTCCTCGGGAGATGACGTGTGACATGTCGCGTACGTATGCCTGACTAAATTCGCTATATTTTTTTTTACTGCGACAGTGTGCCTGCCGGCAAAAAGTATTATTTACAAGTATAGGTACGCACTTGACTCTCAAAAACAGACCTGTAACATCCAGTGGCGGGGCCAAAAAATCCCTTCTTCTGCATCTGGTGGACGGCCTAGGGGCGGTCCGCATCGGAGCAGATGTTAGTGCTGGATAGCACGCAAAGAGGAGCGGGTCCAAAGCAAATTTTTGAATCCGCCCCGCAGACAGAAGCGGAACAGAAAGGAAAGAAGTTACCGAAAGGACATTGAAATACGGCCAATGTGCCATGAATTCAGCTCGCAAAATCATGCTCATTAAAAAAAAATTAGCTGTGGTTTAACTACTGTTGAACCTGGTTAGAGAGCGAAGGCTGTGGTGTATCCAGCAATTAGACGCAGCTTGGCGTCTGTAACGTTGAGTGCGCTGAGGACAACTTCGCTACTCACTTAACTGGAACATCTGTAATTTACGTGCTCATAATATATCATTCAAGAACGCCTCAGTACATAACTCGAAGATACGTCCATTACGTGGAGCACGTAATTACCTCCCCTATCGCTAACAGCCTTATAGAAGTCTTACCGCCCACCCCTGCAAAATCAAACCTGTTCTTTCTTAACTGCTACGTTGTCTCACGTCATCCAATTAACTTACTCCCCTCACTTCTCAAATCCGCAACTCAGTTGGCCGGATCAAACCCCCTACTTATTGCCGGAGATTTTAATTGCGCTCACGTGGACGGGGGCTATCGGCGCACCAACCACAGAGGCACAGTTTTATACAATGAGATGCTATCGCTCCACCTGACCATCTTTAATGATTTCAGCTTACCTACGCGGATTGGTAACAGTGTTACTGCTGATACTAGCCCAGACCTCACGCTTGGTAGAAACTTGGACCACCTGCAGTGGGAAAGAATGCTTTCCACACTAGGCAGCGATCATCACCTAATTCGAATAACGCTAAACTATCGCCGATCTCAGCGAAAATTTACCGTTAAGCTCACTAATTGGGACGCGCTCCGCAAATTTAGACAAGCGCAGCCAACACAGGCCCCCTTCGACCTAGACACCTGGATTATTCAGTTGCAAAAAGACATTCGCCCACACACTCAAACGCTCGACTCTACGCCAGACACCCCTGTTATTGACAGCAAGCTCGCCCACCTCCTCCAAGCACAGGACAACATAACGCAAAGGTGGAAGGCTCAGAAGCACAATAGGAGACTAAAACTCAAACTTGCCCAGATTCAATCCCAAATAATACAATGTAGTGCCACTCTTTGCAAAGCTAACTGGGCTCAGGTTTGTGACGGTCTCCGCGGCAATCTCTCAACACCCCGCGCTTGGCATCTGTTACGGCACATGCTAGACCCCACGCAATCCAAATCTCAGACGCGCCTTAGCATTCGCCGCCTCGCTCACAACCATCGACAGGACACCGACGCCTTCCTCGCCCAGGTGAAATGCACCTATACAACCCCCGGTCTCCCTTGCAAGTATCCTGATTATGCAGGCCTACCCCAGCCCGAGCTTGACGCCCTTATTACAGAATCAGAATTTCGCGCCGCCCTATTGAAATTACGGAATACCGCTCCCGGAGATGATCAAATTACCAATGCAGCTATCAGAAATCTTGACGATGCTTCCATCTCTGACTTAGTCAACTACTTTAACGAATGTTGGGAGGCAGGTACTCTCCCTGCCTCGTGGAAGCATGGAAAAATTACTTTTATTCCAAAACCCCACAAGCCTATCACCCTAGACAACATCCGCCCCATTTCTCTTACATCCTGTCTAGGCAAGGTCTTCGAGCACATAATTCTTGCTCGGCTAACAACGTACATGAAAGACAATCACCTTTTCCCCCACAGTATGCTCGGATTTCGTGCGCATCTATCTGCGCAGGACGTCCTACTTCAAATTGCGCATGACGTGCTTGATGATACCATCCCCCACCACACTAAAGCTATCCTGGCAGTTGACCTAACCAAGGCATTTGACAGAATTCGACACGATGCCATCTTACGGGAACTGCAGGCTCTACAGGTAGGCCCTAAAACCTACAATTACGCTCGCGCGTTTCTCTCGGGTTGCACTGCCTCCCTGCACATAGATCAGATTACCACTTCCCCTTATACACTCGGAGAGCTCGAAACCCCTCAAGGGGCGGTCCTTTCTCCCCTTTTCTTTAACGTTGTTTTCATCCCCCTAGCTCACAAACTGGCTCTAATCCCACACCTAAAGCATACCCTGTACGCTGATGATATTACCACATGGACCACTCATGGCTCTGACGGGGAAATTGAGGAAACTCTTCAGTTAGCAGCAGACACCATCTCCTCTCACGCGTCATCCATCGGGCTCGAATGTTCCCCATCTAAGTCCGCGCTCTTCCTAATTAGGCCAAAATCTAGCGCTAACTCGCCCATCCAAATCAATTAAAAAGGATCCCCTATCCCCATCACACCCGCCCTCCGCATCCTTGGCCTCCACTTGCAGGATTCTGGACGAAATGAACATGCCCTTAAAAGACTCAAGGCCTCCACGCAATCCGTGTTGCACCTTCTACGCCGAGTGTCCTCCCTTAACATGGGTTTAGACGAAGCGAACATGAAAGTAGTGCACGCATTTACGCTTAGCCGCATTCTATACGCAACCCCATATCTCAAATTGAACCGCACGGAAACCGAACGCGTGAACGCAGTGATCCGCCTTGCGACTAAGGCAGCCCTAAACCTACCTCGTAGCACCAGCACAGCCAAACGTCTTGCACTAGGCATGCATAAGACCATTCAGGAACTAGTTCACGCGCACCCTTCAGACACAGTACCTTAGACTTGCCACGAGCGCCACTGGCCGCCATATACTCTCCTCCCTTCGCATCAACATACCCGCTAACCAGTCAACCCTTATAGCCATCCCTCGACACATCCATACACCTCTCGTTGTGAAACCCCTTCCTCGAAACGTCCATCCCCAATATCACATCCCTCGCCGCGTAGCTCGCGCTAATGCCCTCCATAAGTATTAAGGGGCAAGCCCACGATGCCGTTTGGGTAGATGCCGCATGTACCGCGCATGAAGCGGTAGCAGTTGCCTACAATCCAACCCTACCTCATCCCCTAACTCACCGTCTTCCCTCGGGCTCTACGCCTGAGGAGGCAGAGGAGACAGCCATCGCCCTAGCCCTTGCACATTCGGACGCCCAATACATCTTCAGCGACTCCAAAACGGCTCTGTCCAACTTTGCCAGGGGCAGGATTCACGCCCCTGCCTGGCAATTGTTGAACACCCCTACCCAATATTTACCGCGCAGGGTAGAGCTTCAGTGGGTGCCGGCTCACTACGGGAACCCTGGAAACGAGGCTGCTGATAAATTGGCCCGAGGTCTGATTTGCCGGGCCCAGGACAGTCTCGATCCAGGATTCTCGAGGGAGCGGGCGCACACCTTTGCGGAGCTCACGCAAATACGCCGTTTGGACCGTCGGACTTATCCTCCTCCCCACCCCTCTCTTACGTACTCCCAACAGATCCTCTTCAGACGCCTCCTGACCCGCTCTCTGTCATCCCCTCAGCTTTTATCCCACTATTGCGGCACATCCCCTGCATGCTCCCTATGCGGTGACCCCCACGCCACACTCTCCCATATCCTTTTCGGCTGCCCTGCTGACCCTCCCCCGCGGGGACTGCACGCCATCTCGAGCTGGGAGGACTGGGAGGTCCTGCTTATGTCTGCAGACCCGACATCGCAGCTTGCTGCGGTGACTAGGGCTGCCGACGTCATGTCCTGGCATGATCTACTTGATGCAGTGCGGGACCGCACAGTGGCCCAGGGACCCAGCTGGGTCTAAAACTCACTTGCTGAATAAAGTTTTTGTCTGTCTAAGACATCTGTGCATTCAGTAGACGCGGGCCATCTGCTGGACCATCACCGTACATTGCGTGCTGAGGTTTCAGTCGGTGCCGCATGATGGCGCTGCGGGTGCACGCCACGCACGAAGGAAATTCACCGGAAGCGTACTTCACTACTGTTTTAATTGGGATATCTGTAATTTACAAAATTAGATTGCTATGGAATTCGTGGCATCACATTGGACCTTATCAAGAGCCACTTATCGTTTCGGCGTCAGTTTGTTAAAATAGACTGTACTTCTTCAAAACAACCTGACATTGAACTAGGTGTCCCGCAAGGCTCGATATTAGGCCCGTTATTTTTCCTTTTGTATGTGAATGACATTACGTAACTACAAAGAACACCCACAATAACCATGTTTGCAGACGACACTAAATTATTCTTTACAGGTACAACACTGCATGACATTCAACAATCGGCCAATCTGTATTTAAATGATTTAACCACACTGTTGCAACACCACAAACTTGAGTTAAATGCAGTAAAAATGATGTACATGATATTTAAGCCAATCAATAAGCTTAAAAGTGATTACCTGACAGTACAGACGACACATCTTAGGACAAGTAAGTGTGCAAAAGTTCCTTGGGGTATGGTTTATTGAAGAGCTGTCTTGGACCCCTCATGTTAATCATGTGCTCTCCGAACTCGTGAAGTCTTTTGGATGTATCAGAAAAATAGCTTCACTTCTAACTCTTTGGCTAAAGCAATCACTATATTGCTCCCTGTTCTATTCTAAACTTCTTTATGGCATTCTGGTCGGGGGAACAACGACAAAAGGAAACTATGATTGGCTACAACTGCTGCAAAATCGTGTCCTCCGAATCTTTGTGAACCACACTGGCCCTATTAGATTGTTGTCGATGCAACCACTTTTTCTCAGATTTGTTGTTTTATCAGCAAGTAAAGTCTATTTATAGATACTGGCACAGAGAATATATAAAAAGAAACTACACAGTGTTTACACACCTGTTTTGGCTCAATGTGATATCCGTAACCCCAAACGCAGAAATAAAAAACTTAGAACAAATTATGGAAAACAAGATCTGGAATACCAGGTCATAGACATGTTAAACAACTCTGCTTCAATTTTAGATTTCTGCCTACCCAGAAGAACGTTCAAGCGTGAACTGCGGACCATTTTGTTTTCCATTGAGATTTTTAAGTAAGAATGATAAATGTAAATTTTATTTTCAATTGTTGACTTCTTTTTACGTGTTTTTGTCATATTTGAGCGAATCTTCAATGTGATTTAAAAAAAGGCTGTCCATAGTGCTTAAGTACAGCCATGTTGTATAGGATGTATGCGTGTACTACCTGTAACGCTGCTTCTCTTTTTTGTGCCAGCTCTCTGCTGTACTGCTGTAGGCTGCTCCTTTTGTTACGGGGGCAGAGACCTCGGCAGGCAACCATGCCTTCAGTCTCTGCCACCCGCAGGATGATGTGATTTTCCTGCAAATAAAAACTGACTGACTGACTGACTGACTGACTACATGCTCACGATTAAATTATTCATGCACGCTTCAGTACATATCTAGACGGTACGTTCTTTAGACATCTGTGCATTCACTAAGAGCGCCTTCATTCACTTCCACGAGTCCCAGACTTTTGATATTTGGGACGGTGGAGACGTGCAAGGGTATGGTGGTCTCTTATTACACAGCCTGGTGGTTTGTGGCACGAGCATACTCTGATTTTCTTTTTCGGCACTAATTCCATGCAGTAAATAATAACAAAGAGCAGTCGTGGCGGAGGGGAAGCGTCCCCGTCTCTCATGCCAGAGCCCTGGGTTCAATTCCCAAGTACTCCACAATTATTTTATCAATTGAGGCCGCTTTAAGGCTATATCTGCGCCGTAACATGCATTTCAAGGTATATCTTTGTATATCTTTGTGTTTTCCAAAAAAATTTTTTTCAAGCGTCATTGCGATATGAGGGCCTTTGCCGGGGACTTTTTTCCTTCTGTGTAGTATGAGTCTGCTTGCACACAGTGAGACATTTAACTCTTGAGCTGCTGCAAGAATGGGCCCAGGCTCAGTAGACAGATAATATATCAGGCCCTAGCCGTGCCTGGGCTGGAAGCCGTGAGCATGGGTCGGGCTTTGATTTTCAGGCCTGGGCCGGACTCGGGCCTTATTCTGAGGCCCGTGCAGTGCCCTAATCTCCATCCTGGAACGCCCCAGGCACCATAGTTGCAGTATTTACGCAACGGCTTCCAGACGGACTGCTCTCAGCGCATGCCCAGACGCGGCAGGGAAGAGGGCGCCGGTGGGAGGTGGAGGAGAGAGCGGGGCAGAAGAGCATCGCACAACCGGCACCGCTTGCTGCATGTGGACCTCGTGGGCGCTTTAAGAGCAGTCCGATTATTTGTGTCACATGACGGCAGTCTTTAGTTGGGCTATTGTGTGGTACGAGAACATCATGAAAAACAGTGCGTATAGAAGCAGGCGTCTCTTTCTTGCCCTGTTTCTACGCGATGTTTTTATGTGATATCATACAAGCCTCACCGGAGAAAAAGCCAGCGGCGACCATCTGGCGTTGTCCAGATAAATTCTTATTGGCTGGCTGGCAGTTACGCCATCGGTGACGTCATCAGAGCGAAGAAATTCCACTGGCTTGAGGGAAGTGAGGCCACCAGAGCAGCTAGTCACTTCCGGCGAAGGCATCAAGAGCTTCTAAACACACAATGCAATTGGGTTTTCCTGTGTTTTGTTAATATATTTTCATCATGATCCATGTCGAACGCATCATTTCTTGGCCCGGGCATCAGGGTAACTCTGTAAACGCGATGATTGCTGGCTTTTGTAGCGAGAGCTACATTACGCTCCCCGTCCAGGGACGAAGATGAAGAAGGAACGCCCAGAGAACCGGAGCGGTGAAAGACTGACTTTGAAATTCGACTGAGCGAGTTCCACTCGGCCAGCTGTAGCTATTGCGTCACTCCAGGCTAAGCCAGAACTAAACCACAGCCAATTTTTATTTTTTCGTTGTCTCATGATATACGACAGGATTTAGGATCCAAAACGAGGACACTAGTTGCTAATCCGACGTACAGTACATTAAAGCGATAGAGACTAACGGAGGACAGTTGGTCCTCTGGAAGAAAAAAACGGTAATGGCGATTGCACGCATGGTAATCCGGATGGTGAGCGCTATCTATGGAGGCGCAGTCATGTTTCTATACCAATGATTCATGGTCGATACCACGCATTCAATCTGCTTCGCCCTTCCTCCAAGTTTTCCTTCCTCGGCGCATTCGAATTGCTTGGAATCCGGAGCGGGGGTAAGATAACAGGAGCAGAGCTACGGTCTGAAGAATTTGCGAACATCTTCTTCGGCGCACGGATCCCGCCCCCTTCCACTCTGATGGTGCAACGTGGTCGGCACGGGGTTCCACTTACAGCTGTACGGCGGCGGCCGGTTCGAAGAGAAGAACGCATGCTTGGTGCGAGCCCCGCGGCTCCCTGCTAAGTCGACGGTCTTTAGAAGGATCGTGGCTTTCGCGGCCGTCCCTTTGCCAAGAGTACCAAGACTGTTTTATGACTTTAGTTGCCGCTTTTCGCCGCTTGTTGTGTTGTTTCTTTCCCCCGAAGAGCAGTTGTTTTTGTTGCAGCAGGGTGCGACGGGTCTAAAGGGTGCGGACCACGTATTTCGTGTTCGCCGTGGGCACCACCTGACGACGAGAACTACTCAGTACAGTCGTGGGCAATATGAGAGGGAACAAACTTTTTGCAGATATTGGCGAGTATTCTGGTCATTTTTCCTTTAAACTTGAGAATTACCGGTGGATATTATGCGGCAATAGGAACGCTGGTTAGAAAAGTGGAGAAACAGTGCTCGTCACGAATAATTATTGAATATTAAATAAATTTGAATGCTCAAAACATTGTTCCCTTTCATGTTGCTCACAACTGTGCGCTTTACCCGGGTACCTTCGCTCTATGTGCTAACTGTTCAAAGATGCCGAACGAAAATCATACAAACGCGCGACAAAACAAACAAAATAAATTGCCGAGATGCCACGAGAAGCCAGGCGGAGTCTATGTAGGCTATCATCCCTGCTGTTCAGTCCTCAGTGCAGTGTATATTATTGCTTTCTTCCTTCCGCGGTTTAGTTTCTTGCTTTCGAATCTCATCGGTATTGGGCTCGGTCCGTCGAGTCGAATGAATAAGCGCTGTCCGTCAGACGATGGGTTGAAACTTGCTTAGTAAAAGCCACCGATAGAAGCCGACGACTGCATCGCTCTCTCCACCTCTTCCTTTCTCTACCGCACTCTCAACCGGCCGCGTGCGGACGTGCGCGGAGAGTAGCCCGGCTGGAAGTCATTGCGGAAAACCTTCCCCAGTTGCGGTTAGTTGCAAACATGGTGGTTGCACATAGTTGCTAAAGGAAAGGGGCGATATCTGTTGCGTGAAAGAAGTGAAATCCAGCTTCTTTCAAAATTAGTATTATGCATTCAGCGAGGTCATAGTATTGACTATTTCCCCGACTACAAGGAGGCGCCTCAAATGATTCAATATGGCGACTCTAAGGTACACAGCTACCGGCATGGAGGAAGGAAAGGAAAGAGGAGAGGTGGTTACGTCGCATTTTTCGAAGCCGGCTCCCTGCTGCTCTCCCACTACTTGGCCGCTACCGCAGCGCGCTTGCGCATCCGCAGCAGACAGAGCAGCAGACGACGCCGCTGCGCCCAGCGTTACTATTGGCTGCGCCGTCGGCCAAAGACTCCCGGTAGTCTTTGCGAAAACACATGACTTCCGGCACACTTTTTGAAGTGCAGCTCGGATAGCGAGGGCCTCTCCTGAGTTTTCCTTGCTCCATGGCTTCCGGGGTCAGCCTGTGTGGAATGAAGCTTGTTTTAAAATTTAATAAACTCGCGGCTGTTTGCCGATGAAATCAGCCTCGTGTGAGTCAGACAGTCTCTGTTCTCGATGGTGTAAAGAAATAAACGAGCAAGAAGAAAAAAATTGCTCTACGCCGTTTGAAAAACGTCGTCGTGAAGGTAGAAAAGTGGAAGGTCGACACGCGCTTTGGAGAGAATGTAAAATCAATCGCATCGAGGAACAAGCATATTGTACAGTTGGTGAAGGGCAAAACCAGAAGATTGGACAAGCAAGACCCGGTGGTTGCCAATTTGCCATCTGCTTCACACAAAACAACATAGAAACGTTTCCCAGTCATTTTCGGTTGGATCTTAGCTGATATAGTTGCACCATTTTGCGTTTTCTTATGCTCATATTTTTTTTGACTAAGTGCTACATTAAAAAGAGTGCAGGTTTCTTGCCACCTCGAACGCTAGACCAATCAGGTCACACTTTTTCCGCGCAGGCTTCCCAAAGTGATTAACCGCGCTTTGAGCCCTCAGTTTTTTGTATGCATAGTTGGAAGACTTTTGTAATGAATGTAAGGTCGCTGATGGAATTATTTTAGATCGATACTGTTCGGTTCTTGTCATCCATGTGTCGGTATGACTGGTTCCAGAGAGTGCATTGGGCAATCGAAATGTAAAACAATCAGAAATGTGTGAAATTAAAATAATCTATTTCACTGAACCCCCTCCAAGAGCTACAAAGCACCGTCTAACCATAGACAGATGAAGCCCGAGATAACAATTCGCGATTGAAATGTATCTGTTAGTCATGTGTGCCCGTTAAAATTTAGGGCCTCGTATTTGCATGGGCCCTTCGAGTCTAGGCAGATCGTGCTTTTAGAAATATTAGGCTTGATGCCTAATAAGCACTGGGCCGTCATGGTCCAGCAAACGTTGCAGTGTAGCGTGGAAACCTCTTGAACACTTGCGGACTCAGTTTTGCTGGCACGAGAAGAATCACGCAACCCAAACATCCTGAGGACGTCCTAAAATGGTCAAAATGTCCTTATCCCGAACAGGACATTCTGAACACTTTTTTGAGTGTATCCAGGCTAAATGTCTTCATGAGAATGTCCTATGTTTACACTTTGCTGGAGGACTCGAGGATGAAAATTCCTGAAATGTCGTACAAATGTCCTATCGCAGGACAATACTGTGGCATTGAACTGAGATAAAACCAGCTTTATCCCACACTCAGCTTTCATCGCTTAAAAAGTGCAGGTTTATTGAAAGATACCAGCGTACCCTAGCGATATAATGAAGGAAACCATTGTGACTAAAAAAATTACGTGGCAGGCCCGTTGTTTCTTTTATAGGGGTTTGACGTTTCAAAGCGACTCAGTCTATGAGGGACGCGCCGTAGTGAATGGCTTCGGAAATTTTGACCACGTGGGGTTCTTTAACGTGCACTGATATCAGACAGTGCACGGGCCCCTAGAATTTCGCCTCCATCGAAACCTGACCGCCGCCGGGATCGAACCCGCGTCCCTCCGGTCAGCAGGCAAGCGCCATAACCACTGAGCCACTGCGGTGGGGTATGATGCTCGTTGTGAGCTCTAAATGATCTATAACCGTTAGGCGCCGTGGCAACCGGAACTCTACAGCCAGCAGTAACGTGCTTTTCACTTTAGGAAGTTAATTTGTTGAACCATATCCATGCAGCGTCCTCAGAGCAGCCAGCGCAGGGCTGCACTTTCCCGACACGGCTTTAAAACATGAGTAGTGGGTTACCAAGAGGTGTCTCAAATTCACGATCTTGAGAATATTTCCACGCAGCCAATTACTTCTATGCGACCGGGGCACTGCGTTTCGCGGGCGGCGCCAAGGCCTCCGGGCAGTAACCCCGGTTACCGGGAGAGAAATAGAGATTTTCAGCACAACGATGAATTCACTATCCACAGTAACTGGGACCGTGCAACAAATGCAGCTATAGGCAAGCGCGGCAACAGTAACGACTGCAACGTGTAACTGCGTTACCGTATAATATCTGCAGGGCTGTCCAGCTGTGTTAAAACTCTCCAATAACTTCGTTGTCCGGGGCCATTGTTCAGAGTCGCGCGAATATTGGAAGTTTTCGGATATCGGATCTATTGGCGAAACAATTTTTTGGGTTATTTTCACTACTCTGAGTGAGAATATCTTAGAAGCGTTGGGAGACGCGTCATTGCGTAGTGAGAAACAAAGGAATTATGCCCTGAAAATACATGAAACGAATACTATGAAATTGTACAGTAAACTTGAGTTGGGCAATAATTCGTGTCTTCCCTCCGCTGTTTCGTTTTACTTTAGTATGTCCCAATCTCATCGAGACACGTTTTTTCCCCTTTCCAGGCCATTCACGTCTGGCATCCGTGGCATCGCAGCTGGAAGAAGTCAACCAATGAAAGTGACCTATTACAACAATACAAATGAAGGAAGCCAGCCGTCACTGAAACCAAGAAATGCTCAAGGGAATGTTTCTATTCATTTTTTTTAACTTGCGATGTTGATAAATGGGAGAGTAATAGTGTAATAATATATGGCTGAAATGTAATTGGCTTCTGCCCTCACCATTCGATCACGTTCCACCTGACAGTTGCCTTAATACAGGACGCATATAGCTGCGGACGTAGTACGTCCGCCGCTATAGACGAGGGCGGAGCAGGTGAACATTATCAAGGTTAGGTTACATGCAACATAAATACCCCCGAAAGCAAAAGATTGGACTGCCGCTGCTCTGGATCAGTTGGTAGAGCACCGGACGCGAAATTCGGCGGTCGTGGGTGGAGATCTCACCGGCGTCAAGAGGCTGTTTTTTAGCGTAAGCTACACTGGCCGAGGTTGACCAGTTTCGCGTGCATCCTGGAGAGCCGTGCTGCGCATGCGCGAGGAGCAGTGACGTCACAAATGTGAATAAAAAAACACACTGTGTTGCAGCTGGAAACCAAACCAGGGCCTTTGACGTTTTGAGGTGGAGACGCTACCACTCCGCCACGACGGCCCATTTTTTTCTTTATTGCATAAAAATAGTGCCGAAAAGAAAAGTCTAAGCACGCTTACGCCACCAAACACCAAGCCACTTTACCCCTGCATGAATGCTCCTTCCAAAACATCAAAAGTCTGGTAGGCACACACATGCATCCAGATAGGGGAGCCCGCTAGGCGGCTCTTTCAGTGCAGCATATACTCCCCGCACCAAAGCGCATTGTTCACGAAACAAAGATTTCGACGACCGTGGTCATTCGGCGTTGCTGTCCATATATGCGGCTCTTCCAGAGACTAAATAGTCCCAGCAACGTAAATAGATCATATCGCACAGCACTGTTTTCCTCCGCGGGCAAAAAACGAATACTGTAGGGTGTTATGTCAATGTCCTTCTTAATTGTTTGTCGTAAAATGTCCCAGAAGAAGATAGCATCAATGCACATAACAAAACAATGGTCAATTGTCTGTGGTGTATTGCACAGGCGACAATTCGCCGTCCATGGCGAAAGCATCTCCTTAGCATGAAGCCATGCCTTCACAGGCAGCGTTGACGTGTGCAGAATAAAAAAGAATGTTTTCGCGGCAGAAGAAATGCACATTTACCTAACACGTTTTAAAACAGTGGTGTCCAGGAACTCTAGAAAAGGTTGCCGATACAACGGTACAGGGAACAAATACTCTAGGTGTCTGAGCCATCTGCCTTCTGGAGAGGCTATACAGGTATTCTAAAGAAAAGCGCACAGTGAGGAAATTGAAGGTGTCAGCAACTTCCTTAAGGAATCCCCATAAAGGCCCCTCACGAGTGTGTTCCGTCGGTGCGAATAGGAAAGGCAAATGGGCACTGAGACGCCTAATGAGCACGGCTGCTAAAAAAAGGGTGGTTTGAAGATTTGAAAAAGAAAAAAAAACGCGAGACAAGCTGATGCACAAATAAGTGAACAAGGCTGATTTCACCAGACTCTGGGGAAAGAAATAGGTTATCGCGACGCATGGGTTCCCATTGGGAACGCCATACGAATGTAGCAAATATTCCGTGCATAACCTGCACTTTCTTCCTCGCACAGTGCAGCACTTGCAGCACCTGCAGCACATAGGCAAGTTCTGCAAATAAAAAAAAAATGTTGCAGACTTGAGCCCGAACAAACAGACAGTTCCCTACCCATCCAAGCCTGGGTTTGTCGCCTCATGGAGACTATCTGAGAATCCCTGTAGGCGCCATTGTTGCTAATTCGGTGCAGACCCAACAAACACAAAACCTCCTCAAAATCTCCCAGAAATAGCCCATCACGACATTTGGAATCTCCCCAGGAGGTGCTCATTTTTCCCGAAGACATCCAACAAACTTCCCCACAACTAGCCGTGTCCAAAAAGTTGTGCGTCCCAGGGACAGCCCCAAAAGGTTAATGCTCGATTTCTCGATTCTGGCTCAATAAAATTATTTGTTCTTTTTCATGCAGACTTCAGGCATCTAAGCACAAATATGTGCCAAATTTCAGGCACATGCTTACGTTACAGGTGGTGTAATACATCTGTCCACTCGCGTGAATGCATGCTGTCTAGGCCATTCGGATTTATCTGTTTACATAAAATGGGCTTTAACAAGGTGAAAATTGGGGCTAGTTGGTGCATGATATTCTGACGGGAGCAGCGCAGCACGAGACAAAGAGAGAGGCTGGACACGACGCTGAATAACAAGCACTTTCTTAATGCATGTTCGTCGAATATATACATCTTGCTCCTATAAGAAAGAAAAGAAAGAAGCATGAAAAACGCATAAGATGTACAAGTGGTAAAATATTAAGACATCGCACGCAGATAATCAATTTCTCTGTCCCGAAGCGCTATTGAAGGTATGCAGGCGCATACGTATCAAAATATGACGCGATGGCCATTCTGTTGATAAGCGGCGGAGCACATTCATGCTCTCTGCGATGTTTTGCTAATTCACTGTTGATGGCGCCCTTTAGGGTTTTTTTGTGCTCTCGAAGCTGTTTATTCAATCAGCGCCCTGTTTGACCAATGTAAGGGCGTCAGCATGACAGTTGTATTTCATAAATCCCGCTTTTCACACATTTCACATGTTTTTCCCGGTGTTTTTTTCTTGCATTAATTTGTTCTTTGCTCTCTGTTGACTTTAACGTACAGGCTTCTCAACTTGTTGGGTGCTGACATGAGCACTTTTACACCAGCTCTTGCGCCTACCTTTTTGAGATGTAAGGAAAGACCGCTACGGCTTCCTTTATTCCGATGTAATTGTGACATATTTTCTGCCTCTAAGTGCTTGCAGAATCCGTTCTGCGACAATGAATAGCAGTCTCGTTGGGCAACCTGCTGCTTTCAGCAGACGGTTCTGGGTATCAAAACTGCCTTGAACTTCATGATGACAGGATCTACCCAATGCGGCCCTCATTGCTGTTTTTTTTCTACCCTTGCTTGATGATCTTGGAGCGCGCAGATGTGTAGGGGAGCAGTCCCTTCTAGATTCGTGGTCCGTACCGCCAGCATATGTGAGCGCCTGGAAGGGCTAGCGTCAAGTGAAGAAATCGCATAACGGTGTTTTCTGGAAGTTCACTCATTATTTCTAGTCCTAATTCTTGTAGTCCTTAGCAAAAGCAGCAATGAGAGCCGCACTGACGAGATCCTGTCATTATGTAGTTAAAGGCAGTTTTGACGCCCAGAACAGTCGACAGAAAGCAGCAGGTTACCCGACGAGACTGCTACCCAGTGTCGCAGAAGGTATTCTGCAAGCACTTATAGGCAAAAAATATGTCACAACCACATCAGAAGAAAGGAAGCCATACGCGGTCATTCCTTACATTAATGGCATTTCCCACAGTCTCAAAAAGGTAGTCGCAAGAGCTGGTGTAAAAGTACTCATGTCAGCACAGGAGTGCAAACTGCTGGGCTAGTTGGTTCATATTGCATGTCAGCACCCAACAAGTTAAGAAGCCTGTACGCCAAAGTCAGCAGCGAGCAAAGAAAAAATGAATGCAAGAAAAAGCACCGAATAAACACGTGAAATGCGTGAAAAGCGGAATTTATGAAATACCTCTGTCATGCGGACGCACCTACATGGGTCAAACAGGGCGCTGCTTGAATGAGCGGCTTCGAGAGCACAAAAGATCCCTAAAGGGCGCCATCAGCAGTGAATTAGCAAATAATTGCAGAGAACATGAATGTAACCTGCAGCTAAGCAACACAATGGTCATCACGTCATATTTTGATCAATGAACCAGGGAGATTGAAGAAGCCTTCTACATCCGACGAAAAAGCTACGTATGCGTCAGCATACTTTCGACAGTGTTTCGTGACAGCGAAATTGATTATCTGCGTGCGTTTCCTTAATATTTTACCATGTGCACATCGTATGCGTTTGTCATGCTTCTGTCCTTTCCTTATTGCACGAGCGAGATGTATATAGTCGACGAACGTGCATTAAAAATCTGCTTGTTAGTCAGCGTCGATTCCCGCCTCTCTCTACTTTGTTTCGTGCTGCGCTGCTCCCGCCGCAAGAACATGAAATGTGCTAGAATTTTACACACAAAGGAAATATGAATTCAAAAAGTCCCCGATCCCGCCCATATAACAGGATATCGTAATACAGATGTAATTTCGGTTTATTAGATGTGCTCTTGGCACTTAAATTAATACAAACAGGAGGCGCCTATATATGCACCATTTAACACACAATGTTCGGAGCACTACGGCACCAGCATATAATAATGGCCAAATTTTCTCCAGCTCTGAGAAATCTGAAAAAATGAAGCAATAAAAACATATTACAGGCTGAAAGTTGATGCACCTTAAGCAAACATTCTAAAGGGTACAAAAGCATATATGCACACGCTAAAGCAAACGCATGTAAAGAGCAACCTAGTTGCCAAAAGAAAGGACGAGATGGGCGTACGATATAGATACGCGGTTTCAGGTCACGGATTTTCTGCAGGGTGAAACCTCCCTCTCGCTCTGCCTCTCGCACGAGCCTCGGAGTAAGCTTGAGCGTGTTATCAGAACCGAAAAAAATTCTACTAGGCGAAAATAAAAAAACGAGCATAAACCAACATACCTTGACGACGTTACCAACGGAAACCCGGGGATGAAATAAAATGCTGCAACTATATATATGAATTCAACGCAGCCTTCTGTCCTGCGCCTTTCACGGCACAGCGAATGCTCAAACATACGCGTTACATGCTCGTTACACCCCCGTTTTATTTTCTTGTGACTAAGCGTTGAGATAAGACTGCTTGGAGCCGGATGGAAAGGAGGGACGTCTTGAGGTAGGAGCCCTGGCGCGCCGCACCCATGGTACAGCAGACCGCGCGTGCGGCACAATACAGCGTGGGAGGCGAGATCAAGGTGATCAAGGAACAAGTAATCCGGTGGGGGTGGGTTGGGAGCCAGCGACGCGAACACAGCACAAACTATACCGCTGCGACAGGACGGCAATGTAGGTAGAACAGGTTAATCCATGGGCACTCGCAGGAAGAGTCTGGTGGGCCTCTGAAGACCTCTCTCGCCTATGACCGCAGTGGACGGCCACGCCGCCACCAACAACACGCCACAGTCGTCGGAGGCACTGACGGATGCAAAGTGCGTGCTAGGAGTCGCCCATTGCTTTGAAATCCGCTGCCGCGAACTACGCCTGTAAGAGCGCCATTATGGTGTAGGGCCGTGAAGATGCGCAAAAGACTTGCGATGCGCCGCGCGCCGCTGCATCAGTTCCAAAAGGAATAATGTGGGCACTCTGAGGTGCGCGGGAAAGCTGCCATGAATCCGTAGCTACGAAGTTCACGTCAGCCCAGTGATGAGAGCAAGAGCTGCCGCGCGCTGGGGCTTGCGCGCGAGCGGCTAGGGGTTAGGGGCTGCGCGAATACGTGTGCGCAAGATGGCTTCCGTCCAGCGAGGAAGCCGGGTGAGCGACGGGAGGCCATTACTGCGCCTGTGCTAGACAACGGCGCAACGAGGACTGCTGGTAGTTGGAGATGCCTGCAGGGACCGCCGCACCGTGTTGAAGTTGGAAACACTATTGAAGACGGGCACGTTGGTGACCGCCGCTTCCGGTGGCGCGATGAAAAGGCAGACCGCCGTCGCCTGCCTGCCTTCAGCATGTTGCCGACAACCCACGAGAGAGATGCGGGGTTAACTGCGCTTCCTTCGGCTGTTCGAACAAAACTGTTTGATCTCTCAAAACGGCGAGTGCAAGAGCAAAACCTTCTCTCCCCGTAGCTTCTGGCGCGAGAAAGAGAGAAAAGGAAGCGAGGAGTCTGTATTTTTTTGTTGAAAAGCTGTGGTTCCAAGAACGTTTTCCCATTTACCTTTCTGGGATCAAAATGTTATTTGTTTTTGTTTCTGCTTAACACCCTCGAAAAAACGTTTCTAGGCCATTAGTGGGAGCACTGCCCCTTTTGCTTGTGTTTCTGTGTCCTGCCTCTATGGCCTGGAAACGTTTGATAAATGTTGCACTGGGACTGGGACATTCCATCCTTTCTGGGCGCACATGGGGAGGTACGTTGTTTGCTAGGGAGGAACACCTACGTAGTGAAGGGGCCGCAGTCCTGGCTTATGCGACCGTAATGTCTTGGCGTTGTACCCCAATGGCCCATCCAAAACACTTAGCTTTATCTAGATTAAGAGCCGCACCTGATACCTCGCACAACTGTTCAGTCAAATGGAATGCCTCAAGTGCACTCTTTTTGTCAGAACAAAGGAGGGCGACATCATCTGCATAGGCTAAAATCTTAATTTCATATTGCACCAGAGAGAAACTACGGATAGTGGCGCAGTTAATAATACTGAGGCAAAGGGGTTCAATATATATGGCAAACAACAAAGGCGATAAGGGACAGCCTTGGCGAACAGATAATTTTAATGGAATAGGGTTGGTTAGCTCTTGGTTAACAATTAGACTTGTATAGGACTCCTTATAGCACTGTATTATGCCCCTAATCAAAATATCTTGACTATTTGCATGCTCTAAGGCTGCAAATAAGAAATCGTGACGAGCTTTATCAAAGGCCTTGGCAAGGTCAATCTGAATTACAACTGCTTGTCCGATCTCATCTGATACTGTCTCTACTACTGAACGTGCAATATGAATATGGGTTTGGATGCTGCGGCCTCTGATACCGCAGACCTGATGCGTGCCTATTAAGTGAGCGACAACTAACTGCAGACGATTGCAAAGAACCTTTTCAAAAAGTTCGTAATCTACATTACAGGGGGAAATATACGATATCCCTCAACTTTTTTTCAACCGATTTGAATCTCTGATTTTTGGAATTAATATAGTATGCCCAGAATAGAAAGTGGGGGGCAAAAAACCAACATCGTAAGAAGCCTCGAAAACCTCCATCAAGACATGCGCTAGGCAAGTGGAAAATATTTTATAGAAATCGCTAGTAATGCCATCTGACCCAGGAGATATCTGAGCCGTCAGGTCAGAAATGACAGATTTAATTTCGTCCAAAGTGATAGGCCCCTCCACTACAGCACGCTGCTTATCGTCAAGTCGGGGCAAGGCTTCGAATAAGTGACTGTAATCTGATGTCACGTTTGTGCCCGCACAACCACCAAACAGCTTCCGATAATAGCCAAAGAAAGCCTCAATAATACGAGGACCATCGCTGTATGTGCAACCACCATACTGAATTTCCAATATTTCTTTAGTTAGAGCAGTTTGCCTTTCATCACTCAGGGCCCGACGAGAAGTTGCTTATCCAGAAATCTACGGGTCCTAGTTCTTATCAAGGCCCCTTTGTATCTTTCGGTTTCAAACTGCTGAAGCTCTGCTTTTACGGCAGTGATATCTTCTACATAGGCACCTGGGCTAATACCCTCTAACTTATGTAGCTCAACTAAAGTACGGCCGAGCTCTCGAAGGTGATGTCTCTTCAGAAACGCGATTCTTGCTGGGGCTTCAATGCCAATGTTTTTGTTTCTTGTTTAAATAAGTCACATTTTTGCAAAACTGAGAGGTCACCGCATGACCACGTGTCCTTCAAGCAATTAGATACAGCACGTTTGAAGATTTCATCTGAGAGCAGGCAGCTCCCATCGAGGATGTAGTATGCGTCGACTGTACCTCCCTATCTGAAGAGACACCATGCAGTGATCACTGAAGAATTCTGGCCGCACCCAGTAACCAAAAACACAGGATAACATGTCTGCTGAGACGTAAATCCTGTCAGGCCGAGCATCAGAGGAGCACTGAAATTGAGTGAAATGGATGTTATTTCCCATATCTTGCCCAACGTCCACCAGGTTGTATTCGCATGCTAAATCAGTGAGTAAAGCAGCACTATAGGGTCATATTGCTTACTTACTGCTCGGTATTCATCCCTACAAACAAAATCGAAATCACCCAACCGCATGATTTTAGGATCCGTGGACGAATGGTCTACTAATTACAGGAAAATAGCCTTCTATCGCTCTGCTTTACAGGTGCATAAACACAATTCGGCACTGTACGCCCGAAATTGCGAGGTCACAGCAGATAAGCCGCCCGTAATCATATGTGCTACACGAAACGGCAGTAATCTCCAGTGTGTTGGCCAGGAATAGCATGCACCCACTTGATAAGCCTCTCGAGTGACTAACGATGACCTTGAATTCTGACAAAAAAATCTCGACAGCAGCTTCAGTCTCCCCATCAGAGGACAGCTTATGAGTTATGTGTTTCGACGTTTAACCGTGAATAAAGGCGCAAAATAAATAAGCGCGAGGTATTCGATATAAGTAAATTTAATATGGAGAGAATCGATGATGCTCTAAAGAACAGAGGAAGCCTAAAAGCGGTGAAGAGGAAACTAGGGATGGGGAAAAACCAGATGTATGCGTTAAGAGACAAGGAGGACAATGCCATTAGCAGTATGGATAAGATAGTTCATGTAGCCGAAGTAGCCGAATAGGGTGGAGCGTATATGGGAGGTTCTCTCCGATCATGAATAGCAGGTTACCAATATCCCTCAAGAGAAAAGTGTGCAACAGCTGTATCCTCCCGGTACTCACCTACGGGGCAGAAACGTGGAGGCTTAGGAAAAGGGTTCAGCTTAAATTAAGGACAACGCAACGAGCCATGGAAAGAAAAATGATAGGTGTAACGTTAACAGACCGGAAGTGCGCCGAGTGGGTGAGAGAACAAACGCGTGTTAATCACATCCCAGTCGAAATCAAGAGGAAGAAATGGGCTTGGGCAGGGCATGTACCTCGAACGAAAGATATCCACTGGTCCTTAAGGGTAACGGAGTGGATTTCAAGAGAAGACAAGCGTAGCAGGGGGCGGCAGAAGGTTAAGTGGGCGGATGAGAATAGGAAGTTAATTCGCAGGCATAGGGTGGGCGCAGATGGCAAAGGACAGGGTTAATTGGAGAGACATGGGAGAGGCCTTTGTCCTGCAGTGGGTGTAGTCAGGCTGATGATGAGTGAGTGCGCGCCTTTCTCTCTTCCGAACCAGATGTCGCCGCGCTTACGCTACATATATCCTGGCCTAGCAGGGCTAGACCATTATCAATTTTTTGTAGCGTAAGCTACACTGGCCAATGTTGGCCAGTTTCGCGTGCATCCCGGAGAGCCGTGCTGCGCATGCGCGAGGAGCAGTGACGCCACAAAGGTGAACAAAAAGAGGCCTGTGTCAAAGATAGGAATCGAACCAGGGACCTCCGCGTTTTAGGCGGAGACGCTACCACTCCGCGGCGACGGCTCGATGTTTAACTGTGAATAAAGGCACAAAATAAATGATCTCAAGGTATCTGACATAAGGAAGTTTAATATGGAGAGAATCGAGCATGCACTAAAGAACAGAGGTAGCCTAAAAGCGGTGAAGAGGAAACTAGGCATAGGGATAAACCAGGTGCATGCGTTTAGAGACAAGGAGGACAATGTCTTTAGCAATAAGATAGTTAATGTAGCCGAAGAGTTCGACACAAATCTATACAGTAACCAATGTAATCAGAACGTTAATTATAAAGATATCAGCGCACAGCAATGCGTCATCCCGCCAGCGATGAAAGAGGAAATAAAGAAAGCTTTAGGGGCAATGCAAAGGGGAAAAGCAGCTGGTGAGGATCAGGTAACAGCAGATCTGATGAAAGATGGAGGGGAGACTCTGCTAGAAAAACTAGCCACCCTGTATACGCCATGCCTTATTACCTCGACGGTACCAGAAGTTTGGAAGAACGCATATATAGTCTTAATTCATAAGAAAGGAGACGCCAACGACTTGAAAAATTACAGACCGTGGGCGGATGAGATTAGGAGGTTTGCAGGCATAGGGTGGGTGCAGCTGATAAAGAACAGGGTTAATTGGAGCGACATAGGAGAGGCCTTTGCCTTCCAGTGGGTGTAGTCAGGCTGATGATGATGACGATGAGCGAATGCGCGCCTTTCATATATTAACTCTTCCGAACCAGATGTCGGCGCGCTTACGCTACGTTTATCCTGGCCTAGGAGGGCTACGCCATCATCAATTTTTCTTCTACTTTCAAGTCAATTGTCTTTCAGCCATATGTAATTGCACTTATGGTTGTGCTCTATTTTCTGCTCTATTACAGTATTGTTCATCGCGGTAACGTATACGCACATGATGCATTCGCAAATACAGTACGATGGGAATGTTTTTCCGCTGTGGGCGAAGCTCTCAGAGCTTGAGTACGGAGGCTCGAGCACGCTTTTCTACGGCAATCGACGATCGGCCAAATCTCCCTTCGCCAAGACCTGCGTGCAGACGGTGCAGAGACGAGTTTGCACAGAGGCTGATAAGTATATTGCGCATTAGAAAAGAATCGCTCCGTATAAACAACATCGTTCAATTGGTTTTATTCTTGAAATAAAAAATGGCTCAGTTAACGATGATTCTACTTGTTTCTCGGTTCATCTTTGCTATTGGTCATATTCGCCTTTGTGTCTTCGGAGCCAGCTGCACGACTTTTCATTCTAGCGAACGGCCTCGACACTACGGGCGATATTTTTCAATAGTGGAGGGGCAAAAGAATGAATCGGAAAAATAATCGCTAGGAAATACTACCTAGTATGCACACAGGCGCCGTTTTACATGCGGTCCTATAGTACAACTCTTGTTTAGGCTGCAATTGGTTCATGGTGAAAGTAACACGAAGACGGCGCGACCAACTAGGGCAGAAAAAGGCACGCAAACGACAGGACCAGCGCCGCTTGAAACAGAGTTCATTGCGCATCAAACCTGCCTTTATGTACGACAACCAAGCCGTATCCCAGATTAGACCAAAGCTACAAACAACAATCTATCGCTATCTCTTGGAACCAAGGCTGACGCAGTACATCATGTTAGTAAACAAAACAGCATTAGCAACCAGCAAAAACCATACCAGGAGACACTGAGGACAGCTGCATCAGTTTCTTTTTTTTGTTAGCAAAATACGATGTTTCGGCATTTCCTGGTTTTGTTGCCGCTTTTCCGGTGACGAAAGATGCATTTATTGCAAAGAGATTTAGAATGAAAGTTGAAAAAACATTTCCTCGCCACTCTTATTCAAAGTCCCTACCCTCTGATGACGGAATAGCCGAAAAGCGGCGTAAACTGATGTAAACGCAGACTCCGTGAATGCTGGCTCCGAGCGGTCCAGCCTAGCGGCAGCCGAAATCAAAACTACCGCCGGCTGGATGTTTAACGCTACTATCAGACGTCGCTACAGTCGCTTCGTATATGTTTGCACCAGCGTTACCATGGGTTCCTTTCCCGATGCCGACAGCGAAGTTCTCTCAAAGGACTGTGGCCTGCATGTCAGTAAACTCACCCCCCCCTCCCCCCCTCCCAGCGTGCTGCTCCGAACTTGTGACTCGAGGCGGGTCAAAAACGAAACCACGCGGGCGCGCGATGCGCATAGCCGCGAAGCACCAATATACACTGAAAGTAAGCTGGCTGCCTCCTGCGGCGCCACGTATAGGTCCCCCATCACGCTCTGGACGTCTTGACATCTCGCCTCTCACCTTTAGCTCTAACCCTCTCGCCTACTATATCATGTTTCATTCGCACTGGAAATAAAGCCGGCTTACAGAAAGCTCCGCCTTTAAATTTTACGATTGACAGGTCTCTGATTCCTCAGGTAGAAACTGTTCATATTCTTGGCCTTCTTTTTTATGAATCTGGAAAATTGGCTCACGCTACTCTAGGTCTGATTCGTCGCATTGCTATGCGCTGTGGTGGCACGCGTGCTCATAAGGCCTGTCACCTTGTGCGCTGTATCCTTCAGACACGGATAATATATCAGGCACAATTTCAACGTCTCACCCGCAGATAGTGGGACTCCCTTGAAGCTATCAATCGCGAGGCTGGGCGCGCTGTAACATAACTGCCCCGTTTAACACCGATGCCCTTGATACAAGAGTTCGCGCAAATTACTACACTCAGTGTACTCATCGAACAACGGGTGGCAAACAGAGCCCCCACAAACAGTCTCTCTAACTTCATCGTTTGACGACACTTCCTCGTGGTCTTACTCCTAGCTCACACGCAATCGCCCCACTGTTTGCCCCTCGGTATCAGCTGCGTATCTGCCTGAAGGGTGCATATTGTACACCGATGCATCACATACTGCAGAGCAGGGGGTTACTGCTGTGTATTGTCCCTCCCATCCGCATCTCAACTCTCGCGCGACATATACCGCGGATACGTGCACTCCCCGGACATTGGAACTCCAAGCCATCTACAATGCAACTGTTTCCCTTCCGGTCGTTCTCACATTCAATACAGTTCATCTTTACACCGACTCCCTCGGCGACCTCAAAACAGCTTAAGGCTGTTCGACGCACATTCGAGATTACACAGTCAATTCATCTGCTCTGCGCAAAGTACCCATATCCTGTGCGCCTACACTGTATTCGCGGCCATACTGACGATCCACATAAGATTCAAGCGGATGCTATGACTCACCTTGACACATCACACGACCCGCCACCTTCCCTTCTTCCCCCGGATCCGTTCCTGTCCCTTGTTTTCGATTCCCAAGTTCTGCGCCAGCGAACACGGCGCTCTAATTCCTTCGTGTTCGCACCCTCTCCCCCTTAGTCTTACTCGGGAGGAGGAGGTATCCGTGAGCCGGATTCAGACAGGGGCGGCTCTGACACCATCTGTCCGTCATCGGTGGTGACTGGCGCATTCACAAGAGCTACGGGAAGTAGCCGAGAGGGATGTCGCTGTTTCCAGCCGCAGGATTCACGACAGGAACGGCGGAGTTTTCTAACATTTTCTAAAAAGAAAAGATTGTTTCGAACTGCTAAGTATTCATTAATACCTGCCGATTGGACAGCATACAAGGCAGCTGCTACAGCATCTTAATGAGCGCTGAAGTCTACTAAGTCTACTGCTAAATCTAGTCTACTAAAGAAGCAGTGTGTCCCTGCTAAGGTGGCTGCACATCGCTCTCCAAAAATCCTCACCATTCACGTAAATACACGCCCTATTTCAAGCGAAGTGAATTCTCGCCTTCTGGAGAAGCTCCAGACGTCCTCTCATCCTCCGAGGCTTCCAGGGAGCCATACCTGATTGCAGCTGAGCTGGGCACTGAGGCTAGGCTTAGTGCTTCCGCTGCCACGCTGGCGGAGGCAGCTCTGCCGGCGTCTCTCGCGGCAGCACCTGCCCTGCAGTCAACACCTGATCCGCGGCTCCAGGTCCAGCTTTTTGTTCCCGGTTCATCGGCAGATGCGCCCATTCTGCCTTCCAGAAATGTCGAGTTGCTCGTAAGTGAACTGCATCTAGGGCAGGGCCAATGGCCATCAATTGTACACTTCCGGCAGAGTCTCAAACAACACTGCATGATGAATCAATAGACTTATCGTCACCTCTACATGTGCAAAAGTGCCCTCGTGTATCTCACAAGCGTCCTTCGGACGACAGTCAGCTGATTTCATCTTCGGCGAATGATAGCTCTCAAGGCAAACGCCCCTGTCTTACGATCAAGAACCCGGCTGCGCCTACACCCTGATAGTCATCTTAAAAAGTGACCATTAAATCTTTTGTCAACAAAAGCCTCACGGGTATACCTAACAGGATTTTATAGGCTAACTTGGACGTGTGCCTCGGAACCAAATGTTTTTGGGACTTCACAATGTCCAGCACTATTGTTGTGTGGCTTCCGACTCTGACTGCCATGGAACGTTTGCAAACGCTCAGGAGTATTTCACTCAAAAGCGAAATCCCAGTGCCGGTCCAAGTGTATTTAGCTGAAGGCTCCGACTTGCAGCCCTGCGTCTCCTACAACGTCGACATCACTGAGGATCAAACTGAACTTCATCGAAAGCTGAACTGTCCCACGCACCATGTCATGCAGACCCGACACATGGGAAATGGGTGCTCTTGCATAGTAACTTTGCAAGGCCCTCTGACGCTACCAGCATATCTGTACTATTATGGGTGTATTTTACGGCCTCGGCCATATAAACCGAGTTCTGTGTATTGCTGTAACGGCTTCTGTACTGAGCACATGCGCAAATCCTGCCCCTTCGCTGCTGTCGGTGAAGTTACACCGGAAGTAAAAGTGGCTTATCGATGTGGCCTCTGTAAATCCGACGACCACGGGATAACATCTCCAAGTTGTCCGACAAAACAAAAGGCAACACAAAAGGCTTGACGAATGACTAAGCATTGGCCAGTACATGACAGTATAACTCCATTGCAGGCATCCAATCTGTTCGCAGCTCTCCAGTGGGATGACGACGATTGGCCGGAGCATCCTAGCTGAGCACACCTCGCATGGTTCTTCACCTCAGCAGCCTTCAACGACAGTGTGCGAAAAGAACGCCTCCGAAAGCAGCCAACAAAACAGCGAAGTATGCTTGAACTACCGCAGGACAATATGGCCGCAGTCGACGAACAAATCGCCCGTCTTTTTGCGGAGGTCACCAAGCTCCGTCAATACCGTGAGCAGCTCGCTCGACGTAGACGGGCAGCGGAATCATCCGCCACATCTATCAATGGCTCAGCAACATCGCCTTCATCCCGCCCACCTGTGTCATTTCCTGCCTCTTCCCAGTTTACCGCAATGCCACTGGACAACTCTGCGACTTCTTTGCTCCAGTTTATGGTAAACCAGTTGTCCAACCTGACGTCTGGGATACTACAGCGCTTGGGCTAGTAACTGGAAATGGCAAATTTCGGTCGTGCTGGTGTGCTGCAGTGGAATTACAGAGGCATTTCCGCGAAGGTGGGAGAGCTCAAGACCCGACTAAGAACTCACAAGATCCAGGTATGGGCCATGTTGCTACAGGAAACAAGCACCTTGCCATCGATTCCAGGCTTCAGTGCCTACATGTCTCCTTCAATGACAGACCGTCGTGTACACACTGCTGCTGCCCCGGGCAAGACGGCGGTGTATGTGGACTCACGTTTTTCTCGTGTACGCCTTGCTCTCGAAAACTGGTGCACGTCATATCAAGAGGTAGTGGCAGTGGCTGCGAAATTTAAGAAGGGAACCATTTTGGTCCTTTCATTTTACTTTAGACCAGCCGGTGGTGCTTCCTCCCGTATTAATCTTCGTTGGTTACTAAGTGTCCGTCGGCAATGCCCCGGGTGTCCGATTTTAGTCGGAGGCGACTTCAACGCCCCTCACCTGGACTGGGGTACCCACCTTCGAGCCCACGGGACAGGCGTGCACGGGACGCCTTTACGGATGCCCAGTTTGTTCTGCTCAACCATCCTGGGCCAAAAACCCAGGCAGTGCGTCAAACTCGAAGTGCTTCTTATGCTCCAGGCTTGACGTGATGGTCGTGTCTGGGTACTCCCTCGTGGCACATGCAGCTAAACTGCTGGGGAAGTGATCGTCACCTTATCATCATCTGTCTACGCACCTCACATTTACGACCTTTAAGCTATAAATGTTCTGAGATCAACTGGGACAGCTTTCGTTCCTGCCTCGACAATCACTCTTTAGATTCTTCACCAGTCCTTGTTGGGCGCATACAAACAGCTATGAACAGTGCTACAACTACCACCTAGACTGGGTGTGGTCGACCGGCACCAGACCTCGGCCTTCTTAACTTGTGGGCTGCACGCCGTCAAGACGAGCTGGCTGCTGCGCGAGACCTCACTTCGGCGCAGGCGCGTACTCGAATGAAATACCTTGCTGCTAAGCAACGCAGATATGAACGCGACCTCTCACGGCGGCAGTGGCATGCATGGTGTAAACAACTTCATGCAAAATCCTCGAATGCCTCTCTCTGGCGAACTTTCCGTACATTGGAACACGGTCGCCGTTCTACTGACGCAGCAGCAACCGCATGTTTCGCGGCTAACTTGTCGCCAGATGATTTTGCCAAAAAAGCTGTGCGAAAGTTTTTTTTTTCAAAATACGATGCCGTGCCTTTTTCAGCGGCTAGTTTAAATATTGCAGGAATCCCAGCGCATGTATATCAAATGCCGTCTGATGTCAATGCAGATGGAACTGCTTGTTCGTTCTATATGCCTGAGTTGCTGGCTGCAATAGATGATGCGAAACAGAAAACAGCAGCCGGCTCGGACAATATTCATTTAGTATGAGGGTGTACGAGGAAGCTGAATAGCGCTGCACTCTCTCAACTACTAGCCACCATAAAAAAAAATCGGCTGGATGGCATCGTGTCCGACAACTGGACATCCGCTGTCGTGATCCCGATCCCGAAACCAGGAAAGCTCCCAACGGACCTTGCAAACTTACGACCTATCTCCTTAACTCCTACGCTGTGCAAGCTGGCGAAGAAAGTGCTAGCCACACGATTGTCGTAGTGGCTAGAGCAGCACGGTTTTTATCACTCCGCTCAAATTGGCTTTCGTCCATATATTGGTACAGAGGACGGGTTGGTTGTCTTGGCATCCGCAGTTTTGTCATCTACCCACAGCCGCAATGTGCGTATAGTTTTAGAAATGGACGTTGAAAAGGCACATGACAACATCAGTCATGCTGTCATTCTGAACTCCATTGACACGCTTCATTTCCCTCCGAGAGTGCGTAGTTTTGTCAAATAATTTTTGGAAGGCAGAAAATTTGCAATACGCCTCGGCGGCGAAGCGGTCAGATCATGTTTCCCTCTGCGGCGTGCCACTGTGATCAGTATTGTCGCCGACGTTATTTCATCTTGCTTTCATTCCGCTGGCATGGCGCATACATGACGTTCGTGGCATAAAATTTCTGCAGTACGCTGATGACATCACGGTGTGGAGTACTCACCAAGATCAGCATGCTGAGGAGGCTGCCTTTCAATCAGCCTTGGATGTTACATCTAATTACGCATCATCCATCGCACTTCAACTTTCCGTGCATAAAACTACATACACGTCGGTCGCCAACCCCTGGGAGCGCAGTAAAGTCGCTGCAAGTACAATCCGTCTTTGTCTATCAGGCAGCCCACCACAAGAAAGTCGGAGTGTAAAAATCCTGGGGTTAATGATTCACCAATCAGGATCAGCGACTGCTTGGCTTTCTCAGACAAAAACGCAAGCTATTCAGACTTTGGGTTTGATTAGAAGAATTGCTCCTAAAACGGGTGGCGCAGGCTCGTTCGTTGCACGACACTTGGTGAGGGCAGTTCTGCAGCCACGTATTGTTTATCAAGACCAGTTTTAACATCTCACAAGAGCCCAATGGAATCGCCTTGAAGCCGTGAACCGAAAGGCTATGAGGAGCATTACATGCCTTCCACGTATCACACCGATTATACCTTTACAAGAGAATGTGCAACTCAATACCATTGCTTAGCTCGTGCAGCAGCGCCGTGATGCACGTAGCCTTAAGGCCAGTCTATCGCATTCCACGCATGCACTGAGGACTTATGCAAAGTCACACTCCATCCTTCAGCCACCAACGCCATTTCTTCCCCCATGGAAGTTTGTACAGCTCAGTGACAACAAGCCAACAGATAATCACCGACCAACATCTGCTAATTCTGCATCGTTGCTACACCAGAAATTTAAGGAACAAGATGCTTGCCTACCTGAAGGATCCATTGTTGTCTACGTAGACGCAAGGATCTAAGCCTGCGAAGCAATAACAGCAATCTACTGCGCATGCAGACGTGCCATGAATCGAACCTCTAGGTTTCAACTTAAGGAACCCCCTACGTCCTTTTGTGCTGAGCTCGTTGCAGTTAAAGAATCACTCTGCTCCGTGGGCGCCACAACTATGCTTCCTGCGGCCCGCGCTGTCATCCGCACAGATGCCCTTGAAGTACTGCGGTTGCTGCGACGTGTTAGCCGCTGCCCACCAATATGTGAAGACATCCACCGGCTTGCGGCACGCATCCCGCAGCCAGTACGCATTGAGTGGTTGCCACGGGATCTGCTGACCTCTCAAAGCCAGGCAGATTTAGCGACCCGTCTTGTGACTCCAGGCTCATCATTGCCTCTGCTCCTTCATTTGGACTTTAACCTCCTTTTATCAAGAAAGGAACTCCTCCGGCGCCGCACACGTGCTCTCATCCGTCCGTGTGCGCTGCCCTCCCCGAGGTCTTACCCGGGCAAAGGAGGTTGCGCTTAGGAGGATCCGGGTCGGGGTTGCCTTCACATCGGCCGTCATTCGTAAGTGGCCTCAGTACCGAGATTTCTTTCCTTGGCCTGGGTGTCTGGTATATAAGCGTGAGGACATTGAAGCCGACATTCACCACTTACTGTGGGACTGCTATGCTCTCAAGCCTACAAGGATCCGGCACCTGAAGGTAGCGGGTCTCTCACCGAGCAACTCTGCTTCATATATTGCCTGGACGCAGGGGCCGTACCATCGCTCATTACTGGACTTCGCAAAAGCAGCTAACCTTTTTTTCATTACTTTAATCATTACTGCATCCTTCATCACCTCTTCACCCATTCATGAACGAGGCAATAAATCCCGCTTAAAAAAATCCACCTTCTTTAATGTAACCCTCCTGAAGATTCTGAAGACTAACCCAAAACACTTCAGTAACATAATGAAACCTGGAAACACCAATAACGTGTCGTTATTGCGCCCATCGGCGAACCTGCTCCCGACCACGTCTGCGTTACTGTACGAAAGGATACTTTCGTTAAGTTGTTTCCTTCTTCATCCAATCCTATCCAACGTCCCGATCTCCAACTCTGGATCATTTCGCGTTGGACCCCACCATGTTAGACATGCAAGGAATCATGCCGGTTATCGATTTGAAACTAACATCTCCTGGATGAATTCGTAGTATAAATGGCAAATTTATACGGAATGCTAAAGAGTATAGTCCTATCATCATAGAATGCATAATCGCGCCATCGTATCATCATTGAGTACTACTGAAGACTGGAAGACTGCTGTGCTCATACTAGTACATAAATCCGGAGATAAACTGAATCCATCTAACCACTGACTTATATATTTCAGATCAATAGGGTGCAAAATAATGGTACATATATTGACACATCTTGTTTTTTTCTGGAGGTTAACAATTTCTTCTCTCTAACTGAGCATGGCTTCCGAATGTTTTTCTCTTGCGACATTCAAATACTTTCATTTACTTACGACTTGCACTTCTATTTGGACTCTGCTTTTCATCTGACTTCATTTCTTGACTTCGCTAAAGCATTCGACAAAGTGAATAACTCACTGGTATTACATAAACTAAGTGTGCTAAACATTGGCCATGCAGTTCTTAACTGGATCCGTGAGTTTCGTTCTTGTCATGTTGAATTTGTCAGCATTAATGACGCTGATTCCTCTGCTGCATCACTTGGTTCTGGGGTTCCTCAAGGATAAGTACTTGGCTCCTTACCTTTTTATCTTCTATATTGCTGTGAAATGCCGTTCCCCTCTGTAATGTACTCTGTATCCTGAGAGTAGAATAAATAAAATAAATATATAAATATCTGTTGCTAAGGAGCATGCCCGGAGGAGGGAGGGGAGGGCGAATGAAAAAGAGAGGGTGCTATCGACCCCCCTCCCCGGCAGTTTGAAAACTCGGCACCTATGGGTGGCGTGCTAAAGATGTGCCAGCATCTGACAGGTGCCCTTACTGTGGCGCTGCACCGGATGCGTCACTTGTTGACGTGCCCAGTGACGACTGCTATTAGAAAACGGTTCCTCAGGGAGGTGGGCCTGCGGTGGAACCGCGAATCTGACTACATGAAGGTAACTATGAACAATCACTTCATCGGCAACCTCTGCGGCTACCTGAGCGAAACTGATCTTCACTTCTTCTTTTAACTTTCTATTTCCTGCGTTCCTTCCGCCTTTCTCAACGGATGCCGCAGAAAACACTTCTCGAATAAAAAAGTATAGGTTTTTTTGGCTTCCAACATTTAGATTGTCCTTTTTTCTTATTTTTTGTGTGATAGAAGTGCACTAGAGGTTTGAAAAGAAGACTGGTATTCTTCAATATCCAAACCATCCAAACGCGTAACCTTCATGCACGTTTGTCAACCTCAGAGATTCGAGATATATTTCGGCCATAAAGTTAAGCATGAAGTTAAGCCTCACAGGTGGCGTACTATGCATGGTTTTGAAGGAGGAGTAAAGTGCGAGCCACTTCCGTCCCTTCTAATTAGAGAATCCTCCGCTGAAGCCGTAACTCTGTATACCAGCGTCTGTAGTAAAGAACAAGATCTTACCAGAAGAATGTTCTGGAAGGAGGAAAGGTCTTTCGCTCTCTCTCTCTCTCTCACTCTCTATTTCTTTTGAATTTCTGACCCACGCGGCCGTTGTAACCACCGCTCATCGTTTGCATGTTTTGCGACCTCCGTCAGTCGCGTTATCTCGAGGGCTGTCCCCTGCTTTGCGGCGCCAGTCGCAGACACTTTGTCGTCGTGTTGCTTCATGTGCTGGTGATGTCGGCGCTTCGACAACTACGGTGGTGTTTGGTTTGGTGCTCGTGAGCTTTGAAATTGTGAAGAGTGCAGCCAGACCCGCACGGTATTATGGACGGAGAACGCCAACATGCCACCGGCGTGGCTGTGGCGCCATGAATGCAGGTGGCGGCGTCAACAAGACACGCCCCCCTCCCTCCTGTTGCTTACGGCGGTGAAATGGGCATCCGCTGCCTGGGAATATTTCTCGAGACCATGGTTCTCATTAGATCACGGCGCCGGGCCCACCCGGGACGCAAAAACCTCGTTTTCCCCAAAGTGTCTGCGGAGGCGGCTGCCGGTGCAGTGCTGCAAGTGAGTTACGGCAGTCGCGGCTGTGTTTGATTAAGGCGAGCAAGGACACCGGAATGCTCGTCTTTCCCTAAGTGTCTTCCCCTAAGTTGAACCATCTGTGCAAGTGCAGCGGCGGCCTTTCGTTCCCACGGAGCGCTGTGTAGTGCAGGTGTCTGACATTCGATGCCGATTGGGCCTCCATTCGGGCTTTTCATCACTGCTGCAGGGTCATCACGGACCATAACTTGCCAGAAGTGGCGAGAGTGTTTTTGGAGACGTCCTGGTAGGCGGATCCTAAAGACTGAACACGTGATCGACATCAGATTGGACGCATTGTAATGATCTAAATTCCCCAATAGGGGCCTGGGGAGAGGGGACCGTATTTAAGGAGCAGTGAAGCACGTGATTGAAGGGCTCCTGATTCCCTATTTTGAGCTCTGTAAAAATGTAAATAAACCCCTTTCAGTCTCTTCTCCACCTCTAAGCCCACCTTGTATCTTCGTCACCCCGTAGCAGAAGACTCCCGATCCGGAACCCGTGGATCTCGCCCTGGCGAGAGATGGCCCAGGCAAACCAGGGGCCGAGATCTACTAACTGGTGGCAGCGGTGGGACTGAAGCGCCATATCTAACAACTTAAGCTGAACTCTTTTCGTTAGCCTTCACGTTTCCGCCCCGTAGGTGAATACCGGTAAGATACAGCTGTTGTACACTTTTCTGTTGAGGGAAATTGGTAAACTGCCACTCATGATCTGAAAAAACCTGCCATATGCGCTCCACCCCATTCTTATCCTTCTAGTTATTTCCCTCTCAACGAAGGACAACGCAGCAAACCATGGAAAGAAAAATGATAGGTGTAATGTTAAGAGACCGGAAGCGGGCAGAGTGGGTGAGGGAACAAACGCGGGTTAATGACAGCCTAGCCGAAATCAAGAGGAAAAAAATGGGTTTGGGCAGGGCATGTAATGCGAAGGCAAGATAACTGCTGGTCCTTAAGGGTAACGGAGTGGATTCCAAGAGAAAGTAAGCATAGCAGAGGGCGGCAGAACGTTAGGTGGGCGGATGAGATTTGATGTTTGCTGGCAAAGGGTGGATGCAGCTGGCAAAGGACAGGGTGAATTGGAGACACATGGGAGAGGCCTTTGCCCTGCAGTGCGTGTGAGAACGCTGATGATGATGATGATTTTGATGATGATGATGATGGTGATCTCTAACAACTGGCGGCAGCGGTGGGATTGAAGCGCAATCCCAACACTGGTGGCCTGCTATGGGGTTGGAGCCCCACATCTAACAACTTTTTGGCAGGGGTTGGATCGACCATGCGGCGTGGTATTGCTTCAGCGGGTGAGTGCTTGAACCTTGCTTGAGATTCGCCAGGCTTCAAATGTTTGGGTTAATACTTTGAACTGCTGGGAATCGAAGGAAGTTGATCAGTGAGACGAGTGTGTGTAGCTCACGTCAAAAGCTGTTCATCAAAGTCAAGGCTCAGAGCAGCAAACATGCATCTAATGAAGTTGCTAAAGACAGATTTGCTGTCATTGTGCGAAGAGTTGGGTGTAGATGTAGGGGTTGAGATAAAAAAAGTCGGACATTTGTAAATTGATCTTGGAAACCGCCGAGGAAGGAACAGTTAGCGATACGTGGGAACTCCTCAAAGCGGAGCGAAAGAAAAAAGAAGACCGAAAGAAAGAGGAAAATGAGCGAAAAAAATAGAGCAACGACGGCTTGCGGCAGAGCAAGAGCAGCGAGAACTCAGAAGGTTGCGGCTCGCATATGAAAAAAGAAACTAGAATATGAGAGCTGGAGAGGCACGACTCCAGAGAGAGCGAGTCAGGACGAATCGTTTCAGGTGGACAGACGTGACGCCGTAAGACAGGATTGTGAAACGGCGCACAACCCTCATGAAGATTGCGGAGCTGTAATGTTTTTTGCGCATTTGCGCACATAAGCAAAGTGCAATCCTGTAATTATTGGACCAGTCCATACGTGTAGATTCCATGCGAACACCCACCGTGTCCTCGTGTTTCTGTAGTCCGTTGTCAGGGAGATTCGCTATGAACGTAACTGAAGAAGGAATTGGCGCTACCGTCTGTAATTCGTGGCCGTTTGTTTTGTCGGTTTTGATGTGGTTTTGACGTCTGTAAAGTTTGTATACATGAAAGGGTCTGGATGATGATACTAGCTTCAAAGCGCTTCTGGTATCAATAACGCGGCGTTTGAAAAGGTTTGCACCATATAGAGTTTCTAAATGTTACCTAGAGGTAAAGCTGGCGCCACCGTCTATGCGAGTTTCTTTAAGGGCACTTCATCCACCGTGGGAATGCCGGGAAGACAGAGTGTCGTACTTGGCTTGGCCCTAAAACAGGACTACGACTGCAAAATTACAAATTTTCGCCACTATATTTTGCAAGGAAGCGTTGTTTTACTACAACCAATATGTCCTGTAATAAAATATGCTTACTGTAGTTTACAATAAATGAGCAGAAAAGCAGATAAGCGTAACCGAACACCGAATTTGCCCAGGATGAGAGAGGGCTGTCTCCATGCCGCCAAATATAGCGAACAGTGGGACATTATTTTTTGCGTTAAAGAGACACACATTTTTAAGCAAATATTTTTGGAAAAAACTCTTCACGTTTGATATAGTACACTATAGAGGCTTTCGTTTACGCATTGCGAAAAATATAAACATTTCACTGGTGTCCCCTGCTATTACGGGTTCGGACCCCTTATGTCCGTGCAATAGGCTATGTTCGCGCCGTGAGAAACTTGCCCGAGCCCCGGCTTTCCCATGAGAAACTAGTATGCGCGCACCAAGTGCCGGCTCTCGGCTTGTCCTGGCGCTGCTGTTATAGATTTCGCCAAGAAAAACGGGAATTAGGAAGCGAAACCCCTCCTACCACATGCAGCTGACGGCCGTGTTGATGCCTACAAGTGGAACATGCGGGTATTTGCGTGAATTAATTCATGAAGTTGGAGTCGTTCCTGCATGCAATGCACGGACACCGCCAGTCTTTGAAAAGAATCAAACGCAATCCTCGGCGAGTACATTACTATAGGTAGCGCTGGTCGAAGTACATTGCGGTTTTAGAAGGTGTGTGTGCGAGACTCCTACCAGAAATGAGCTGAGCGATATGAGCAGCAGACTTCTGAGTTCCAATTAACAAAAAAAACTTTGTTCTCTCCTTTCACTTTTCAAATGCACAGGTAGGACAGGTTACCGCTGTGCAAACCCAGCTTGATGCGTAAATGGCTGCCAGCGAAGAGGAAAACAGACTTCAGGCTTCAGGCCTAGCAGGAACCCGATGTGCTCAGCTCACTTCGAGTCAAGCGCCTCCAGATCCGTAGCACAGTCAAGAAGTCAACAGATGTCAATCCAGTGTGCCGCCTTCCCGGCATGCCTTGGGCGTCCATGGTGGATGAAGTGCAGAGGCGCCGCTTTCCCCCCTAGTGGCTATACCAATGAATTGTTCGCGATAAAATTTTGCACAGATATGGCATTTGATCGACAGAATTGTTTTATACCATATATCTTTGGGGTACTTGCTTTAATCAATAAGAAGAAATCGGATATTCGCATCATCTGCCGCGACGACGCAACGAAACAGGCCGCTCTATCAGCGATTGCAGCCCTGGCGCAACTTCGTTGGTCGACCGTACAGATTAGGCGAACGACGGGGGTCTTTTGAGGGAGGTTTGGTTACTCTTAGCAATTGCTTTATCAGTGAACAGAAAAAGTTTCGTCGGGCCAAATCTACGCTACGTTTGAAGACTTTTGTGGTAAAGGTTCATAAAATATCCCAATCTAGAGGGCTGGAAAACGAGATGGAGCCACCGGTGCAAATGCTGAGCAAGCTGTCTGATTCGTTTCGTCGTCGCCGCAGACGATGCGAATATCCGACTTCTTTTTATTGATTCAAGCAAGTACCCCGAACAAATGCGGTATAAGAGAATTCTGCCGACCAAATGCCATTTCTGTGCGAAATCTGAGCTTGAACAATTCACCGGTTAACTGTGAGGTGCATCCTACGGCCCGCGTTTCATTGTGGAACACGCTGGAGTAAGAAATTATGGTTTGCGCCCATGCTTGCGCCAGTGCAGACGACGGCTGTCGCGAAGCGATTGCAAAAGCAGTGACGCAGACAACGCGTTTCGTGGTGGTTTTGATAAGGCAGCGCGGAAAGTGAAATATACCGCGCAGTGTTTGATAACGCAGCAGTGCAGGTGGCGCGCAAGCTTTTTAGATGCTTCTCGTCGAAGAGCAGAATGTTCTGGGGATAAATCGCAGTCTTGCTAGAACAAAAAACGTTCGACAAAGCCGTGTACATTTGTATCATCTGAAATACATGTCAATAAAAAAGAAGAAAATCTGTATGCAGAACAACGTTCTTGCGGGCTATAGTTGGTTCACGACTGAAGAAAGAAAAAACTGCGCAAAATGCGACGAGGACGAAAGGCAAAGGAACAAAACACACCACCACGCGTGCGCAGTGCTATGCTCAAGTACAGGAAATGCATTGACGCCCATACTTTTTTTTTTTTGGGGGGGGGGGGGTGTTTAATGTCCCAAAGCGACTCACGCTATGAGCGACGCCGTAGTGAAGGGCTCCAGAAATTTCGACCACCTGGGATTCTTTTAAGTGCACTGACATCGGGCAGCACGCGGGCCTCTAGAATTTTGCCTCCATCGAAATTGGACTGTCGCGGCCGGGATCGAACCCGCGCCATTCGGGTCAGCAGCCGAGCGCCATAACCACTCAGCCTTGCGGCGGCATAAGTTTGCTAGTGACGGAAATTATTTTAGAACAGAAACACGTGGACTTGCGCATGCTCGCGATCTTCTCTTACCTCGTGCACATTTCCTCACTCTAAATGCAGCATGAAAAAGATACGAAGACTTTAGCTACAAGCGCAGTAATCAATGCCGGCTCCAAAGCTGTGAGCGCAAACAGTTTTCGTTCCATCGCATGTTGTCAGCCTCGTCTTGGTCCACCTTCGTCGCTGACCTCCTCTAGGGGGCTGGGTGATGCATGGGGCGCTCCATACTGGGACATAACATGGAAGCCCTAAAGCAAAGTGTACTAGAGAAAGTGAGGCCATGGGAAGAAAGCGGCCTCGTCCCGAAAATCAGCCTCTGGCAGTGCACGAAATGGGACATTAACGTGGTATTACAGTGTCAGTTTCCATTTTACAACACAGCATATACAGCTCGTTCGCTCGAATAGCCTTCGGCGTCGTAATATTATTAGCTGTAGTTGTCGGCACCACGCGTCGTACATATTTGAGGGCTGCGTAAAGATCAGAGGGCACGCACAATGAATGAATAAAAAAGAAACCGAGGTGTAGGCCAGGAAACGATCCAGAGCCTTAGGCGTTCGAGACGGGACGCTTCCACTCAGCCAAGACGCCTCGACATTTTAACGAGAATAAAGGCGCCTCTATAGTGAATACACGGGTGTCTTAGAAACGTATCTTCGAGATCTGTACTGAGGCGTGTACATGAGTAATTATGAGCATGCAGATTATAGTTGTCGGAATTAAGCGATTACCATGCATTTCCGGTAACTTTCCTCTTTGTTGGAGTTATATACTCTCAGTGAACTAAAAGTAACGACATCTCTTCCCTCCTCCTCCTATGCCGGCGCTTCTTTTCTCGGCTCCTCCCGGGAGCCGACGGTGGCGGCACCTAGTCCGGGGGATGCTAGCAGACGCTCCCAACTCTAGCCCTTTGGCGCGCAGTAGATCGTGCGTGCGTTTTCTGCTTTGGCTGCGGTCGAAATGGGATCATGACATGGGAGATTCAGAAATTAGCTACTCAAATAACTGCCGTCAGCAACGTTGCACTGCTTCATCGATTTTTTTTTGCACTGCGATCGCTTTGCTTATGGTGCACACGGCGGAAGTTGCGCGCGCGGCCGAGTTCGCCGCCCGCCCTCAAAGTGTTGTTTCCCAACGCTCGCGCTTTGGCGCGCAGTAGATCACGCGACCAAATCAATTGTTTATATATATATAATTGGTTTTGGGGGGAAAGGAAATGGCGCAGTATCTGTCTCATATATCGTTGGACACCTGAACCGCGCCGTAAGGGAAGGGATAAAGGAGGGAGTGAAAGAAGAAAGGAAGAAGAGGTGCCGTAGTGGAGGGCTCCGGAATAATTTTGACCACCTGGGGATCTTTAACGCGCACTGACATCGTACAGCACACGGGCGCCTTAGCGTTTTTTCTCCCTAAAAACGCAGCCGCCGCGTTTATGGCATTGTTTATGGCATGTTCTGTTTTCGATTCAGCCGCAGTCAGATCATGGCACGGGAGAAAAAAATTATCGTAACCCAAACAACTGCCCCGACCCATGTTGCGCTGCTTTGTCGGAAATTACTGCACTGCGATCGCTTTGACTGCGGTGCACACGGCGGAAGTGGCATGCGCGATCGAGCTCGCGGCGCAGAAGTGAACATCCTCGGACTGTTGTTTCCGACCGCCGTCTTTTGCCCAATCTTATTCAAAATTTAAATCTGCCAAGAGGAAGTGGACTGACATACGACTAGACTTGCGGCCTAAGATTTATTTGAAGGGATGGCGGTGTAATGCTGCCATAATCTATTCTCTCAAAGGAGCGCTTGCATATGCAGTCGGCTGTGCGTAGGCGCCTACTCATCTTAATTTTTTTTCTTAGTGCAGGAAAGCTTAGTGGTTATTTCGGAGTTACCATACCTCGAACACCTCGCAAGCTAACGTTAAACTGATCCGACTGACGGTAGTCCCTTATTTTTTATTTGTAAATAAGCGAATACGGTTCCCTAGTTGCGCACTGTAATACCCCTGTCACACGGGCATTTCGAGGGCCCTCGAACCGATAGTCTATCGACTAAAAGGCGATCGAGCGCTGCCACACGGGCAGTTTCAATGGCGATCGAGTCAATAGCCTATCGGGTCAACGGAGTAGCGCAGAACTCCATCGAGATTTCGAGGGCCTTCGAGCGCTGCCCAAGGTTGCTAGCGTTGCTCCGAGCGGCGCCAAGCGCACTTTCGTACACGACACATTCACAGTGAAAAAACATGAACAAGCATTATTCGCATAAAATTTAATGTAAGCAGCCTGTAAAATTATTTTAAAATTATATTAGACTGGTTTTAAGCGCATTAAGCGCATTCATTTTGCGTTGCAGTCTTTGCGTTGCTTGCGTACTTAACGTTGACAACATGGCGGCACCCTGCCCGCCCGCTTCACAGCGATAACAGCTTCGTCGCTAATCCCTCAAAGCAATATTGTGTTCTAAGCTGTTGTATTCGCCTTCGATTTGCCCATTCTTACTCTCGCATAAAGTTTCAAGAGAAAAATAGCTCTTGTTTTTCAGATATCATGGCGATTTCCCCGGTCTGAAGCCTGACGAAGCAGCGCTCCGACGCAGTTGGACTGGCTTGGTTTTGGCTCGTATTGTATTAAAGTGGCTACAGCAGTGTATGCATATGTACGTCGCGTACGTGCAATTAAAAGGGTTTTTAACGACTTTCGCGTATGCCTGTATTTCAGCATTTAGTATACATTTATCAACTATTTTTGTTATTTTTGCAAAATCCAAAGTAGCGATTGTGGCGCCACTCATCTGTGGCGTAAGACACGAGAACCATTTCAATGGCCATTGAGATTTGCCGTGTAGCAGCGGCGAGTTCGATGGCGATTGAGAATCTCGAAGACCCTCGACTCGAGGGTGATTGAAACTGGCCGTGTGACAGTGGTATAACACGGTCGTGAGCACAATTTTGGTGTTTGGTTAATTGTTTGGGTTGAGCAGCAGCAATAAAAAAAGCTTACAACCGCTGCTTCGCGCCAGCTACAGCTCTGCATGACTGACTAGCATGTTGTTTGTTTAGGTGATTGTCTTCGTCGGTCAGCATATGCAATAATGGCCGAGAAGGGAACATTGTCTTCTGTGGTGTAATTTCCATGTATAACGCGCAGCACCCAGACTGCCGCAGTTCATTGATCGCTTTCGGTCGAAGTAGCGTGAAAAAGAAAAAAAAAACATTCAAGCGGTGAAAGACCAAAACTCGAATTTACACAGCCCTGTTTGAAGCAAAATGCTGTTCATTTACGAAGTTTTTGACGCGAAACCCCGGGACCGTGGCGGCTGCATCGAAACGCAGCCGCCATGGTCCCGGGTTCGAACTCGACCGCGCCGGCTGCGTTTCTATTCCGTGTGCTGTGCGATGTCAGTGCACGGTAAAGATCCCCAGGTGGACAAAATTATTCCGGAGCACTCTACTACATCATCCCTTTCTTCCTTTCTTCTTTCACTCCCTCCTTTATCCCTTCCCTTACGACGCAGTTCAGGTGTCAGCAGATATGTCAGACAGATACTGCGCCATTTTCTTTCCTCAAAAAACACATTGTCTAATTTTCAAGGAGGAAATGCATGCATCTACGTTTAACGGAGGTCTTCGCTTGCATTCTCAAGTATTATCAACGCCGATATGAAGGATTTAAGCGATAGCTGCCGTTAGTGTGCCTAGGCACAGTAACGACAGATTTTAGTATGAAGCCTACCCGAACAAATAGAGTAAGCAATGTGCGCAACATGAAAGCTAGACCTGCACAGCGAGAAGCATTAACAGCATCGCTCAAACAGCGAGAACCAGTATTTAGTATCGTGTTCTTGAGAGAAGGAGTCAAACTGCAACAAAAATAATTCCAGCGATGCGCGATGTGCGCAGAATGAAAGCTAGACCGGCAGCGCGAGCAGAGTAAACGGTGGAGCTCAAACAACATGGAGCGCAAGTTTTGAGTGCAGCCCGCGAACGAGTCCGACAAGAACCAATCCAATACCCCACGTAATGCCCGCGACACCAAACCTACACCTGCAGAGCTTAGCAGCATGAACGGCGGGGCTAAGACAATGAGAATCACGGATTTGGTAGCCCGCGAGCGAACGAATGCATCTACAACCATTCCAAACGGCTTGAAGACTGCGGTTGTTCGCGCTTCACAAAAATTCTCCGAAAAAAAAAACGCGACAACTGAAGAAGACACTCACATCGTAAAGACGCGTTTTCAGCACATCATCAATGCTTTCCTGGCCGATCTTACGAAGCCAAACCTTTCGTTGAGCCGCATTGTTTTTCATGGACGGTATGACGAAAAACCTTTTTCCCACTGCCTCCTCCGTTGCTGCACCCGTAAGCACAACAGAGGCTCGGCGTCGCGGCAGAGCGTAAACGCCGTCAAAGATCTAGAAACGCTTCCCGCCAAAACTCTGTCGGACAAAAAGAAAACGAAGCGCGATTTCTACCCCCGACATTGGCGACGGCGTCTGCTGCGGAGCCAAAAAGCGCGCGCTAACACGTAACCACAGCGCCTCGGCCAATGGGAGGCTCGGTTATCCGGCGGCGCTCTAGGAGAGGAGGGAAGTCGGAAAGTTCAAAGCTTTGCGTTACTTTTGCTTCATTGAGTAACTTTACTTGGCGTGCACTCGTAGCGCCATCATGTGGTACCCACTGAAATCCCCCTTCGCCATGCACGGCGCTGGCGCGGCAGATGGCGTGCGCGTAGGCGACCTTCCGGCGTCGGAGTAGCGTTAAGCATGTTTCAAATGCAAGCGAACGGCTCGCGAATCCCGCCGCCGCGGCGCATGCACCCTCTCTCAAGCGGCGGAGGAAGCTCCAGCGGCTGGAGCGGCGAGGTTCGGGCAAGTTGGAAATTTTCGCGGCGGTGACGCGGCAGCCCCACATCTCAACCAATGACGGACCGGCGTTGCCACGTGACAAGTAGAGGCCTCGTGCAAGAAAGCATGCGCATAGACCTGTGTTTCTGCCGCCGCGGTGGCGCAGTGGTTACGGCGCTCGGCTGCTGGCCTGAAAGACGCGGGTTCGATCCCGGCCGCGGCAGTTGAATTTCGATGGAGGCGAAATTCTAGAGGCCTGTGTACTGTGCGACGTCAGTGCACATTAAAAAACCTTAGGTGGTCGAAATTTCCGGAGCCCTTCACTACGGCGTCCCTCATAGCCTGGGTCGCTTTGGGACGTTAAACCCTATAAACCAAACCAGACCAATGTTTGTATGCTGCACGCGCAACTGTGAACATGTCACGCGGGTCATTCAATGAATAGCTAATTGCTGAGGTTGCAAAGCGGCCACTACTTTGGGATGTGCTTATACATTATGCTTTTTTGCGTTTGCAGGCCACCAAAATCAGTTGCAAGCACATAACTTTTGCCAGCAACATTGGTTTTCGCAGCGGTGGGAAAGGCGCAGCGGCGACGCATGTGAAACGAAAGCTCGCGAAGGGCTTCGCAGCCCCGCGCCGCTGTTCGCTCAATTCGCCCTGTCGCTTGTATGTGAACCGCCCTTTAGGGTGTCGTTCGTTTCTGAACTGGCGTGATGGAACCGCAGCCGTCGACGAGTGCTAGTGTGGAGCAGCGTCTGTGTTGTTTTCAGACGCGTCCTAGAGACTCCGAACGATTTGTCCAACGGGCAAGGTGATGGCGTACCCTGGAAGCTCTGCAAAACGCCGTCGTTCGACGCTTTGAGGCGAAGCATAAGCATCTTCAAATTCTTCACCTTGACATTTCGTCTTTTCGTCCTTCCTGCCTTTTTCCAAAATAATGCCTATCTTTTAAGCCGTCAACAGCATGAGCAAGACCTGAAGCAAAGCCTCAGGGAAAGACGTTGGAAAAATGAGGTCCTTTGCATTGAAAAGGAACGATACTAGCGGACGACATGATGTCGCTACAAACAACACGTACGGAACCTCATCGGCGCAGCTCTGTGTTGTCCCGTTGCGCTTGCGTCGCCAACGGTGCGCTTTATTGTGATACACGTTCTCGCGCTCTAAGCCAAAGCCCTATCATTAACTGCGAGGGGCGAGGGGAGTTAAATTAAGAAAGGATAGGTGCATGGAAACCAACAGGCAGTCGACTTTGCAGTGACCATTTCAGAGAATATTGTGTTTCGATCGAACCGGAGTGAAGGCGCAGATACTAACTGGTGACGTGCCGACAGTGTTCTGGCTCATAACAGCGCCTCCAAAAGGTATGGTACTAGTTTTCCGAACGTAGTGTAGCAAGCACTGTTTTGTATTGTACTAGATTATGCCTGAGAGGGCTTTTATTCGTGATGCTTGGTGCAGTTGACCTCAAGTAGCGATTGTTCATCATTCCTCTTTCGCTCCACAATTTCCTTCGCGCTGTGCATGTCGCAAAAGGCACACGCGCACTCGCGCAGCATTCACCCTTCTCGTCAGTCGTCTCTGTCGCGCTGTGCATTTCTAAATATATGACAAACCCGAAATTTTTTTGTAGCGAGATCTACACTGGGCTACCAGTCGAGAATTTCGCTGCGAGCCAGGGGAGGCAGTTGTGCGCTCGCGCCGTTACCATGGCAACCGGAGAGGAGCAGCAGGTGCGCTTCGCCACCGCCGCGGCCGCGCGCCCGCTCCACTGTCGGAGCCGCGCGTAACGTCACGCGGATGAGCAGTTGTGCGCATGCGCCGATACCATGGTAACCAGAGAGACCCCACAGGTGCGCCGTGCGCTTTGTCGCCGCCTCGCCGCTCTATCATCCAAACCGCGTGTCACATGCACAGCATTGCCTATAAAAGGCGGAGATGTGATGGGCGGCTGTATCACAACGTTTGACATGCATGCAAAGAAGGAGAGACCAGCCACTGCTAAACGGCGATGTAGGCAAAAGAAAATTAACAATTCCGATTCTGAAGTTCTCGCCTGGAACTTGGCTACTGAACAAAGAGAGAATGGGCGTAAGATGGCAAAGAGAGCAGCGGAAACGCTCGAACAGAGAGAGAAGAAGGGCTTCCCAAACGGAGATGCCAGACTGCCGAGCGTAATAGACGGCGCATTGCCACATAGATGGAGCCCAATGTCTCTCATTGCTAAACATACAGTGACCACAACAAGCTCAGCCAGGGAAATGTACCTTTCGCTACGTATATCCTGGCATAGCTGAGCTAAGCCACTGCCAATTTTTTTTAGGTGCTTCTTGTTGGTGGAGCTGTACAAACGTGCCTTGGTTATGCACTTAGGTTGTCTGGAAGGTAATATACGTCCAAAAACGATAAACATCAACCGCCATTTATCAGACGAGACATCGGCTGCCTGAAACTCGGAATTGAAACTGCAGCACTTGTACAACGGGCGACTCTTCGTAGACATGTGGTAGGTTTTTTGCCGTTGTTCACCTTTTATTTGCTACACAAAATTCGGTGCTCTTTTATGCTTGGAAGAAAAGAGCCAGAAAAAGAATGTACTCTATACGTACCCAATTACTGCAGCAGGGCGAAACCTGTATGCCTGTTTTCCTCGGTTTCTCTGAAATTACGGCGTTCTCCAAACAATACTCACATTTCTCGCATTCAGCTTGCTAATTCCTTTGAGATAGATGTTACACAAGAACAACGCAGAAAACTACGAACGAAAGGACATAAGAGTTGTCTTTTCGCATTGAAATACACAGCTGACGAATGACTTCCGGGACAGGCCAACCAACTTCTGGTGGCTTCACTTGCGCTGTACTACGGAAACGGAGATGGGCTCTCAGCTACTGAGCTGGTGTTTTCTGCTTCAACCCCGTCGCGGCGGCCGCGTTTCCAAGGAGGCCAAACGCATAAAGGCGCCCGTGCGGTGCGCGATGTCCCTTCATGTTAAAAGATCCCCAAGTTACGGGAGATCGAGGGGCTGTAATGGCCGAAATTATTGCGGAGCCCTCCACCATGCAACTCTTTCGTTCTTCTCTCACTCTCTTCTTTGCATGTTCTCTTAGGGCGTTGTCCATGTGTCCTCTGAGATGTCAAACAGTAACTGCGTAATTTGCTTTCTCATAAGCCAATTTTTCGATTCAGCCACGTAATTAAAATCGGTCATGGAGGAAGGACGTTTTCTACACGATATCAGTAACTTTCTGTTGATGAATGGATCAAAGATAAGAGCGTTCCCTTTGAAACGGGGTTGTAGCAGTTGCCACATTAGCTCGTTTTTTCCCCTGAAAATTTTCTTTGTATTTATTTCATGGTTTCATAAATTGCTCTATGGCCCATTACACGCCAAACGCCTCCGACCTTGCACTCCACCATCTCCAGTTTGTTAAAAAAATTTCACAGACACTTATTTTAATGGGCGTAATGAAGGCGTGAAATATTTTTGCCGAAAAAGATTTATTCGCAAGGTGAGGGCAGTTTGAATATTTAGAAATGGCGAGAAACTAGGCACTGCTCAATAATTAGTAAAAAAAAATCAAATTTATACAAAACACTTAAGAATTTTTTTCATTGACATTTTCACAGACTCTGGCTTTCAATACAATTCGGAGCATGCAGCTTTATACAGCACAAATATTTAAAAAAATTGAAAAAATATAAAAATGTACCATTTTTGTCGTTTTTTGTCTTAAATATCAACTTGCTCTAGGGAATTCCGAAATAGCCTTTTTGTTTTGAAGATGTTTGTTACCTTTAACAAATGTTATAGGTGATGAAACCCTGTAGATCAAGGTAAAAAATTTAAGATCCAAAAAGTGCGTTTTGAACCCCAAATTTTATCCAAATAGAAACAATAGCAGATTACGTAGAACAACTTATTGCCTGTCATTTCTGAAATTTTTATCGAGGGAATTTTTGTTTAAGGCGAGAAAAGAATTTTTGAAGTTGAGCTTTCACGCCGCAAGTGACGTCGTCTCTTAGCGCCTCTTCACCGCAAAGCACCACATTGGCGACACTGTTGCCAGACTAAATGCACAGTTCTTGTTCTTAACTTCTTAAGTGAGTTTTACACTGCAGGCAAACATGAAAACGTTGAGTAGTCAAACAGGTATTCATGAGAGAAGGTTTTCTTAACACTGCCGGGGCGGCACATGCCCAAGCGAGCTAGTTGTTCGGTGTGGTTCTGTCGCATTGAGTCATTCTTGCCAGAGCCATGACATACATAAGCACCAGAATAAGAGCTTGCTAGACGCCGATCTGGAAATGGCCAGAACGATCCGGCATTGAAACAATCCGCGACGCCGCAGCACCACGTAGTACGTGACCCTTGTGGTCGACAGAGGCTGATACCCGGTTGTTTCCGATGTGACGTATTGGTTGTATTTGATTTATTCAGTGCAGTTTATGCATTCATACTCCAGCGACAACTGTAGACGAGCCACGATGCTGGCGAAGAATCTTCACGCGAGCGGCGCACCTATGGGCGAGCGGGCCGCGTTCACTGCCAGCGCATCTCGCGTTACTCGCCACAGCGGTGTGCACTTCGGACGTTCACGTGCGCTCCGAGGCACGCGCTCTCCGCGATCTTATTCGGATATAAATAAAACACATGTGATACGCCTGCCAACCAGCTGGTAGGTAGGTAGGAAAGACTTTTAATGCTCTAGAAAGGTGCTAGTAGCAGACGAGAAAGAAGAGGTCCATCTTCCTTCTTCTCACAGGGTCGGTGCCCCTATTCCAGGGCTCCGCTGAGCTTCGCTGCTCGTTGGGCGTGCTGGATCAGACCTTGTTGGCAACCCAGATCGCCGCTGGAGAGCCGGCTCTCCCACTGTTCCGCACTCGGGTATTTGCGAAAGCTGTCGTTTTTACTGCATTCCCACGTGATGTGGTACAACGATGGTTTGCTGCCACACCACGGGCAAGTGTCCCGATATTGCGTCGGGTAAATCTTGCTAAGGATATGCAGGTTTGGGAATGTTCCTGTCTGCAATCTTCGCCAATACACTGCCTCTAGTTGATTTAGATCAGGATGAGGCGGCGGATAGCGGATCCGTACCCCCTTATAGTAGTTGAGAATGTCTGAGTACGTAGGACTGACTCGGTCGGGTAGATCGTCCGATTGGGAGGAAGCTCGGCTCGTATACCCTCGAGCTACCTCGTCGGCGCGTTCGTTCCCCGCTATGTCGGTGTGTCCTGGCACCCAGTAAATGCTATGTATGACTTTTGGTGGGGTCGCGCTCTGGAGGAGCCTGAGCGCGGCGCGACCTATGCGGCCGTTCATGTAGTTACGGCACGCTTCTCTCGAATCTGTAAGGATGGTAAGGGACATGTTGCTTCGATAACCGGCTACCGCCGCTAGAGCTACGGCCAGCTCCTCCCCTTCGGTTATCGTGCAATCCTTCACTGAGGCGCTAGCTAATTCCTTTAAGTTCGAATCAATAACTACCGCCACTGTGCTGTTATGTGAGCTTCTTGTATACGGAGCCGCGTCCGTGTATACCGTTGTGGATTTTGTAGCTAGATTTTGTTGTACATACCTCGCCCGGGCTGCCCTACGGGCCGCATGCAAGTTGGGGTCCATGTTCCGGGGAAGGGAGCGAACCTTTAGCGTCTGGCGGATTGCGTCCGGTATGCTCGCAGTACGATTCTCGAATTCCGCAGTTCCGCCTAGCCCCAGTCGGCTAAGGAGCGAGCGCCCCGTAGGAGTCTGCTGGAGCCTAGCTAACTGCGTGACCAGTTGGGCTTCTTTGATCTCTTCGAAGGTGTTGTGAATTCCAAGAGCCAATAGTTTTTCGTTGGAGGTGTTCATTGGTAGATGCAGGGCTGTCTTGTAAGCTTTGCGGAGTATGGTGTCTGCACTATCCACTTCTCCTTTGTTGAGGTTGAAGTACGGGAGGGCGTAACCCACGCGACTAACCACCAGGCTCTGAACCAGGCGCAGGGTATCCCCCTCTCGCATGCCGCTCCTCTTCTGCGACACGCGCGTGATCATTCTGGCGACCTGAGTGGTCGATTGCTTGAGAAGGCCGAGCGTATGGCCGCATCGCTGGTTGCTCTGCAGCCACATTCCCAAGACGCGTATCTTGTCTCGTTCGGGAATTAGCTGTCCTTCGAGGGAGACATTGAGGGACCCTTCCTTGTGTTTCCCTTTGTGGACTCGCAGGAGTTCTGATTTTTCGGTGGAGCAGGCGAGGCCTTGTGCACTGGCATATTCTTCCACGCAGGTAGCCGCTGCTTGCAGTCGTTCTTCTTTCTGGCCGAGCGACCCAGTGGTAACCCAGACCGTGACGTCGTCAGCGTATATTGCGTGCTGTATGCCTTCGATCTTCTCGAGTTGTCTTGCGAGGCCGATCATGGCCACGTTGAAAAGTAGTGGCGAGATGACGGACCCTTGAGGTGTGCCTTTGTTTGGGGTCGAAAATTTAGCGCTACGAAGGTCTCCGAGCCCAACCGTTGCAGTGCGGTTGGAGAGAAAGGCCTTCACGTAGCTGTGAATTTTCTCGCCGCAGTGGAGGTTGTCGAGTCCTTCCATTACAGCCGTGTGGCTAACGTTGTCAAAGGCTCCTTTGATGTCAGCCCTCCTCGTGGTCCATGCGAGACAGCACGTTGAATGCCCTTGGTTTTCTTCTCTTGGCTGCCCCGCACTAAAGCGCGTCTGTTCGAACTTAGCGAAAACAATCTCGTTTATCGCATATCATACGCCGAATGTCACGCGATATCGTCTTTAGCTTCAGCCCTAAAAACACACCGCAGCGAACGACGGCAAACTGAAGTTGTTATCTGGCCATAAGTGTTGTGCTATTCCGGGTGCCATGTTCTGCGGTGAGCAGGTGCTATCTTAAGAGACGACACAACTCGCGGCACGAAAGCTCAGCTTCAAAATTCTTTTCTCACTTTAAACAAAAAGTGCCCCGATAAAAATTTCATAAATAAGACAATAACCTGTTCTATGTAATCCGCAATTGTCTGTATTTTTACTTGGGCCACCTCAGCTTAAAGTAACGAGTGTTTTTGGCTCAAAACGCAATTCTTGCAAATGTATATTTTTTACTTCGATGCACGCAGTTTCATCACCTGTAACATCTGCTAGAGGTACTAGGTATCCAAAGACACAAAACAGCAATTCCAAGATTTTTGAGAGCAAGTTAATATCTGAAACAAAAAACGAGAATTTTAGTAGAATTTCATACTTTCTTCCGATTTTCTAAAATTATTTATGCCGTATCAAGCTGCATGCTCATAAATATATCGAAAACCAAAATCTTTGCCAACGTCAGCGAAAAAATTTGGAAGTGTTTTCGCAGTGCCTCGTTTCTCGCCTTTTCTAAATATTCAAACCACCAACACCTCACGAATAAATCTTCTTCAGTAAAATACTTCAGGCTTTGATCACACACACTAGGATAAGTTTACATGAATTTTCTTGAACAAATTGGAGATGGTCGAGCGCAACGTCTGGGACGTTTGGCCTGGATTGACCCAACTCTTAATTCGTCATTTTCTTTAAATTGATTTTTATGTCGGCAATTCTAACAGTGTTTTACCTCTTTGGTTTTGAGCCAGGAATCTCCCAATCGTTTTTTTTCTAACATCCATCGAAACTGGGCCTGCCGAGCAGTGTTGGGAAAGTGAAGTAACGGCCGATGGGTGATCAAAATGAGGTGGTTGATATAAAGAAGAAACGAGGCCCATCTGCTGCTGCTGGATCTTGTTGGACGTATTCTTGCTGGCTGCTGCTTGTCTCTGCTTCTCCTGGTGGTCCGGCTTGTTGATCATTGGTGAGCCCGTACTGCGTTGGGGGGTTTTGGCCAAGGCTGAAGTTAAGACGCAGTTCATGTGAACCTGTGGGTGCGTTTTGCTGATAAATGTCGTTGACCTTCCCAGGTGGAGGGTTGAAAGCTTGGTTTGCCAGCTTGTCAGCCCAAAGCCTGCCGCTTGAGTCCTTAAAAAAATGGCATTGATTCAATTCCTGTGGCTCTCGTCTCAAAAGGTGAGGGTGCGATGAAAATGAAAACCCCCCAACTAATTCAACAGGAACTAAGATCATTGACAACCCACTATCTTCAGATCTCTGAAGGGCGTCCATTTTGCAGTAGAGGCATTGTGTGCAAGTCCTCAGGCACCGCTGGTGTTGCTGACTTGCTTCACTGCAAAATGTTCAGCTCACTGGCGGTGAAAGCCTTCATTCCCGAACAGCTTGCACCTGCCGTACTAGCCGCTCGGCATCACCTCCTAATTCTCCCCAGGTCCCGCCTAACATTTTTGTTCCTAGCAGTGCATGTCGCACTGACATCTGCACAACAGATGTCGAAATTTGGTGCCCTACGCAGAAGCGCCGTGATTCCTCGTCACCATCTAATTCTAGTTCTTCACTGATGAAAGCTAAAAAATACCACCCAAACTTCTTCCCCATAATGATATCCTTAAAGAGGAAGTTTCTGCCTCTTCAATTGGTCAATAATCATGGCAGGTATCAAAGTGTTTCAATAGATTTGCCGCTCCGTATAGTCTCCTCTTCAAGATATTGAAATGCTTATTCGCAAACATTAACCAGACATTGTGGTTTTACTAGAAACGTGGTCATTACCTTATAAATCTTCTTGAACGAGATACCTTCGCGTTTTCAGGTCAGATCGAAATGCTGTCAGGGGAGGTGGACTGGTAACCATGCTATCTAAACATTTATGTCGTCAGGCATCTATGTATCTCTAAGAAAATTCTTCTCCGTGATTGTGAGCTTTTAACGAACAAAATTTGATTTCCACATTGTGCCGATATTTTAATTGTTAGTGTCTATTTTCCTTTACGTGTACAAAGGACAGACATTATAAACCTTGGTGACTGGCACAAGCAGTGCAGTCATCGCAGGAGATTTTGATTCTCACCATAGTAACGGAAGTCGTAGCGATTCCTGCGGCCACATTGTCTGGACGTAGCTGTCTGCAAATGTACGCTGCTGCAATTCCAGAGAACTAACCTTTATGCGAGGGGTTGCTCACTTAGCCATTGACTTAACACTATCAGCAGATAGGCTAGAGATGACTTATTGGTCGACAAATGATTCGGGTACATCTAGTGACCACTTTTCTATAACTTTCACTATCCGGTTATCTCCGCTCAAAACTAGTTTTGTAACCCACAAATTTGTCAACCACAATAATTATAAAAATCTGATGCCCGCCTCATTTGCCTCTATAGTTAGTACAATCCGGGATGACAGAGCTCAGCAGGCGGTTTCATTTTTGCAAAATGCAGTTGACCACTCAATATTCACTGTGCCCGCAGCAGCCTCTAATAAACAGCCGCCTCCTTGGCGGACAGAAGAATGTGAGAAGGCCTATCGTCGCAGAAAAGCGGCCTGAAAGAGGCTATCCTGCAACCAGAGTCCAGATAATTGGTTAAATTACAAATTTTTCCCTGCATATTTCAAAACAACAATCGCAAAAGCCAAGGAGGAGTATAACCAAAATTGAAACACATATTTTTCAAATCCTCGTAACTGGAAGGCCTTGTATAGATTCATGGAACGTAACAAGCCTTCTGCAGTACCTATCCTCACTAGTTCAACAGTGTTATTACCACAAAAGGCTCAATAAACCCTGCAGCACATTGCTCAGGGATTGGCGTTACGTTTCCAGACGCAGAGAAACGTCCTTTTGTGCACAATTTCACCCTCTTCGAATTATACCGAGGTTGACGCATCAGAGCTCCTCTCAGCCCTGGAAATGAGGCGTCCTGCAGCTCCTGTACAAGGTAGTATCACTGTTGGTATGAATAAAATTTTAGCCCAGCATTTTACAATCGACCTCTTAGATGTGGTCCATGCTTCGTTGGGTATGCATGGATTCCAAGCACTTCGAAGACAGCGAAAATTATTTTATTGATGAAAGATGCAGGAAAAGGATTGATCATAGATAACATTCGGCCAATTGCTCTAACTTCAAATTTAGTCAAATTAATAGAAACACTAGTGCACAGACGCCTCACAAAACATGTTCATGACGTCAACGGTGTGAGCTCCGCCCCGATTGGCTTTCGTCGCGGATGCTGTATATGGACCACGCATGTGGGTCTAGACAGCAGATTCCAGCTCTCGATACGTACAAGGGAAGTTTCAGCTTTGGTGACACTTGATGTAGCAAAGGCCTATGAAAGTGTAGAACATACTTTTTATCTTTACAGACTTGATCATTTACACCCTCTAACATGCAATTATGCGTGGATATCTGAATTTCTGATGGAAAGATACTCTCACTGCAGAGAGGGAACCCTATGTTCTAATACATATTATCAATTAAGAGGTGTGACACAAGGATCGGTGCTATCCCCTCTGCTTTTTAATACTTTGGTCAGCTCGTCCGGATACAAAAGTTTTTGTGTATGCCGATGACAGCTTTTTTCGCCTCGTTCGGGGATATCTATTTCCTTTACCAGATTCTGCAGGGATGTTTAGATGCTCTTGGAGTATGGTTGTACATTATTAATTTATCCCTAAATGTTGACAAATGCGGCGTTTTGGTTTTTCCTCTACGCACGCCTTTGCACATTTCATTAGTCCATCGCTCTAACCAGATTCCACACGTGGAATCCGTTAAATATCTTGGTGTTACTTATCACCCAGCATTAGATTGGAGCCTTCATATAAAGAACAACGTGTCTAAAGGAGAACGCGCTCTAGGCCGGCTGGCAAGAATCGGCAATAAAAAGTTTGAGATGCGCCGCGACACATTATTGTTACTATACAAAGCCTATGTAAGACCTATATTTGAATTTGGTTGCATTCTGTTCTCTGGTAGCGCAGGCTAAAAGATTCAACCCTTAATCTTACTGGAAAGGCGCACTCTGCGTCTCTGCCTTGGTTTTCCAAAATCAGTTTCAAATGCCCTGCGTTATCTGGAAGCCCGTATCCCTGATCTAAATTGCCGCTTTCAAATACTCACGGTGCGAACTGTTCTCAGGTCGTTGGACACTGTGACAGATGTCAGTACTCACATTTTTGTGCCTCAGCCGGCCTTATTCTTTCCTCATCATTGACCACGGAATTAAATGCCACAAATTATGTTAACGCCGAACCTTTAGGGCCCATGGTTGTTGGTCTTATTTCTTTGCAGTGGGTTGATGACACGCCGGCAGCAGTGGAATTCCGTTTTTACCACACCTTCCTACCTCATGCGAAACACATGCCCGAAAAGAGATTAAACGGTCTTCTTTCCGATGACACACAGGTACATCCATATCATACGGTGCTTTCTACCAATGCCTCCGTCAGCTGTGAAAAAGCCGCAGTTGGCATCTTTTCGCAGTATTTGGCCTGGAGCTATTCTATCCGCATCACAGATTATATTCCTATATGCTTTGCGGAATTTTTGGCTCTTGGAATGGCCCTGCACAAAATGCCATGTCATGTGTCCCACGTTATTATCCTCGCTGATCGTTTGTCAGTTTTAGTCTCCCTTGAAACTTCACAAAAAGATTTTTTGAGCCGTTTCCTGCGATTTTTTTGCCCTATGTACTTTGAAAGAGGTCCGTTTTGTCTGGGTCCCTGGCCATGCACGTATTCATTCAAATGTGGTGGCTGATTACTTAGCAAGGTCGGCTTTTAACGGGTCAGTGACACATCCTGTCCCAAATTTCAGCCTGTTGGCGATTTCCAGGTTTCAGCGGTTCCAACGCATATCAGCCAGGTTGCGTGATTCCTTACTAAATACCACTCATTATCAGCACTTCGCATATAATTGGAACGTCCGTTCATGTAAAACCTGGCTGTGTGAAGTATCAATGACGCGGTTGCGGTGCAGGATTCCCAATTTGAATTTATATCTATGTAGATGTGGGTTGATACCGACAAACCTATGTGACGCATGCGGGGCAGTTGAATATGTCGACCATTTTCTCCTCTACTGTCCACAGTTAGCACTTCAGAGAAAGTTTTACCTGGAGGTCCCTCTCTCCAGGTTAGGGCTCCCGTTATCTCTGCCAGGGTTATTATCGTTTGGTGCGAGCGCCAAAGGATTTGCATTGGGTTCAATTTGAAGAATTCTCGATGATTACACAACAGCAACTAGTAGGTTGATTTGCTAATTCTTTTGAAATTCTTTGAGCTCTTCGTTTTCACCAAAATACTGTCTGTTATTTTATTTTAAATAATTTTCTGTCTTTTTATTGATACATTTTTCAAAATGCACGCTTGGTGCTAAAAGTTTGTCGCAATCCCCTATCGAAATTTCTTTGTTTATGCCACTACACCTTGGCCAATCCCCCCATGTGGCTGCCAGACAGCCGTCTCCTTGGTGGACGGAGGAGTGTGAGAATGCTTATCGTCGTAGAAAAGCAGCCTGGAAAAGCCTTTCCTCTAATCAGAGCCCAGCTAATTGGATAAATTATAAGTTCTTCTCTGCATGTTTCAAAAGAATTGTTAAAAAGGCAAAGGAGGATTATAATCAAAATTTAAACACGTATCTCTCAAAACCCCAGAATTAGAAGGCTCTCTATAGATTCATGGCGCAGAATAACAGCTCTCCGGCCTCCAATCGCATAAGGTCAATGGTAATGTCTCCGCAGGAGGCTAAGCAAAACCTTGAACGCATCGCGCAGGGGCTGGCCTTACGTTTCCAGGTACAGAAAGCAGAACCTTTGCACACTCTCACCCCCAGCTCGGACTATCCTGAGGTCGACGTGTCGGAGCTCCTGCAAATTGTTTCCTCGATGCACTCTGCTGCTCCGGGATCTGACGGGATTACTGTGGGCATGTTAAAGATTTTAGCGCACGACTTTCCAACTCACCTTCTAGATACTGTAAATGCGTCATTGGAAACCTCTTGGATTCCTCACAGTAGGAAAATTGCGAAAATAATTTTACTTTTAAAAAATGCAGACAATGGATTTCAAGTAGACAATATTCGGCCGATTGCTTTAACCTTAAATTTAGTAAAGCTAATAGAAAGAGTAGTACACAGTCGCCTCACAAAGCATGTTCATCATAATAACGGCCTCAGCCCCGCACAGATTGGCTTTCGTCGCGGTTGTTCCATATGGTCCGCGCATGTGGATCTCGAGAGCCGAATACGACTCTCAATACGCCAGAGAGAAGTTTCGGCCTTGGTGACGCTTGACGTTGCGAAGGCCTATGACAGCGTGGAGCACACAGTTCTCATTAAAAGTCTTGCTCAACTACAGCCACCGCATTACCTCTACGCCTGGATTTGTGAATTTCTAAAAGATAGATTTTTCTTCTGTACAGACGGATCTTTTTGTTCTAATACCTATGGTCAATCAAGAGGTGTGCCGCAAGGCTCTGTTCTTTCTCCGCTGCTTTTCAACATATTAGTTCGGGACATCCCCATTCATCCTAACGTTACAGTTTATGTATACGCAGATGATATAGCTTTTTTCGCATCAGCAAAGGATATTCATGTGCTCTATGGGTATTTGCAGGCATATCTGAATGCTCTTGAAGTCTGGTTGGACCAAATCAATTTATCAATTAATGTCAGCAAATGTGGCGTGCTGGTATTTCCACCCGACGCTCCTATGTACATCTCGCTAGCCTACCGCTCCACTCCAATTTCGCAGGTGGAGTCGGTTAAATACCTAGGTGTTACTTATGACCAAAATTTGAACTGGCGACACCATATTAAGAATAATGTTATTAAAGGGGAACGTGCACTGGGCCGTTTGACCCGAGTTGGCAATAAAAAGTTTGGCATGCGTCGTGACACGCTACTGTTGCTCTATAAGGCTTATATGAGACCGATTCTGGAATTTGGTTGCCCCTTGTTCTCTGGTAGCGTGAACTACAAGCTGCAGCCATTAGCCGTACTGGAAAGGCGTGCCCTACGGCTATGCCTCGGGCTCCCAAAATCAGCTTCCAACGCTGTCCTTTATCTGGAAGCCCGTATCCCCAACCTCTATTCCCGCTTCCAACTTCTAAGAGTGCGTACTTTCCTCAAGTCTTTTGACCCGGCCCCAGGCGTTAATATTCCAATTTTTGTATCCCAACCACACCTTTTTTTGACTAATCACTGGCCACGTTTTCAGCTTCCGCAAGTTAGGTTCACGCAGAATCTGTTACCTCCGCTTCAGGTTGATCTGATCTCCTTGCAACGAGTTGCTGACACGCAGGCTGATCCCGTCTTCTCTTACGACTTTATTTTCCCGTCCCATGCGAAGCATATGCCCGCACATACCCTAAATGGTCTTCTTTCTGAACACCTACAGAATTTTCCACATCATACTGTCCTCTCCACTGATGCCTCCGGCAGCTGTGAGAAGGCGGCGATTGGCATATATTCGCAGGATCTAGCTTGGAGCTACTCCGTTCGTATCCCTGATTATACTCCTATATTCTTCGCAGAGTTTTTGGCCATTGGTTTGGCTCTTCTCAAAATTACCAGACATGTCGCACGGGTTCTTATTCTTACAGACTGCCTTTCAGCTATTGTCTCTCTCCAAAATTCGGAAAAATCTTTCTTGACTCGTTCACTTCGGTTTTTTGTTCCGAGCACAGTGCGCGAGATCCGTTTGGTCTGGGTACCTGGGCATTCAGGCGTCTATTTTAACGAGGTGGCTGATTTATTGGCAAGGTCAGCTCTCAGTGCACCTGTAATATATCCCGTCCCTCACCTAATTCTGTTAGCAGCTTCACGTTTCCAGCGGTTCCAACATATTTCAGCCACTTTGAGTGATCCGTTGCTCAATACCGTGGACTTTCAACACCTAAAGTACCCATGGAATATCCGGTGGTGTAAGTCAAGGCTTTGTGAAGTGTTCATGACGCTCTTGCGATGTAGAATCCCTCACTTAAACTTGTACTTATGCAGGTGCGGGTTCGCTGCGACAAACCTTTGTGTATCATGTGGGCGAGTTGAATCAATCGATCATTTTCTCCTCTCTTGCCGGCGGTTCGCGGTTGAGAGAAAGCAATATCTGGAGGTTCCGCTTTCGAGACTAGGACTGCCTCTGTCTCTTACAGTTCTTCTATCGTTCGGTGCGAGTGCCAAGGGATTCCCGTTAAGCAGTGTATGCGGCTACCTTCACGATTACCTAAGTGCAACTAATCGATTATCTTGTTAGCTATATACAAAATTCTTTCGCATATCCAAAAAAGGGTAGATTGATTCTATTCTGGATGACTCATCCTCTTGAATTCATTTTATGTTTCCAATTTTTTTATCTTGATTCAGTATTCTGACGTTTCTTTTCCCGCGCAAATGCTTCATTGGCATTCTACTCTATACCTTGGCCAATCCTCCCCCACGTGGGTATGTGCCATATTACTTGAGGAGAAGAAGAAGAAGAAGAAGAAGAAGAAGAAGAAGAAGGAGAAGAAGAAGAAGAAGAAGAAGAAGAAGAAGAAGAAGAAGAAGAAGAAGAAGAAGAAGAAGAAGAAGAAGAAGAGCGCGAGCAATGGGCTCTGCTCCGCCTTATAAATCGTTTGGACTCTGTTCGTAATTGCAAGATATTGCTTGGCACCGAACACAACCCCCTTCTTTGCTACACGCCATTCTTACTCGAGAGCAAGTGTGCTCGGTGAGTACCATTCGCTTCACCGGTACGCGCATAGCGGCTAGCTGTGTCTTCGTTTTCAAGCGTTTTCACATTTCGGCAACCGAATAGGTATCCTCTAGCTTTCACTTGTAGTAGTACGGTGCGTCGCGGGTGGCAGGATGGATACCTTTCGATATGGCATTGGTGGTAGCTAACCTATTTGGAGCATTGATAATCAATATATTTCGCCGATAGCTCGAAGTGTCAATGTTCGCCATCAAGCAAAGCCTAGCAAGCTGTTCTTTGGAATGCGTCGCTTCATCGCCCCTTTGTTTACTTCGATCCAGAGCCGCCATGGAGCCAGATCACTCGAGGATCTCTTTGATCCCGCAGTTCAATGATATATCTGCAGGCGCCGTCAAACGAACACAGACAAGGCAGAGGAAGGTGCGGCAGCCATTTTTCGAATTTTTCTCTTAACTGCCCACCGGGTGGCGCGCAGAGTGCAGTATCACATGCATCCTTGTGTATTTTTTGCTGCCATAAGTATAATTGCTCGCATCATGTAATGTGTGCACTTTAGCCTCAAAATGGTCATTCTCAGGGAAAAAAAAGCGGAGTCGTACATTTCTTACTGCATACAGCAAATGTCGTCTGTCAGTTCTATCTTTTTACGGCAGCGAACTGACACGTCAATTGCATGGGGAATGCTGTCGACTAAAGAATACCTCAGCAATTTTTTTGGTAGGAGCAATAAATTTGCCATGGTACGCAGGTGACTCCATCAATTGACTGCGTGTGCTGAGTGTTACGCTCTAAATATCATTCCGTATATTTTTCAGGACTGCTTTTGGAGTTTGTGCGCCATGTGGAAGAGTGTCGAAAACGCTGGGATGCCGCTGTTGTCGAGAATGCGGAGTTGAAGAACCTGATCACCTCTCTGACAGCCAAGAACGCAGAGCTGGAGCGACAGGCGGCAAACATCAGGTAAGTTCAGCCATGTTCTTCTCTCAGTGAGGTTGTGTTTAAGGCCTCTAGCTGCAGGCGCAATAGAACCGGTCATGTATAGGTGATTTTATTATTTACGTTACAAAATGCAGCTCTTGTAGGTTGTCAGAAATCACTATCTCGGTGGCTTAATAATTGAACTACTAATTTGGGAAGGCAGTCTTTACCTGTGTCGCCGCAGCTGTGTTGTAAAAACACTGAGTTTGTCTTGTTTAACTTGTGTTAACTTGGGCCTGTTTAGCCTGTACTGTTAACTAATTTGAGAGATTGAGTGCGGCAATGATTAATGACATGAAAATCTTTTGGTTGGAAGTTGGTGCTCGTGTTGCTCTTGTCTGCCTCGTGTATTCATGTTGAGTTGCGCAGTAATTTTGAACTTCACAACTGGGTTTCAGAAAGGAAAGCTGAATTAATGGGCAGTCTGTTGTTTTCTCACTTTCCAAAATTGGCACTCGCCAACCCAGCTTGCTTTTTGATTCCCCCCGGTGCGGCGTTCAGTGGACCTCCTTCAGTTATTACCCTATCTCTCAATGCCAATCTTTTGTCCGATAAGCAAAAAAAATTTGATTGTGCGCACAGATTGTGGATTGTAGCACACTGCAGCGACTATTAGTTGTTTATGTTGTCTGCTGAGGTAGTGGGACAGAGCCTAGAGGTGGATTATTCAACACTGGCGACAAGTGCATGATGAGAAATAGGCAATTGCAATGTATACCAATACCAATGTACACCAATTGCCTGAAAAGAATTGATCCAGCAATCTTAGTTGGTTTTTGTGATTGTGCTGTGCATGACCAAATTTGAGTTTTGTACAGGAAAAAAGCATAAAAAACCCCTCAACACAGTCTGTGCAAAGTACAATATAATCGGTGCATAGCTCTACTTGTTCTTTTATAAAGGAAAGATCAAAGAGCCCAAGGAGTTTCCTTCCAAGCCGTGTAGCGGAGCTCTTAAGCACATATGACAGTTTTAAGCTTGGGAGGTTTGAGGACGTAAATTCCTCCCAACTTCGCGAGTGAGTTTAGGGTGCCTGAGTATAGGCAACATTAACCGCGCTGAAGGGTTCAAAAGCCGACCCCTTAGGCTGGATACTTTTGACAAAGGCTGTACGTCTGCAACATGAAGATGGTCAGTTGCAACACTAACCTAACCTAACCTAATCCTGAGCTTCTGTAGGGACATCCCCACAGTGGAAATATGGTGAGCAGTGCGCCACCACGGACCCGAGCTCCCACGCTTAGCCATGTGTGGCAGCACAGTGTCCGGGGAAACGAGATCCTAGTGGTTCAGCCGATGCCGAGTTTTTTTACCTTTAACTCCTCTCGGTCGAGGAAACACTCCACTTTCGCCCCAGCTTTCTGTAGACGGCACCTCCAACTTGACCCGACCGGCGGAAATCTTCAGTTGCCTTTTCCTATCCTCCACTCTATCGTTCATATTCCTCTCTTGCTTACAACTGTCCTGTTTCTCCGTTCTTGGTTTTTATTGTTTTTCCAGGTGGCTAGGGTTAACCTCGTTCGGCGAATTACCCAGCGTTTAGTTCATACCGTGTTATAGATGGGGTGTAGAGCTGGCGTGGGCAGGACTTGCTTGCGAGTTCCTGTCCCGTCCCCTCGTTGGGCTCCGTGGTGGGCGGCTGGCACTGTGACCGAACATAAAACACATTCTATGGCTCCACCTCCCTCAAAAAATGATCGCGCTCCAAAAATAGTCCGGAGCGGACACGTAAATGTCCAATACTTCTGAAAAACGAAATAAACTGTTGAGTTGAGGAAAGCAGGGCCAGCGGCCGATTTATTGCCCGGGCAGACGAACACTAGCCCGGGCCCAGAACTAGCTCTCGCGACACACACAGCGTGCCTCACGCGACCGCGCAGCCAGGCGCGTTCTCGGACTAGCCACATGTAGTGGCTAGGCTACTACCTACAACATCTCCCCTGAAATATAGGAGAGTAGCTTGGGCGGAAATACACAGCGTCCACTCCTGGTGTGACGGTGCGAAGAGGCCTCCACACATGTCGCGTATGATTCTCCGAGAGAATTTCGGTCCAGAGACGCCTCGTCTACATCCGTCTCTGCATCTGTATACATAGATGCCTCGTTGTCTTCACCTCCTCTCTCAGACTTGGTAAAAGGAGCAAGATGGGCCTGATTGCGCCGCACAGTGCCGTCTCCAGTGTCCACGATGTAGGACCGAAGCTCCTATGCGGGCCTCTGTACGTTCTCTGCCCTCTTCATGTCCGTGACCCAGACTTCATCCCCCTCGAGAAGAATTGGAAGGTGACGCACGCCATGCCGTCTGTCGTAGTCTCGATGGTGCTGCGCACGGTATTGTTAAATATTCCGGGGTTTGGTAGCGTCTGGCAAACGGGGAACCAGCATTCCGGATGTGACGGGAAGCTTCGTCCTCAACCGCCTCCCCATCAGTAGTTCAGAGGAGTTGTAGCCGTTTTTGAGTGGTGTTTACATGCAGAATAGGAGGGTCAGGTACGGGTCCTGAGTCTTTTTCATTGAAGATTTGATGTTTTTTACAGCAGCTTCGGCGAGTCCGTTGTTCTGGTGGTAGTGTGGGCTTGAGGCGATATGCGTGAAGCCGTTTTCACGAGCAAACCTGGTAAGGTCGGACGATGAAAACTGCGGACCATTGTCGGAGACCACCACCTCTTGAATACCTACACGGGCGAAAATTGATTTGAAATGCGTGATTACTGTGCCTGTAGTTAACTTTTGCAGACGAACAAGTTCAGGATATGGGGAGTAGTAATCAGTCACGATGAACCACCAATGACTATTGAAAAAGATCATGCCCATTGCAATGCGCTGCCATGGTCGAGGCGGAAACTCAGTGCTCTCCGTGGACATTTTTCAGTTGCTGGTAGTCCTTATACAGTCTAGGGAGATTTTTACGGTAGTCGTGATGTCTTTGGCCACCGTTGGCAACAGTGTCCTTGGCGTGAGCTTGCGCCTTCGCAATGCCGAAATGACCTTGGCGCAGAAGTCGCAAAATTTAGTTCCTGCGAGATAGTGGAACAGCCACACGGGCTGCATAAGGTAGCAGATGGTCCTCTTTTGTGAGTTGGCCACGATGCTCATAGAGAAGCCTAACCTCAAGGGGCAAATCTTGTCTGGAAGGCCAGTTTTTCTTGCAGAGCATTTGGAGACATGAGCACACCGGATCTGATTTCTGGGCTTCTTTTAACCACTCCAGAAAAGGCTTATTGATGGGAAGAGTTGACCTCTCACAGCGGACGAAAGATCTGATGTCGCCCTCTGGCTCGGTGTCACCGGTCTGTTGAAGCGGCGCTCTGGAAAGCGTGTCGGCTGCGAGGAGGTCTTTCCCTGGGACGTACGAAACCTCGTTCTGCTAACGCATCAACCTCGTCTTGAGGCTCTGTAGCAGAGGTGTAAGGTCATCAAGACTCTTTGAAATAAAGATTGGCACGAGCGGCTTGTCGTCGGTCTCGAGTGTGAAGGACTTGCCGAGGAGATAGTTGCTGAACTTTCTACAGGCCTAAACTAACGCAAGAGCCTGTTTATCTATTTGTGCATAACGCTTTTCCGTTTCGGAGAGAAGCCTGAAATGTTCTTTTTTAATAGCCATCGGTGGTTAATCGTGACTGACTGCTACTCCCGCTATCCTGAACTTGTTCGTCTGGAAAGGTCAACTTCGGGTATAACTAGTAATTACAAATTGCACATCAATTTTCGCCCGCCACGGTATCCCAGAGGTGATGGTCTCCGACAATAATCCGCAGTTTTCGTCATCCGACTTTCCCAGATTTGCTCGTGAATACGTCTTCACGCATATCACCTCAAGTCCACACTACCACCAGAGCAATGGACTTGCCGAAGCTGCTGTAAAAAACATCGTCTTCAATACCTTCGATCCTACAGTTCAACACCACTCAAAAACAATTACAGCCCCTCTGAACTACTGATGGAGAAGCAGTTGAGGACTAACCTTCCCATCACATCCGGAATGCGGGTTCCCCGCTTGTCGAACGCCACCAAACTCCGGTATATTGAAGAATACCGTGCGCAGCAGCATACAGACTACGACGGGTGACATGGCGGGCGTCAGTTTCCAATCCTTCTCGAGGGGGATGAAGTCTGGGTCACTGACATGAAGAGGACAGGGAACGTACAGAGGCCCGCATAGGAGCTTCGGTCCTACATCGTGGACACCGGAGACGGCACCGTGCGGAGCAGTCAGACCCATCTTGTTCTGTTTCCCAAGTCTGAGAGAGGTGTTGAAGACAACGAGGCATCTATGTATACAGATGCAGAGACGGACGTAGACGAGGCGTCTCTGGACAGAAATTTTCTGGGAGAATCACACGTGACTTGTGTGGAGGCCTCTTCGCACCATCACACCAGGAGTGGACGCTGTGTAATTCCGCCCAAAAGGCTCTCCTATGTTTCAGGGGCATGTTGTAGGCAGTAGCCTAGCCACTGCATGCGGCTAGGCCGAGAACGCGCCTGGCTGTGCGATCGCGTGAGGCAGGCTGTGCGTACCGCGAGAGTTGTGGGCCCGGACCATTGTTCGCCTTCCCGGGCAATAAAATTCCAGGATGCTTCTCCTATTATCCTGATCTGAACAGAAACTTCTCCAAAGTATCGCGTCATCCACAGTGAAAATCTCAAAGACAATGTCCAGCAGTAAAAACTGCTCACCATAGTCTTATTAGAGGACGTTCCTGTCGCAGAAACCCCACACAGTTCCCTAAATACCGTCCGAGGAGCGATATCCAAATCAAAGTTTCTCGAGCTCACTGAAGCAGAAATGCTGGAGGGTCTCTAAGACCAAAATGTTATCAATATCCTTGGCATAAAAATTTGAAAAGATAAAGAAAACCAAATATCTCGTCCTCACCTTCAACTCGAGCTCACTCCTAGAATACATTAAAGTAGGTGATTTGAAATTCACTCGCACTATGTGCGCAATCCCAGAAGATGTTCCAACTGCCTGTGATATGACCATTGGTCGCCGAGCTGCCATGGCCGAAAAACCTGCGCGAAATGCACCTCACATCAGCATGCTCCTGAATACTTTGTAGCAGCAGCACTATGCTACCACGCAAGCTGTGAAGGTGATCACACCGTCTTCTCAAGGCTTTGCTCAAGATGGAAGGTTGGAAGAGAAATAATCACTCTAAAAGGAAAAGAAAGCATTTCATTCAAAGGAGCGCGTAATTGACTGTCGCACAAAATCAACACGTTCTTTTTCGCTGCAGGAAGCAATTTCGCCGATGTGGTGCGTAGGGGGGGGGGGGGGGGGGGGGTGGCTCACCACATTAGGCTCCGGCCAATGCCCAGGCAAAGGTTGAGGCAGGGCTAACCCCGCTACTGGCGGAGGCAGAAAAGGATGCCCTGCAACCACTCAAAAACATCCCGCCGGCCCGCAGTTTGCCGCCTGCAAGGCTTTACCCAGTTGGGAGAGGCCTACAAACAGTACATCCTTGCGTTCTATCCAGTGAAGTAATGGACACAATGCAAAACTCCCTTCATTGCAATGGTGACACAGCTCTTGAGCGAAAAGGCAAAGAGAAGAGCCCAATAACGGCACCCTCAAAACAGGTATCTTAAGTTTTTAACTTTTAACTGCAGTTCCAAAAATTACCCAACGTGGCGTTTTTATACACTGCAACTGCCGCGGACTATTGAATAAGTACAAAGACATAAAATAACTTTTAAAATACATTTTCTCCTGTGGCTTTATGCCTACAGGAATCCAACCTATGTCCCAGACACAAGAATAATTTAAAGAAGTATAATCACTTTTGGCGCTACCGAGAGTAATCTCGTAGGCTCCCTGGAGGTGTTGCTATTGTGCCCGAGACAGGTGCGAAAACCCGCGAAATCGAGCTGAAAACCAAATATAAAGCTGTTGCAGTCACTGTACTTCATTTTACAACAATAGCAATATGTCGAATACATCTTAAGACACACTTAACAGCAACACTCCAAGATTTAGAAGCACTTTTTGTCCAGCTGCCAGGGCCATATCTGGTCGTTGGAGATATTAATGTTCACTCTGGTTTTCGGGGACGTGAAGAAACTGACATTAGAGGGCGTATTTTAGAGAATTTTATTCTATCCAATAATGTCTGCCTGCTCAATACAGGGAAACCCTCTCCAAGCTATTAAAAAAATGACCTGCATAGATTGGACTTTTGGTTAACCCTACGATTTTATCGATTTTAAATGGCATGATCGCCTTAAGACCTACGGACGTGATCAACTTCCTGTGGTAATTAACGTTTCATCATAACCATCATTGTAAGTAAGTAAACCACGTCGTTGGAAGCTGCAGGTAGCTGACTATGGGCTATATCGAGGAAAGGCCGCCCTGAAGAAATTGTTTTCGGATGATATTGAGGAAACAAAGGAGCGACACTCTGACTGACCCTAACAGGCATTTATTGCTACAACAGCAATAACGCTAGCTAGCAGCAAAATACGCTAAGGAATCCCGGTCTTCCGATTAACCAGCACGATTACGAGCGAATGTTTGCCCACGCTAAGGCACGGGGAAAATCCGAAGCCGGAATGGACGCGATGCGGGAGCCCGTTCTCCCTGTTACTTCCTGACCCCGCTGGCGAACAGCGCAGCAAGCGGCCGAACTGTCCGTACCCAGTGACGTTCCCCATCCGAAGAGAGAATGCTCTCTTGCTCGCGCGCGCAGCAGTCACGATGTCCGTGACGCTCGTGGTGCTGCGAGGCCGGCGCCCTTCTTTGTTAGTTACGGTAACTAAATAGGAATAGACACGGAGCAACGCCCGTCCTCGAGGCGAGTCTGCTGCAGGGTACATCGCGGTTTAGGAATCCAAAATAGAAGTCGAGGGGCAAAGTCTCCTTAAGAGGAACTCTACGAAATACTCAAAATGTGCATTATAACTGCCGCACGCCCAACCATTCTCGAGACTTCAGGAGTGGCATGACAAAACCAGAAGGTGTGGTATAATCAAGATTCTAGAGAAACAGAAAAGAAACAGAATAAAGCCCGGGGAAAAGTTTTGCAGGCACCCCACGTTCGAGAACCTTGTAAATTTCAAAAATGTGCGAACAAAAGCGCGGCATGTCGGTCGTAATGCGGAAAAACCCTCATGACAAAGCTATCAGTCATCCATAAACAGTTCCTTCACATCCAATAAATATGGGAGTCAGTTCATAAACTGAATGGCAGCTTCTCCCCTTTCAGAATTCTATTTCTTACAATGCCTGGCACATAAACAAGTACAGAGGAACAAGCGGGCATTTAAGGCGAACATTTATCAACCGTTTCCAGTTGACATTACACAGAATCACTTTTAAATTACAAAAACACAACCAAGAAACAGATTTTCAACAAGTGGTTGCACAAGCGAACCATACAGTAGTTTACTTACGATTCATGAAATAAACAGAGTTCTATCTGCCAGTGAAGAGACTGCACACGGCCCTCATCAGATACATTATGAAATGCTAGCACATGTTTCCCAGCCATCTCTAGAAGCACTTTAAAATTTCTTTAACAAGATGTGGGTGTGTGCAAAATTACCCATACATTAGAGAAAGGCAGTTGTGCCACTGTTTAAACCGGAATAACCACCAAGCTCCCCTATCAGTTACAGGCCCATAGCCTGAATTAACTGTCTCGCTAAATCCTTCGAGAACATAGCGAAAGTAAGGCTGACTTTGTATTGAATCTCATTGCACTCGGCAGCGGCATCAGTGGCGGCTCGAGTGATCCATCGTAACACGCGTCCTGTGTTTTGCAGCTGCTTTCCTACCCCTGAGGAACACGGTTTGGTGATAGCTGTTACCGGGGGCGTTACCATTGGCCCGCGGACAACTCGTGATTGCGTCATCTACCAGCAAGGCTTCAAGAAGAAGGACCGGCCCCGCACCGGAGCATTGCACTCGGCAGCAGCATGAGCGGCGGCTCGAGCAATCCATCGTAACACACGTCCAGTGTTTTGCAGGTTGGTTTTTCGCTTCTCGAATTGTAATAATACACGATATGTCTGCGGCTGTAGCTGCCGCTGCTGACACTTGTAGTCGCTGATGCTCTTGCTTGTTTTGAACTGAACAATGTCCGCCAACACTCCGTCTGATATATACTTAGCCTGCCACGAAACATTGAACAAGGATGCCATCCTTATCACATGATCTGAATGTATGTACCTTTGCTTATCATGCGGGCAGTTGTTCTGGAGTGGCTGAATCAGCAATCAAGGCTAAGCTCGACAAAGGGAAATCATGGTTATGCCCCACGTGTAAGCGTTGAAAATTGAGGACAAGCCAAAGCTCTAAAATTGAGCCTGGGGCAGATATTTCGGCAAAGCTAACCACATTAAAAAAAAAATCAGCATGCTTCTTCCAATCAAGGAAAAATTTGATGAACTTCTGACTATGAATTATGACATTCAGGCAGTGTAGAACTCTGCGATTTTCTGTCGAACAAATATGATACTCTGCTAGAAGGAGTGACATCGCAGGGCATACAAATTGGTGGGCTAAGATCCAGGGTTGAGAAAGCAGAGACTGGCACTTCACTCGAGAAAATTAGGGAACTTAGAAAAGAGATTAACGACCTTGAGCAATACAGCCGCAGGCAAAATCTCGAGATACATGGTCTTGAGCAGTCTGAGGATGAGAAGCTATTGGTAAAACTTAATGGAATTGAACGCAAACTGAATCTACCGGAAGAAACTGCACGAGATGTGGAGGCTATCCACAGACTGCTTAGCAAACCCGACATGGTGCCGGCTGTGCTTGTCCGCTTTTCTGCACGAGCGATGAAGAACCAGTGGGAGGACCAACGGAAACTCCTCAATGATAAGCAGCTAAGCGTGCGATTTTTTGATAACCTAAGTCACTATAACAAGAAGCTAATGTGGCTTTCTAAGGTAAGAGCGAAAGAGAAATCATATCAGTTCGTTTGGTTCAAGAATAGAGAGGTGCTTGCTAGGAAACAGCCAGGCAATTCTGTCATCTAAATAAAGATTGAGGGTGACGTCGACAAGCTTGTTTAAGCAAGAAATGTTCAGCTTTTGTCAAGTTTTAAATGGCTATAATGACTAATGACCTCAGCTATTACAACACTACATCTTTCACCAATGCCTTGAAGGAGCTACAACCAGTTCACAATCTCTTATCCGTGTTTCCGTGTTTTAGCATTTACAGAAACTTGGTTTGCTGGACCAAATGATGTAGTCCTGTTTGATAACTATCAGTGTGAAGCAGTGTACTGCTGTAACCAGAAAAAGAGTGGTGTCGCTCTTTATGTGAAGAAAGATATAACGTTCACCGTCATACCTGAACACATGGTAGTCACAGATGATTATGAACTGCTCACAGTTAAGAACACTGCCTTTACAATAAGTGTACTATATCGCCTGCGGTCTTGAACCTTACAAAACTTCTATAAGTTCTTGAAGACATGCGTTAAAACCTTATGCGCCTAAAGGCACCTGTTGTCATAATAGCAAACTTCAATATTAATCTGCCCTCAGCAGATTATTCTTCTTGCAACTTAGTGCAGATTGCCCAATCTGCTGGCCTGAGTAACGTGATCAGTGTGCCTACACGTATAACCGCAAATAGCGAATCACTAATTGATTTGTGCTTTGCCAGCAGTGCAGATCATGACTCTCGAGCCGGAGTTCTAAAGACAGGAATTACCGACCACTTGCCAGTGTTTTGTTTTGTTCCGATAAATAGCAAAGTTCCTGAAACAGATTTTCTCCGACGGTATATCAATGATCATAACATACTTGAATTACGTAGTCTGCTGACAGGTACAAAATGGAACGATGTTCTAAAATCTGAAAATGCGATTGAGGCATATGAGTTCTTTTTTGGCAAAATAACTAACGTTTATTACAAATCTTTCCTTATCAAGCCAGTAAGAAATATCGGAAAGCCAGAAAACCGTGAAAAACAAAAGAAATTGTAAAAAGGATGAAGCTACGAGACGCAATATTCCAGGTGTTTATTGCAACCAAAGACTTAGACAAGCTAGCAGAATATAAAAGAGAGCGAAATAAATTAAACTCTGATATAAAGAAAGCGCGAACAGTGTATTACATTAATAAATTTACAGACAACTACAACTGCTCCCAGAAAACTTGGAGGCTAATGAAATCATTACTTGCTAAAAACCGCAGCCCCCGCCGCGGTGGCTCAGTGGTTAGGGCGCTCGACTACTGATCCGTTCCCGGGCTCGAACCCGACCGCGGGCGTCTGTGTTTTTATGGAGGAAAAACGCTAAGGCGCCCGTGTACTGTGCGATGTCAGTGCACGTTAAAGATCCCCAGGTGGTCGAAATTATTCCGGAGCCCTCCACTACGGCACCTCATTCTTCCTTTCTTCTTTCACTCCCTCCTTATCCCTTCCCTTACGGCGCGGTTCAGGTGTCCAACGTTATATGAGACAGATACTGCGCCATTTCCTTTCCCCCAAAACCAATTATTATTATTATTAAAAACCGCAGCTCTATACCGCAAGAGCTTAGCATTGATGGTGTCACTTTCTCGGGGTCGGACCTGGCTGACAAATTAAATGCTCACTTTTTAACTTCTAGAAAATCGGGTAGTAGCTGTGCAAATAGCCCCAATGTTGAGTTCTTGACTAACAGAGTAAAAGAAGGCATCTTTGTGCAGCCAACTACGCCGCATGAAATCGCTGCTGATATCATGAAGTTGAAAGATGGCTGCGCAAGTGGCTTCGATGACATCGCAGTTCGTCCAGTGAAAGCTGTGTCAGATATTTTATGTGTTCCTCTTTCGCACGTATGTAATCTTATTCTTAGAGACGGGTTGTTTCCCGACAAAATAAAAATCGCCCGCGTCTGCGTAGTTCATAAAGGCGGCGATCGAACAGTTCTTGGTAATTGCAGACCTATATCCGTGTTACCCGTGTTTTCGAAAATAGCAGAGCAAGTAATAAACTCAGAGCTTACTTGTTTTTTGGTTAATAAAAGAATCATAACCGAGCATCAATGCGGGTTTTAGGAAGGCAAGTCAGTTGAGTCCGCGTTGCTCAGAATTAAGGAAAAAATAATTGCAAACATAGAAAACAGACTTTACACACTTGGTATATTCTTAGATTTCAAGAAGGCTTTTGATTCTATAAAGCATAATATTCTTGTCTCAAAGCTAGATCGATATGGCATTCGGGGTGTTGCACTCGACTTGGTGAAAAGTTATCTGCAGAATCTCTTTAAATTTGCAGGCCTCAGCAACAATAAATCGTGTCTGGAAATCATCAAATGTGGTGTCCCACAAAGTTCGATATTAGGGCCAATCCTATTCTTAGTCTATTTAAACGATATTGTAAATATACCTGGAACATTGGACATTATCTTATACGCCGATGATACGAATGTCTTCTTTAAAGGAAGTAGCAAAACCAGCCTAACAACTCAAGCAAATACACGGCTTCAAGGACTGCCATCCTCGCTCTGTTGCAATCAGCTGAACTTGAACATTGAACAAACAAACTACATTCTTTTTCGTGCAAAAAACAAAATTGCTGATGTCTCCACTCATCCTGTTTTTCAAGAAAAACCGCTGAAACGCGCGAGTGTGCACAAGTTTCTGGGAGTATATTTTGTTGAATACTTGAGCTGGACTCGACACGTAACGCAGTTAAGTATAGAGATTTCTAAAATCACTGGCATGTTGATTCAACTGAAGTTTATGATACCTACCTGGTTTGAACGCCAATTGTACTACGCGTTGATTTACTCTCGTTTGTATTATTGGATATTAGTATGGGGAACTACAACGAGAACCAATCTTGAAAGATTGCACGTGGTGCAAAAGAAGGCTATAAGAATAATCGCAAGTAAACCACGATATGAACACACCACAGCTATTTTTCAGAAATGTAAGATATTGTCAGTTTTCAACATGTTTCGGTCCAGCATCGCTATGCAGGTGTATTACGGAGTCAAATCTTTTGGTTTAACATTTCTTGAATCTTATAGACGCCAGGATTATGCTTATAATTTACGTGAAGGCAAATATGTCAAAAACAGAGCTCGAACATCGTACGCAACACAGCTAGATGGCCATAAAATTCCCGAACTGCTTAATACTTACCCTCAGCTAGTAGACGTCCTATCGGAGTCAAATTCACCATCTGGGTTTAAAAAACAGGTGAAGCATCTCCTTCTGAGTTTATAGTAGTTTGCATAGGAAATGAATCTGTCTCGCTGTGTGTAGTGCGTACCTACGCGGTGAATTCATGTTTTAAATCATGTTACCCATAGTTCTCGCCAAAATTATGATCGCCATAGTGTTATTAGATTATTTTTATATTCTTTAGAGTGTTATTGTAGTGCTATTGTAAGGTCATTGCATGCATTCCTTGTGCAGTCAGTTTTGTGTAACCTTATGTTTTGGTCGTTTTGCTTTCGTCAGTGTGTGTACGTCATATAATATTGTAATTATTGCAACACTACCTTTTTACTTTTGTTGCTTGTTATGCTTTCTTGCTTTTTCTCATCGTTGCAGTGTTACTTTTGATCGTCGCGCCGTTGTTTGAGGCGTTGTGTGCAAATAACGGTTCCGAGGCCTTGTCAGGCATTTGAATATGCCTTTTGCCTCGGCTATCCGGACAGAAAAAAACTAAATTTGTATATGCATATGCATTGTAATAGGTTTCTGTCAAAAATACATGAAATGAAAAAATGAAATGAAATGAACTTCTGGACATCCACCAGTGTAGATTCAAGAAAGCATGTTCAACAACTGACCATCTCGTCGTCCACCTAGAAAGCACAGTACGAGCAGCATACATACAAAAACAACACTGTCTGGCAGTGTTCTTTGATATGGAGAAAGCTTACGATACCACCTGGAGGTTTGGGATTCCCTGCGACATAACAGACATAGGTATCCGTGGAAGGATGCTGAACTGCTTGAAATATTTTCTGTCTGTCCATTGATTTCATGTACTCCTCGGTTCAGCACTTTCCGAAAAAAAATTTTTGAGGGGAAATGGGAACCAAGATTTGTATTTTAAGTACAACGCTGTTTTTCGCATAATAGTATTCCATAGCTAAAATAATTCCAAAGTCAGTGATGTATTTAGTATATTTCGATGACCTTCAAATTGCAAGCCCATCATTCAGGTCATTAACGTGTGAGAGACAGATACAACTCTCATTAAACAGAGTAGCGATTTGGGCAGACAGAAATGGGTTTAAGTTGTCTCACAAAAAACAGCAGTTTTTTTCTCGCTCAAAAGAGGCTTGCAGTACGACCCCACCCTACACCTAACTGAAACCGTACTACTAACAAAACAAGAACATACATTCTTGGGCATACAAATGATAAAAAACTCCCATTGCTACTGCACATAAAGACGCACAAAAAATGTCCCAATTTCTAAGCCTACTCAAAATGCTCTCAATTAAGCATTGAAGGTCCGATAGAACATGTTTGCTGCACATCTATCTCTATTTGAGATGTTCTTCCTCAGATTATGAGTGCATTGTGTGTGGTTAAGCAAGACCAGCATACTTAAAAAAATTGGATGCATTCCAAAACTCAGGGCTACGCCTCTCGTGTGGCTCATACAGGAGATTTTCCATAGTCAGCCTATATACAGAAAAAATAAGTCCCCCCCCCCCCCCCCCTTGATTTCGGAACTGCTCAAACTTGTGCATATGTCCTTAAAGTAAGCTCTCTATAGAAACACGTCTGCTAAATGTCCTTTTAGAATAATATTCACCAACAAACCTCGAGCTACCTGACAACTGGTCTTGAGATGTGAAGAGATATGCCATAATATCAATATACAGGACGCACCACCTGACATTGTGCGAAGATGAAATGCACTACCTTCATGGTACAAATTTCTTGCAGTGCGCGATTTCGCTCTCAAACAGTGCCATAAATAAATAAAGTTCAGAAAAACATGTCATAGAAGAATTCCTTGCACACTAAGAAGATTACAGTAGCTTTAAGCACTGTTATACTGAGTGTTCAAGAACGGTTGTTTACGCAGCAAGTGCAGCAGTAAGAGGTAACTGGGGAAAGAGCAGTAAGTCTTCCACAGTGCGCATCCCTATTCCTGCGGAATGCTATGCCGTTTGTGTGGCCGTAGGAAAAATAGTAAAAGAGAACTTCACTAACATTATTGTTTACGCAGACTCCCTCAGGGTAGTTACAGCTGTTCACTCTATAAATGCAATCACTCCGCTACTTGGGGACATCATACACAACTTATAACAGCCACAGCTCAAGGACAAAACATAAAACTCTGGTGTGTTCAGAGTAACGTTGGAATGAAAGGCAACGAGAGGGCAGACTTGTGCGTCGCTCAAGCAAATGGAAAGAAAATAAGGAAACTAAGTAACTCTTTAAGAATTACATGAACTTAGCGCATCGTAAATGAAGCTAAAAGTGGCAGTTGGCTTGGTACAACGAAGTAAATAAACTATACTAGGTACAGCCGGTCTAAGGTGAATAGAAGTGATGTGTGCACCAGGGACGTTTCAACGAAGTTATTCTGTGCCTCTAAGGCCACACACACCTTACACACAACTTCCTGCTGACAAAACAAGAGAAAACTGTTTGTAAAAAATGTGGGTAAAACTTGCAATTAATCGCATCGTATTTTCACGCGCGACACTGGAAAAACAATGACGAGAACAATTTAATGAATTTTACCACGAATGCATTCTTTTTCATCCAACACTGCTCTATGGTGATAATGGAATTGTTGACATGTCTTCTCTTTAAGAGGAATAGGTTTTAACGAGAAACTTTAAATTGTGATCTACTGCTTCCTTTGATATCTAAATTCACCTTAGCCACTTTCTCATTCCAGAGAAGAACGCTGACCTCTATATTTGGCGCGTTGAGATCAGCCAAGGATGGTCATTGAGGCTGCCCGACCCACTTTAAAGCTTTTACTATTAGCCATATCTAATTTTTTTCTTTGTCGTCACTAGGTAGAACAAACTAACGATTCAGGCTCTCTACGCCACCAATGATTTTAAAAATTTCCATACAATTCTGCAGAAAACATTTTCCTGCACCTTGAGCTTGGCGCATGATCTTACTCGCCTATGTTCCATAAAACCCAACACAACACAAACACAACAGTCAAAACTGGTCCAAATGCTTCGAATACAACTCCGTCCAGACCATCAAGTCAGCGCACTGAAATAGTGCAATGCCACTGTGACATACTTATAGCATTGTATCAACAGTTCGTACTGTGCTTAAAGGCGCCTTGAAACGCATTCGCAGTCGATTGTTTTGCCTCTTGGTTGCATAGAGTGAATTATAGTGATGTTATTAGCCCTGGCTGTACCGTATATCTCCGGTTTTCAAAATTTTTATTGGGTCGCAAAAACAAATTCATGGCACTGATGGTGCGCAGTAGCGTAAATCACGGTGGGGATGGGGGTCTTGACCCCGCTTAGCTTAGGGTTGGGGGGACACGGCAAAGAGCGTCCCCCGCTGAAGTTCTTCCCGGGTCGGCATCGAATGATACCAGCAGTACATGCAAGACAGGGAAGCCTCGGAAGCGCGGAGGCCTCTTCCTTGCCACGAAATGGCTCAGTATGATCAGATGTTCGAAAGACAGCGCTGTCAAAATCACAATCTGACTAACGTAAAAGAACATCCGAGGGCTGCGTGTGACTGTGTTTAATTTGACTTCAAGCATCTGCTTTTCTTACGTCGAGGCAATCTGTGATTGAGACAGGCGTTAAATAGTAGCACTTGCTGTTGGGCTAGTTGGTCTGCCATGATCTTTGATGAACTAAAGTGAAAAGACAACGGACAAGCAGAAGGATGACGTTGACGGAAGCGCTTAGCTAACAACTTTTATTCCAGAAGAAATGAAGACAACGTATCTATACAGTTTCCAGCCGGGACCGAAGACGTAGAAAGCTACGCAAGAACCATTTTGATATGAAAAATGTCAAAGCAGTTAGAAAAAAGACAAAAACTGCGCGAAAAAAAGGAAAAATTTGCTTGCGCCGATAAAAAGAGAGAGAGAAGCGCAAGCCAGCAAACCCTGCAAAGCACTTTCTATGGTACATCGAGGAAAAAAAGAAGTTGTGAAGAAGAACGGCCAGAGAGAAACACAGCAAAACCCACGGTGCCATAAATGAAAGACGATAAACGTTGTTTGGTTTTTCATGGAATAAATGTTTTCAGTTCAGTCATTCCGTCCAGGTCGTCCTTCTTCTACTTGTTTGTTGTCTTTCTGCGCTGGTCCTTCAGAGATCAAACTTAAAGGGCATATAGTCTTGCGCGTCTGATTGTCGACACCGCGAAAACTCTCGAAGCTTTCTTCGAGGTCTGTCTTGTTAAGACCTGTGTGGGGTACGTTTTAACAGTGCGCCAGACAGGCACTGACAGGTGCGAATCTTGTCTTGGCGGCGTCCATATATCTACTTCATCTCAGCTGGCCATCTTTTTTTAAAAAGAAATTAAGTAAACCACATTGAACAATGCCTACTGCCGTCACCTTGTTTCTAAAACTGTCGGTCTGATTAGGAAATTGTGAAAGTCCCTTCAGCCATCTCTGCCTCGCGCCTCCTTTCAGCCAAAAATCAAATAACAATAGAAGCTATGAATTTAGAGTGAGAAAGCGATGCTGCATGGTAGAATGCTGTAGAAATAGCACTACCGCTGAACTGTTAGATTCGAGGAAAGCTACAAAACATAACTTTATACTCGGCGCTAGAGGTCTGCACGGGCGGTATCTAGACATGGTCCGGCCTTACTCGTCGTCTCTCAGCCCGTACCCGACTGCAGCCCGATATCAATTTCTAATTACCGGCCCGGCTCTGCCTGGTGCTCATTCTGTCGGGCCTGGGCATGGTCCGTTTGCTTTAGATAACGAAATTTCGCCCTTGAAAAAAAAGAAAAAACCAACCAGCAGTAAACAACGCATCTGATCTGAGTGCAGGTGAAAAATTGGCAAGAAGCAAAAAGCGCAACCGTGGGTTCCTACCAGGGACGAGTGCCTACTCAAGCTGGGCACAACCGAAAATATCAGGTTATGAAGAGAGCGCTGCATGCATTTCTTTTCAGAGACTCGCGAGACAACACGTTAGGAGAGAAATTTCTAAAAAGAACAGCTTTAGTTCAAGCGGAACCTGTTACCCTGATAAGCGCAATATGATGCTCAATGTCCGACCGCGCTATGCGCGCATTTTTGCAGAATTAAAGTTTGATTCAGCAAGCGCGTCAAGGGATCACCCGATAAAGAGGCGTTTTTGCTTCGATGTGCGCGCAGCTTTATGGCGAGAAGACTTCGTAGAGCGCTGAGAAATATGGAATCATGTCGTTTTCAAATAAGGAAAGAGCTTCGCTTCGAACAACGCTGGTACCTTCATGACCTCCAAAGCATCTCCAGATCCCAAAAGAGGGATTCGAAATGGCAAGGACCACGCCCGCAAGAGCTGCGCAAAGGTTGTCCGAAAACACAGTGTCTTCAGCTAGCGAGCTTTTCGCAGGTTAGGAACGCAAGTGAAGACACACCCCCTCCCCCCGATAGGCATCCAGCGGGAAAGGGGGGGGGGCAGAGAGGGTGGATGGAGAGCACTGTACCCCCGGAAATCAGCATGGATTTACGTCACTGATGGTGTCAACACACAGTGGCGGTTTTCAGCAGTGCTTTTGACATCGGATTGGTGTTTGATGATTGGACAAACAGTATAAATACTGGAAATTGTGTTAATAAATTTCGTTTTCGTTTTATATTTGATCAAAAAAACCAACGGACGTAAAAGAACTCGAAAGCAAGCAAAAAAAAAAACGCCGCCATGGGCCCCGGTTATTGTTTTGCCTAGAAGGACTTTGCATCTCTCTGTACATATATATGACCCAGCACAGAGCACTTAAGGCTTCTCTTTATGTATCTGATAACGGCTTGGTGGAATAAATCTAATTGTGCCATTGCAGTCTACAAGAGTCTGATTCACTCTCAAGAAAGGGCACAAATAAAAAAGTCATTCGTTTCAGATTTATCAGTGCACATTGTAAGCCTGAGGAGGATCACCGGGTGGTGGAGCCAGATGGCTCCACGTTCCCGTCAGCCGAACGCAGTGACAAGGCACGGTACGCGGTGGTGGTAGCGGTACGCTCTTGCTAAAAAGTACATCGCGCAGGTTGTCACTCCGTCGCAGTACCTCTGGCTCGAGAGCGAATAAGTCAGGGAAGACCATTGATTAATGTTTTCTTATGTGCCGTCAAAGTGACGGTGAAGCATCGCTGGACCAGCTAGGCGCCTCCATGGTGATTGTAACCAATAACGACGCTGTCAGCCTTAGCAAGTAAGAGTTAATTACTACGTACATGTAGCCATGGTGTGCAAACTTCGGCGCAGCGTTCATATAGGCTTCGTTGATTGGTCCCACCCAAATTCCTCATTGGGAAAGTGAAATGAGAATGGGAAGCACAACGAAAATTGAGTTGAGGGCAGCATTTGCTTACTCCCCGCAGTGGCTCAGTCGTTTCGCTTGTATTTTGAAATTTGTTCACCGAATAACTCATGCTCGTCTACGCTAATTCCTGCAAGTATTTTTGAGTCGCAATCGATGTGACAAAGAATCCGCCTAAAGTATAGCCGGCATTCCTTCAAGCAGTATTTCACAGCCCCTTTAATTACTTCTCTTGATTTTCTGTTTCATGCTGAATCTTTCAGCGCGCATCAAGCAATAACCTCGCACTTCTGCCCTTCGTTCTCAAATAGCCGCGGCACCAGGCTAGCTGCATAGTAATGATAGTGCACGTTCCTTCGAAAGCAACATTGCTATGACTTCCTCTCTGTCTTTCTATCTTGCTTTGAGCACTATAGCAGTCAAGCATCGTGCTGTAAACCCATGAACCACCATCGTTTGGTGAGATGGAATCTGAACCTACAGTTCGCATATGCTGTAGATTTCTCGTGTGCTCTAGGGTTGCAAGCTAACCTTCCACCCTGCTCTAGTCTTGTGACATGCCCCTTTGCTAACATCAAACTGCCTGCATTTTCTAGGAGCTTATTTACACGTGAAAACCTTCTAACCATCCATTCCCTTGCTTCAGGGAGGTTTTGAAGAGAGAACAACTTCGTAGAGAAAAGTGGGAAAAGGAGTTGGACGTACAGGTAGACCGTTATTTTTTCTTGCATGTGCGTGAGTGCGTGTGTGTATGTGTACGTGTGCATGCACTTTCGCATTTTTCTGCTTTGCTCTTCCAGGAACGGCAGATACAGTTGATTCGAGAGTTCATTTTTAACAATACAGAATTGGAAAGGGAGACAGCTGAGAAACTTTCAGCTCTTTTGCCAGTGCATGGTACTAAGCTTCGTCATCAAGGCATCAGGTTAGCCACAAAATTGCTCGGACATGCTGTTTTAAGGTCCTTTAACAGCTACATTTCTTTTCTTGGTCCAGGAAAAGGGTGGACTTTAGCAGATTTCATTTGCTTATCTCCTCTCACCAGCATGGCTTATTTGTGCACACTGCGCTCATACGTGCGGCACCCTTTTTCAGGTTCTGCATATGAAAAAATGCACTATTCTAAAAGCACGCTTAAATAAAGGCTAAAGCACATGTACTGCTTTAGTTTGTACTTCTCTTAAACTCCTGTAGACTACTGATGGTTGCATTCGGAATGGCAGACTGGATTTGTTATGCAAGATAGCCTTGAATGGAATGCAGCTATGGAAGATCCAATTTGAACATATCATTGATATTGTGCTGAATTCTTCCGATGTAGATTTGTGCCACTTAAGTACTGACCGCAAATTTGTTCGTTACTCTGTATGAAATTTTTCTATAGTTAGGCAGTGCCTGGAAAGCTCAGTGAAATGTTTGTTGCTTATGCACATGGAGAGGTTATACTGTAACTATTTTTATAGCCATCATGCAGCAGGAGTGCAAGCACATTCTTAGGTGGTGGCGCAAGAACACAAGGAATTGTGTGCCCTTTTCTAGCAGCAAATGTGCCTTTACAGATTTGCAGAAATGAAAGACATGGAGAGGGTATATAGTGTAACCTCTGTCCGCATATGCTAACTGAAGTGTGTTGTTGGTCATTGTCAGGCTGGTATGCTCAGCCTCACGAAATCGTTTCAGCATAAGAAGCAAGTTCGTGTTTTTCGCTGGGAACACGGTAGCCTCTATTCAAATATGCAGGTTTGGTCATCAGAAAATCTATTACTGAAATGTGGAGAATGAATAATTGGTGGCTCGTTGTGATAACTATGTGGGTTGTCTGCCTAACGCCTTCCCTTGAGAAAGGGGGTGTACACCAGTCAGTATATGCTAAGTTGATTGGTTAGCTGCGCGTCTAATCCTCTTGCATTTCAGACTGGCCATCACTGAGGACACGGAGGGCTCGTTGCGTTCACCCTCTGGATACTGCTTGAACAATAAAGAGGATGGCGATGGTGACGCCAACAGTGCTTGTCTATCACAGGGAAAGTGTCAGATCTGTTTGCTGGTAGGAACTGGTCTTTTTGCACCAATTGCTCTGTTAGGCAAAAGGGGGAACTTTTCAAGGCTTAGGGTCTATTGTAGTGGTAGAGCTCGTGGTAATGGTAGTGAGAAATACAGCATGTCCGTTGTGAAAGTTTGCGTAAGCACTACAATGTTCACTTTCAGGATGATGAATATGTTCCTTGTCTGTTTTGTGGCGCATTTGCCACTGCAGCCAGGAGCACCAGCTGGCGTTGGAACTACGTCAGGAGCTGACCAAAAGGGTACCAAGTCCGTCTTCAAGGAGCCATTGCCGGTCGCAAAACAAGAAAAGGCGAGTCGTTTTTTTTTTTCTTCGACCAGTTTATTTCATTTTTTTGAAGCATCTGTAATGCTGGATTATCGCTTGGGTCTTGTTGGGCACATTTGCTGCTTCTTATAACAGCAGAATGGCGCTGAGCTTAGCTATAATTTCTATTTTTCCATCTTGTTCACTTCTCTGATCTGTTTCATGGTACGAGCTTGTCTTCTTTCAGCAATGGCTCTGTTGAGCAAATGGCCGAGCTTTTCAAGGTTGAGGGTCTACTGTAGTAGTAATGGTCGTGGTAATGGCAGTGGGAAATATAGCACGTGAGTTGTGAAAGTGTGCACAAGCACTACAATGTTCACTTTCAGGATGATGGATATGTTCATTCTCTGTCTTGTGGCGCATTTGCCAACTGCAGCCAGGAGCACCAGCTTGCGTTGGAACTACGTCAGGAGCTGACCAAAAGGGTACCAAATCCGTCTTCAAGAAGCCATTGCCGGTCGCAAAACAAAAAAAGGCGAGTCGCCTTTTCTTTTGTTTTTCTTCAACCAGTTTATTTCATTTTTTGAAGCATCTTTAATGCTGGATTATCGGTTGTGTCTTGTTGGGCACATTTGCTGCTTCTTATAACAGCAGAATGATGCTGAGCTTAGCTATAATTTCCATTTCTGCATCTTGTTCACTTCTCTGATCTGTTTGCTGGTACGACCTGGCCTTTTTGCAGCAAGGGCTCTGTTGGGCAAAAGGGGTAGCTTTTCAAGGTTTAGGGTTTATTATAGTAGTAGACCTCGTGGTAATGGTAGTGGGAAATACAGCATGTCCGTTGTGAAAGTGTGCGTAAGCACTACAGTGTTCACTTTCAGGATGATGAATACGTTCCTTCTCTGTTTTGTGGCGCATTTGCCAACTGCAGCCTGGAGCACCAGCTGGCGTTGGAACTACGTAAGGAGCTGGCCAAAACGGTACCAAATTCGTCTTCAAGAAGCCATTGTTGGTCGCAAAACAAGAAAAGGCGAGTCGCCATGTTGTTTTGTTTTTATTGAACCAGATTATTTCATTTTTTAAGCATGTGTAATGCTGGATTATCGGTTGGGTCTTGTTGGGCACATGTGCTGATTCTTATAACAGCAATACGGCGCCGAGCTTAGCTATAATTTCTATTTTTCCATCTTGTTCACTTCTCTGATCTGTTTCCTGGTACGAGCTTGTCTTCTTTCAGCAGTGGCTCTGTTGGGCAAATGGCCGAGCTTTTCAAGGTTGAGGGTCTACTGTAGTAGTAATGCTCGTGGTAACGGCAGTGGGAAATGTAGCACGTGGGTTGTGTAATTTTGTGTGAGCGCTGCAGTGTTAATTTTCTGGATAATGCATCTGTTCCTTGTGTGTTCATGTGGCACATTTGCTAACTGCAGCCAGGACAGCAAGCTGGCCTTGGGACCACCATAGCAGCTGACCTAAAGGGTGCCACGCCCCTGGGAGAGATCACAAGTTAATATTATGGGGCCAATTTTGAGGTTCAGAGGTAAAAACTTGACTGTGAACTGGGTGAGTAGTGTGCAGAGAGAAAATGATGTTGCAAGTTGGACTAGTTGGAACCAGTCTATTGCGAAAAGTTTGTACAGCACGTAATATCGCGATGGAATGAAACGCTAACAGAGGAGTTCCTAGGCACTCTGCTCTTCCAATTTATTTTATTAATAATAATAATTGGTTTTGGGGGAAAGGAAATGGCGCAGTATCTGTCTCATATATCGTTGGACACCTGAACCACGCCGTAAGGGAAGGGATAAAGGAGGGAGTGAAAGCAGAAAGGAAGGAAGAGGTGCCGTAGTGGAGGGCTCCGGAATAATGTCGACCACCTGGGGATCTTTAACGTGCACTGACATCGCACAGCACACGGGCGCCTTAGCGTTTTTCCTCCATAAAAACGCAGCCGCCGCGGTCGGGTTCGAACCCGGGAGCTCCGGATCAGTAGTCGAGCGCCCTAACCACTGAGCCACCGCGGCGGGGGATTTATTTTATTAGCGCTTTGAATTCGGTGGTAGCAAAAGGCGCTTTGAATTCGGTGGTAGCAAAAAGATGGCAGAGTCGTCCGTGATGTATTCTGGGACGAATGTACTGTTTTTTCCTTCTTACCCAGGCAAAGGCGCGCTGAAGAAGAATTGAAGTGGAGCGCGTAGGCGCCTCGTTGTTCGCGTTTGTTTCCGTTGTGATAGTACACGTGTGCAACCCCTGTGAGTGGAATGAAAAAAAGAAAATGATAGGCGTTTTTTCATGACGAATGAGTTTTGAATTCTGCGTCGGGCTTGAAACTTTCATTTCCAACATTTCAAAACACAGCTCTAAGGGCACTGCACGGGAGCGTTCTTTTATTCAGCCAGGCATTTTGAAGGGTAGCAGTTTTAGTTGCATAAAGTTGGCGCATGCATTATTTGCATGTCTACGATGGCAGTGAACAGCAAGAAGAAATTAACTTCTTAATAAGTGTTATGCTGTTACATGGCAGTTCAAGTTCGGTTTTCTAAACACCATTGCACTGTCCGATGTTGCAAGTCACTGGAGTGCCTCATCATCATCATCAACCTGAAAACGCCCACTGCAGGCCTAAGCCCTCTTCCATATCTCTCCAATTTTCCTTTGCTGTGCCAGCTGCGGCCACGTTATCCCTGCAAACGTTTTAATCTCATCCACATAACTTATTTCTGGTCATCCTTACAAGAAAGTGCAATGTAAGGTATATGCGACCACGAAAAATTCCGAGTTCACAATCGATGCAAGAGTCGAGCACTATCTGTTTCTTGTCATGAATTGAACTTGCAGTAGCCTTTCAGTAAGTGTGTTTTGCGTTTGTGTAATGGTTTTTGAGTGCACTCATACCCAGTTACTTCTAGCTTTTCCTTTTTGTAAGCCATTCACGCAGAAAGGTCATGAAGAAGTGGAACATTGTCCGTCTCCTGCGAAGGCCCAAGTTAAAGCTCAGACAAGTGGTGCAAGCGCACTTGAAATGACCGGGGTGATCAAGAAGGGCACATAACTTGGTGCAACTTCTGGAATGGTCAAAAAGCCCTTGACACAATCTGAACCCCCACCACTGCCGGTCACTCCAGTATCACGACCAGAATGCCGTCCCAATGAGGATGCCCCTCCACAGTGTGTGCCCGCAGCATCAAAGTTCGACCGCGTTCAGTCACGTTTGGCACTTCGCTCGCAGTTGACACGGCACCACACCCAACCAACTTCCCATCTACCATAGATGGCCCCTGAGGGACTTTTGGAATGGGAACTTATTTTTTTACTTGATCAAAAAGATTGTCATTGCTGAGGAATTGTCGCTTTATTTAAAAGAGTACACATTAAACTCTTACTAGAGTGTCTTTTCCTTCGTAATGATGTATTAGACATTATGCATGCATCGCCCCATGGTATCCCCCTACGGATGATTGCTTCGAATACAATTGCATCCAAACCATCAATTCAGCGCACTGAAATACTGTAATGCCATTGTGACCTTCACTGTACTGCACTTGTAGCATTGCATCAGAAGTCGGGACTGTGCCTAAAGAGAACATGAAACACATTTTCAGTGCAGTGTTTTGCCAGTTGATTGCACAGAATGAGTTATTGTGACGCTATTAGCAGGTGTTGTACCACGTATAGTCCGGTTTTTAATATTTCAATTAGGTTACAAAAAGAAATTCATTGCGCCGATGGGGTCCAGTGGCGTAAATCCCGGGGTGGGGGGGGGGTAGGGGGGTCCTGACCGCCCTTTGCTTAGTGTGGCGGGACATTGCATGCGAGTGTCCCCCCCTCCCTCACCCCCTTAGGTTCGCCGCAGGACTACTCGGCCGGCATCGAATGATGCCAGCAGCGCACTTTTAGCGCTTCCGTCCAGGTGGTCTTTCTTCTTTTTCCCCGTTGTCTTTTTGCGCTGGTTCTACAGAGATCAAAATTAAAGGGTATTGATATGCTTGGGTATCGGGACCGAGGTCTTCACCGCATGACGATGAACTCTGCAGACGACGGAGGGAAGCCTTCAGGAGGGTTGGTAAACTTGAAGGTTTATTTACATATTTACAAGAGAAGCAGGGAGACCAAAAGTCAGAGATGAAGTGCTACATATTTACAACAGAACCAGGGAGACCCAAAAGTCAGAGATGGAGTCCCCTGAAACCAGCCAAATCGCGGCTTAAATACAGTGGATATTCCCTAGGCACCTAGCTAGGGAAACCGGTGGCTGATCAAGCGTTCAATGGGAAGACACACTCTTCATAGTCTCTTCCCTAACCCCGTGACCGCTCCGCCCCCACAAACACGTGCACAGGCGATAAGGAATCCTGGCGCCTTGAGTTCCTGGAATCCTGTTTCCGACCGGTTGAGCAGGTGCACAAGGTCGTTGGCTTATCAGGCGGTGATCCTCTCCGAGTAAAGATGCGTCCTGACGCCCCCGGGCATTCCAGAGGGTAAGATTAATCAGCCGTGTCCGCCCCCCTTTGTCTGGCCGCACGTGCAAGCGAGCGAGGCGTGTTCGGCGCCTTTGTTCGCGTCTTTCTGCCGGCCCACGTGAGGGCGCAGTTCGGGAACAATGCCGCATTCCATACTCCGGACGAAGGGATGAGAGGCCTTTCGTCACAGCTCACCGTCGCCAGGAGCCGTTCCTAATCCTCTTCTCAGGATGACAGCACCTTTGGGTCAAGCATAGTTTGATGGCGCCTGCCGGGCTCGTCTGTTCCCGCTGTCGGGCCTCCGATCACAACAATCGGTCCGCCGCCAAGAAGACGCCACGAAGTGGTTGCAGCTGGTCGGTGCACCACGAATGGGCGTCAGAGTCCCAGTCGGCCTCGTAGTAGTCAGTCCACTTGACCTGGACAGCTGGCAAGGGTCCTCAACGGAGCATTAGCGATCCGATCTGAGCTCAGCCCCTACCTCCGGCTAGGAACCACGCGGCCAGCCTCAGAACATTGCCAGGTCTTCAATACAGAGCCATATGGCTGCAAATGTTGGATGACTTAACCCTCGCCAACAGCTCACGCCCGGAAGTCTGCAGAACCAAAACTAGTTCCGCTTTGTCTTTCCTTTTATCGCAAAAGACGCGTCTGAAATTTGGTAAGAAACTTTTTTTTCGGCAATGAGGTAGGTGCGGAGAAGCAAGAGAAAAAAAAACAACAAAAACCAAAAATGATGCGGTAGCTTTTCTCGAGCATTAGGGCATTTTACGCCAGATTATGCAGGAAAGCTACGACTGAGACCGTCGGCATTCCCGTTTTCCCGCCCTTTCCGGTAGCGGATCTCAAAGTTGTGCTCTTGAAGCGCTAGACTCCAGCGCAAAAGTCTCCCATTCTTTGGCGACATATTTCTAAGCCAGGTTAAGGGGCAGTGATCAATTTCTATGGTGAATCTCGAACCTGCCAGGTAGCACCTCAGTCTCTGGGTGGCCCAGACCAAACAAGCACATTCTTTCTCAGACGCGCTGTCTTTCTGCCGGTCCACGCGAGGGCGCAGTTCGGAAACAATGCCGCATTCCATACTCCGGACGAAGGGGTGAGAGGCCTTTCGTCACAGCTCACCGTCGCCAGGAGCCGTTCCTAATCCTCTTCTCAGGACGACAGCACCTTTGGGTCAAGCATAGTTTGATGGCGCCTGCCGGGCTCGTCTGTTCCCGCTGTCGGGCCTCCGATCACAACAGTATATAGTCCTGCGTGTTTGAGTGTCGTACCGCGCAAACGCTCGAAACTTTCTTCGAAATCTCTCTGTTGTTCAGAGCTGGGGTACATTTTAACAGCGCGCCAGACAGGCACTGACAGGTGCGACTGGCGTCTTGGCGGCGTCCATAAAACTACTTCATTCCAGGTGGCTATTTTTGTTGAAGAAAGAAATTAAGTAAACAGCATTGAAAATGTGCCCACCGCCGTCACTCTCAGTTTCTTAAACTGCCTGTCTGATTAGCAAATTGCGAATGTCCCTTCAGCCATCTTGGGCTCACGGCTCCAATGAGAAAAAATAAAATAACAGAAGCTATCAATATAGAGTGAAAAAGGAAGGCTGCATCGTTAAATGCTGTAGAAAAAGCACAAACTCTTAACTGTTTCAACGCCGCGACGCTGCCTTTAGATTCGAGGAAAGCTACAACACATAACTTTATACTCGGGGCTAGAGGTCTGCACAAAGCGTATCTACAATGGGCCCGGCCTTGTCGCCTCTTGGCCCGGACCCGACTGCGGCCAGATATCAATTTCTAATGACTGGCCCTCGAGCCTGCGCAGGTCCGTTCGCTTTTGGTGATGAAACTTCTCTCCTGAAAAAACAAACTAGTAAACAAGCATCTGATCTGAGTAGCAGGTGAAAGATTTGCAGGAACCAAGGCGCGCAACCGCGGGCTCGTACCAGTGACGAGCAGAGATGGGCATCCTCACGAGGGCGAGCCCTCATGAGGGCGTCCTCACACTGACCTGATGAGGATTCTACTCGGTGAGGTGAGGGAGGATGGGCGCATGAAAATTTTTGAGGACTAGGGTGAGGGAAGAAATACATGATGAGGTGAGGGCGAGAGAGGAAAGACATGATGCGGTGAGGGTGAGGGAGGGCAAGATGCACTGTCTGAGGGGCGACGGTGGTGGCCCGAAGCGTACTCTGGGTAACGTTTTTTTTTCTGTGCAGCCTGTTATAAATTCGCGTTTTAAAGCGCTACTTCTGAAGGTGAAGATTCCCGGGGAAGACATAGTTTGGTCAGTCTGGAGGTACACGAGGCAAACACGAAAGGCGGGCGTCGCACACCTTCTCCGTCGCCGCGATGTACTACACCGCTGACAATGCTATGCCGAAAAAAACGCTGTTCTAACTCAAAAGCCTATTTTTTTAAATTTTGGAAAGTCTTTGGTGAAACACCCTTTATAGAGCCCGAGCAAGAGGACACTTGCCATGCTGTGCGATTGGCCGCCGGTCCAGCGGGAACCGTTGTACCGCAGTCAACATTTTCATCATAAGCCCCAAGTCTGTCGGATGCTCAGAGTGTAGAGTAAAATACGTAGCAATTATACCTAGTGAGGCTGTTGAATTCGAAAGTTCTAAGCCTTCTGCCCCGAATGAAGACCGATTTCAGGTCACTGTGGTTTCCAAGAACTGGTGGCAGTACAACAAATGCTTGTGCAGAATTCCACTGTCAAATCAAAGCCTGTTGGCGGCGTTGATGTGAAATTTTTTTCATTCACATTGTGAATGGTTCAGTATAGTCGTATCTTCTATTTTCTGTTTGCGCTAGAATTACCGTATAGGAAAGTGGTGCCGCAATGTTGTCGGCAAAGCCATGTAAACAAAGCAAAGGCTTGACCAGCTTGGTGTGAATCATCGCTCGCTCCGCCTTGCATTGTACGACGTGCTAAAAAAGAGAAAGTTGTGCTGCTTTCCAAATAACAAGAACATCTCTTGGCTTATTTTTGTCCCTGGTGAGACGTGGGACCATGTAATCGCGCGCATGATTTTATGAACCAAATTTCATGCAATGCATAGTAGGGAATTTGACATTCAGCGTTTGGGTAATGCGTAGACATGCAAGCAAAAAACTTATAGGCGGTTTAGCTTGGGATCATTCTTCCACCGTGCTTGGGGTTAAGCATGAATTATCGTGCGCTAGCACCATTAGCTCTGGTTTTGAATTGTTTTAACTTGATTTTCTATGCATTTCCTTGGCCTGAACTGGCTTAATTTGGTTGATATATCTTGTGATGTAAGTTTGCGTGATATTGCATCATTTTTTACTTTTTTACTGCGGTAGAACTAGTCACACTCTACATTTACAGATACCTTGGAGTCCTGATTCCGCTCCTGGCGCAGATGTGCAGCGGTTACGGTATACGCGCCACTGCCCTGCGATGGCAGGTGCTACCATCGGTGGTGCTTGCGAGTCCTATGTTGTTCCTGGTGAATCTCTTGCGACTAATCATTAATTGAACTGCCACGGTGGGTAGTTTGCTCACAATCCGATGGGCGGCTTGTGATGTCATACCGCCACGTGACCAAACTGGCCCACGTGCTAGAAGCAGTCCTCGGACAGACAACCACTTTTCGGCGGATTGGAATCGCTATAGCATTAAAATGGGAACTACAGAAACCGTTCACTCCAGACTTGGGGATTTAGTGATAACCAGTATTCTATCAAAATGCTGCAATTTAGGAACCCATTTTATTTTCTAGTGGCCTGGATAAGTTTTTTATTTTAATCGACAGCATAAGAGCCTCACTGCAGCGGAAATCCAGCACCAGATTGGGAGAAAACACTAAAGAAATAAAATCTTTATATCTGGGGGAGCGGGCTCTGAACACGCGGCGGCGCTAAAAAAATCGGTTCAGCTGGGCGCTGCTTCAGACCCCTACGCTATCGCCGCTGCTTTTATGCAGCCATGGTATATTTTGCCTGGCAAATATATTCTCCTTTTTCAAATAAATTATTTACGAAGCCTTTAGGAAATGCCACGAAACACATCGAAAAAGAAAGAGCAACAGAGCAGTTGACGCGAGGTAAGGCTGAGCACATCACCAGGGAGTGCCACTCCGGTTTAAATTCGGTCGGTACATACACTCCTCTCAGATGAACAATTCGTTGGGACAAATCTTTACATCCTGCCTGTACGAAATTCCAAGCTCTCGAGCTGTGCTTGTAATTTCTTCGTCAAGTAGCGGCGTTCACGCGTGTTAAACTGCCTATCACTAACGTGGTAGTTTCAAAGCGTGGTCTCATCATCTTCCATCCGTGCGTGTGGAAGCGTCATCAGACAAGCATGGTGCAAACCGCGCGAAATGGCGGCAGATTAGAAGCAGTGAAATTCATCAGACTCAGTGATATCGCAACGCCATCTGGTAATGGTAACTAAGCGACCTGCAAACTTTCCTTTTCTGAGTGTATTCTACGCGGAGTACTTATTGTTACTGTCGTGGTAAACATTAAAGAATTGTTTCGTAAATATTCTTGGCGCACAAAATTTTTTGTACGCAGATACAACGCACTGACTTATTTTAGCAGTCCATATAGAAAACAATGAATTGTTATAAGTGAACGACACACGTATGCATGCAGTAGGCGCCAGAAGTAAAGGTACAGTATATTTTAGGACTGAACTCGGAACTCTCTAGGTTTTCAGATTCAGATTCAGATTCAGATTTATTTCAACAACACTTGGTTGCCGAGGAGGCGAACAAAAAGGCAATCAAAAGTTGCCTGACGAAGCGTCCGCCCCCTTTACACTCTACAACTGAGCAGTGGGCAGGTTTAACCAAAGAAAATCAGATCATAACACCAAAGAGACATTGCATATAACATTATACACGAAAACATAAAAAAACAGCACATATTCATTTAAGGTACACAATTAAGAAATGCTGTAAAAAGTATATTCGCGAGTCAACATTGTTACACAATCTTGCGTATGAGGTCAAACCAATCATACACACGTGCACGCACACACAAAAGAGTATAACCATGTAGCCTCTCTTCCAATAGTGCCTTGAGGGCTTGTATTGTATGTGTATTACTGAGTAATATCACCAGAAGTTGCCGGCTAGAAAGTATAACTCGAGTTTTAAAACGACTGTTAGTGAGGGTGAGGGAGGGGCGACGATGTGAGGTCGAGGGCGAGGAAGGGCGAGCAAATTTTTTGAAGTGAGGGTGAGGGGGCGAGGACCGCATAACTTTTCAAAATGAGGGCGACGGTGAGGGAGGGCTATGGATTCAAAATTGAGGATTAGGGAGAAAAAGTAAAAATGAGGGCATTTGCCCACCTCTGGTGACGAGTGCTTACTCAAGGAGGGCACAGTCGAAAAAATCGGGTTATTAACAGAGCATTGTATGCATTCCTTTTCCGTGACTCGCGAGACAACAGTCCAGGAGAGCAATTTCTAAAAACAACTGTTTTACTTCAAGCATAACCTGTACCCCTGATAAGCGCACTATGATGCTTAGTGTCCTATCGCAGTATGCGCGCATTCTTGCATACTTGGGGTTTGATCCAGCTAGCGGGTCACCCTATAAAGAAGCGCCTTTTCTTCCATGGCGAGGAGATTTCGTAGAGCGCTGAGGAATTTGAAATCATGTCGTTTTCAATTAAGGAGAGAGCTTCCTTCGAACAGCGCTGGTATCTTTATAATGTCCAAAGCCTCTCCAGATCCCAAGAGAGGGATTCGCAACGACAAGGACCACGTCCGCAAGAGTTGCGCCAAGGTTGTCCGAAAAATTAGTGTCTGCAGTAAGTCAGTTTTTATGGAGGAAAAATGCTAAGGCGCCCGTGTGCCGTGCGATGTCAGTGCACGTAAAAGATCCCCAGGTGGTCGAAATTATTCCGGAGCCCTCCACTACGGCACCTCTCTCTTCTTCTTCTTCTTCTTCTCCTCAAGTAATATGGCACATACCCACGTGGGGGGATTGGCCAAGGTATAGGGTAGAATGCCAATAAAGCATTTGCGCGGGAAAGGAAACGTCAGAAGACTGAATCAAGATAAAAAAAAAATTGGGAAAAATAAAATGAATTCAAGAGGTATGAGTCATCCGGAATAGAATCAATCTAGCCTTTTTTGGACATGCGAAAGAATTTTGTGTATAGCTAACAGATTAATCGATTAGTTGCACTTATGTAATCGTGAAGGTAGCCGCATACACTGCTTAACGGGAATCCCTTGGCACTCGCACCGAACGATAGAAGAACTGTAAGAGACAGAGGCAGTCCTAGTCTCGAAAGAGGAACCTCCAGATATTGCTTTCTCTGAACCGCGAACCGCCGGCAAGACAGGAGAAAATGATCGATTGATTCAACTTGCCCACATGATACACAAAGGTTTGTCGCAGCGAACCCGCACCTGCATAAGGACAAGTTTAAGTGAGGGATTCTACATCGCAGGAGCGTCATGGACACTTCACAAAGCCTTGACATACACCACCGGATATTCCATGGGTACTTTAGGTGTTGAAAGTCCACGGTATTCAGCAACGGATCACTCAAAGTGGCTGAAATATGTTGGAACCGCTGGAAACGTGAAGCTGCTAACAGAATGAGGTGAGGGACGGGATATATTACAGGTGCGCTGAGAGCTGACCTTGCCAATAAATCAGCCACCTCGTTAAAATAGACGCCTGAATGCCCAGGTACCCAGACCAAACGGATCTCGCGCACTGTTCTCGGAACAAAAAACCTAAGTGAACGAGTCAAGAAAGATGTTTCCGAATTTTGGAGAAAGACAATAACTGAAAGGCAGTCTGTGAGAATAAGAACCCGTGCGACTTGTCTGGGAATTTTGAGAAGAGCCAAACCAATGGCCAAAAACTCTGCGAAGAATATAGGAGTATAATCAGGGATACGAACGGAGTAGCTCCAATCTAGATCCTGCGAATATATGCCAATCGCCGCCTTCTCACAGCTGCCGGAGGCACCAGTGGAGAGAACTGTATGATGTGGAAAATTCTGTAGGTGTTCAGAAAGAAGACCATTTAGGGTATGTGCGGGCATATGCTTCGCATGGGACGGGAAAATAAAGTCGTAATAGAAGACGGGATCAGCCTGCGTGTCAGCAACTCGTTGCAAGGAGATCAGATCAACCTGAAGCGGAGCTAACAGATTCTGCGTGAACCTAACTTGCGGAAGCTGATAACGTGGCCAGTGATTAGTCAAAAAAAGGTGTGGTTGTCTTCCTTTCTTCTTTCACTCCCTCCTTTACCATTCCCTTACGGCGCGGTTCAGGTGTCCAACGATATATGAGACAGATACTGCGCCATTTCCTTTCCCCCAAAACCAATTAAAAAAAAGTCAGTTTTTCGTAGGAACGCAGGCGAAGTTACGCCCCCCTCCCTTCTCCCCAGAAAGCATCCACCGGGGGGAGGGGGGCGCTGAAGACGCATGTGCCCCCCCTGAAATTAGCACGGATTTACGTCACTGATGGTGCCAGTGCACAGTGGCAGTTTTCAGCAGTGGATATGACATCGGGTGGGAGCTTGATGATTGGACAAACAGTAATAATAGTGCAAATTGTGTTAATAAATGAAGTTACGCTTTGTCATGTTTTAGGCTTTTATATTAGATCAACAAAACTAACACCTTTCCCTGACGTAAAAGGACTGCAAAGCAGGGAAAACAAAACAAAATAAAAACAAAGAAACATCACCAGGGGCTCTTGATATTGTTATGCATCGAAGGACTTTGCACCTGTGTGTACACGTCTATGACCTAGCAGACAGCACTTAAGGCTTCTGTGATGACCCCCATAATGCGCAGGTCCACACGGGACGGAGAGGCAAAGAGACACCGTATGGCTCAGTTTAAACAAACAGGTATATTCAATAATTACACATGATTAAGGTTATACATCAGAGGCTGGGGCGTCCGAGCTTACGTGCCGACGACTTCATGGGGGCGATGGAGTGGCTCCGGAGTTGGGCTCGAGCGGTTGCTGGCAGAAGCTGCACGCCGTCGGGCTTCGGCGCTGAAGGCCCTCTTCGCGAACGATGTCGTCCTGAGCGTGTATGCAGTAGAATTTCAATAGTCGTCCGTTTCTTCGAGGATGGTTCACAAACCCTTCCTCTAGTGTCGTTCGGCTTGGAAGATGAACAGGAGGCGAGCTTGTAGATGATGACAGCAGAGCATAATTTTACAACATACATATACACAGAGTTCAACTGGAAAAAGCAGAACTGAATTTACAAAAGAACAAACTTTGCACTACTTTACTCATCGACCGGGCAGGTTAGTGCCTAAGTAGCATCACATTACATGCTAAGCATGGAGCCCCAGCTCAGACTGGACTGCATCCGTTTACATGTGCTTTTAAGCACTTGATTAACAAAGGACTAAGGGCGGTCATTTCCAGTGGCCCGCCCAAAGCATCAATTCTCCAATCCAAAATAACATGCGAGATGGGGACCACCCCTTGGGTTGGGCTTAGCCTCGAACCCAGAGTCTGTTAACAATACAAACTAAATAAACAACAAAAACGCCACCACTCTCTCTCAAGTGAGAGTATACACAGGCTCTCTCTTCGGAGCTAATTCACTAGCGCCTGTCTTTCCACATTCTTGGCGAGTACTGCCTGTCCGCCATGACAGGTGTCCGTCGCGGCCCTTCTGGGAAGCTGTGGGTGCCTTCCCGGCGATAGCCCACGACAAAGGGGGGGGGGGGGGGGAGGGAAAGAATGTCGTCTTCGCGGTAGCGCATAGCGTCGGCTGTGGTACGGCGCGCTCTGGCCCGCTGACAGCTCCCTTGTCCTGGAATGTGCCCGGAAATTGGAAAGGATAAAGCCTGTTTCACCGCCGCGGCGGCGGCGGGTCCGGTTGTTCTGGTCGTCACTCAAAGAGCATGGCTGGGTAATTGATGATGCCGCTGTCACGGGTCTCCGTCTACGCCGCGCCGTCGAACGTGGATCCTCGTAGCACACACGGAATGTCACACTTCTCTCTTTGTATCTGAAAACGGCTTGGTGGAATCGATCTTATTGCGCCATTGCATTCTACAAGCGTTCGTTTCGGTCCCAAGAGAGGATGCAAAGAACCGTTCGTTTGACATTTAGCCGTGCACACTGTCAGCTTGTGGATGATCACAGGGTGGCGGCGGTGCTAGATGGCGCCACGTTCTCGTCAACAGCACGCAGTGGCAAGGCACTGTACGCGGTGGCGGTAGCGGCACGCGCCATGCTAAAAAGGCGTAATCCGCGAGGCGCCACCGCGCATGCGCAGAACGCCCTGAGGGCGCCACATGCTGCCACGTGCTCGCCACCTGTAAAGTCACTGTTGAATTCCGCTGTCTTCAGTCACCTGCGTGCGCGCCTGCCGCGTCGTGACCGCATGTTCTCAGTGGCACACCACGGAAACGGTTCACGGTCGCGCATCGCGGATAACGCTAAGCTATATCTGTCTGGTATTTCGCACAGGCCGTCACTACGTCGGAGTGTCCTGCGCTCGAGTTCGAATAAGGCAGGGAACGCCATTGATCAATGTTCCCTTCTGCGCCGTCGACGTGACGGTGAAGCATCTTTGGGCCAGCTGCGCGCCCACATGGTTGCTGTAACCATGGAAACGACGCTGCCAGCCTTGGCAAGAACGAGGTAAGGCTGGTCTCTATGTACGCGGAAACTGACGCCAACGCGAAGGTGACGGCGGCAAACAACGAACGACTCATCGCGCGAAGCATTTTTGCCGTGTCGCTTGTCTCGTCGCTCGGATCTGTCCCAACAGAAAATTTGGCTCGTCGTCCGGAAGTCCCCAACGAGATTAGCCAATCAACCCCCCCTCACCCCCCCCCCCCCACACACACACAGCCGTTTCCGGTTTGTCGACGGTTTGTCACATAGCTTCGACTCCGAGGTCGCCTCAACAAGCGCGTCATCTTGGTGATCGCCGCCGTCGAGAAAATATTTGCATTGCTGTAGCTGTGAGACATACCCGCATCGTTTAAATAATTCGAACAATGTATTTGTCGGTTAGGGAGGGCAAACAACATTTGGCGCGGGCTTTACGAGGGGGAGCACAGCAGAAAGATATGCGTGTCGAGTCGCGGGTACCGGCCCTCGATCCACCGTGCCCTTGCTCCCACTGTATATACGTGCAGAAACACTCGCAGCGCACATTCTCACTTGCATATTATAGTTTTATGACTTAGAAGCAGATTGCGGTGACAGTTGAGGGGAGTTTTTACTAAGCCGGAGCGCACAGGTACCGAACGAAAGCACACCTCCCTCATGAATCTGTGATGTGACTTCACCGCCGCTGTCGCAACATCGCTGCCGTGGAGAAAATATTTCTTTTGCGCTGGCTGTGAGGCACATTCACAAAATTTTAAGAGAGCGAACAGGTTACGGGTGTGTTTACTAAGCTCGAGTGCGCACGCATCGGAACCGATGGGCACGTCGCTAATGCGCGTCGCCTGCAGCCTTCGTTTGCTTGGAGGTTGCCCACTAAGCGATGGAGCGAACGTCGCCGCGTCGCCTCGTCGCCTCGCACTGTTTTTCGTGCACATAGAACCCACTCTTTGCAGTGAAAGGCAACCTTTGTGTGCAAACTTTTGCGACGTGCTCAGACACTTTGTTTTGTTTGGTCCTACCCAATGTCGTCATTCGGAAAGTGAAATTAGATTGGGGAGGAACAGCGAAAATCAATTTCAGGGCAGCATTTTGTTAGCTTGTACTTTGAAATTTGTACATCGAATAACTCCCGTTTCTATGCGCTTATTCCTGTATTTTTTTTTGGGTCGGCATCTGTGTGACATTAGAATTCACCTCAAATATAGCTGGAATCGCTTCAAGCAGTATTTCACAGCCCCTTTAATTAAATTTCTTGATGGTCTCTTTCATGTTGAATCTTTCAGCGTGCGTCAAGCAATAACCTTGTGCTTTTAGCCTTTGTTCTCAAATAGCCGCGGCAGCAGGCTAGCTGCATAGTAATGGTACGCCATGTTCCTTCGAAACCAACAATGTTATGACTCCTTGTCTCGTTTTCTATAATGCTTTGAGCACTATAGCAGTCAACCATCGCACTCTAAACCCATGAACAACCATCATTTGGTGAGATAGAATCTGGACTTACAGTTCGCATATGCTGTAGATTTTTCTTGCGCTCTGGGGTTTAAAGCTATCCTTTCACCCTGTTCTAGTCTTGCGACATGCCCCTTTGGTAACATAAAACTGCCCGCATTTTCTAGGAGCCTATTACACGTGAAAAACCCTCTAACCATCCATTCACTTGCTTCAGGGAGGTTTTGAAGAGAGAACAACTTCGTAGAGAAAAGCGTGAAAAGGAGGTGGAAGTACAGGTAGACCATTTTTATTTTTTCTTGCATGCGCGTGAGTGCGTGTGTGTGTGTATACGTGTGCATGCACTTTCACATTTTCTCTGCTTTGCTTTTCCAGGAACGACAGATGCAGCTGATTCGAGAGTTCCTTTTAAACAATACAGAATTGGGATGGCAGCCTGCTGAGAAGCTTTCAGCTCTTTTGCCAGTGCATGGTACGAAGCGTCGTAACCAAGGCAGCAGGTTAACCACAAAATTGCTCGGACATGCTGTTTTAAGGTCCTTTAACAGCTGCATTTCTTTTCTTGGCCCAGAAAAAGGGTGGAATTTTGCAGATTTCACTTGCTTACCTCCTCTCAACGGCATGGATTAGTTGTGCACACCACTTTCAAAAGTGTGGCAACCCTTTCCAGGTTCTGTATATGAACAAGTGCAAAAGGCCTGGAAGCACGCCTAAATAAAAGATAAATCACAGGTACTGCTATAGTGTGTACTTACCACAAACTCCTGTCGACTACTGATGGTGGCATTTGGAATGGCAGACTGGATATTTTATGCAATCTAGCCTTGACTGGCAGGCAAATATTAAAGATCTATTTATAACAGATCATATTACGGTGAGTTCTTGTGTCGTAGATTGGTGCCACATATCTACTGACCGCGAATTTGTTTTTTACTGTGCTTGATCTTTTTCTGTGGTTATGCAGTATCTGGAGAGCTCAGTGAAATGCTTGATGCTTATGCACATGAAAAGATTATCCTGTGATTATTTTTAAAGCCGTGATGCAGCATAGGTGCAAGCACGTGGTTTAGCGCGAACACCCAAGAAGAAAAAGGAACTGTATGCCTCTTCTCTAGCAGCAAGTGTATCTGTACAGATTTCCAGAAATGAAATTGAACTAGAGAAAACATAGTGTAATCTCTGTCCGCATATAAAAATTGAAGCGCGTTATTGGTCCTCGTGTGGCTGGTATGCCCAGCCTCATGAAATCTGTTCAGCATAGGAAGCCTGGTCGTGTTTTTCACTGGTAACACGGTTGCCTCTATTCATATATGGAGGGTTTGTAACCAGATACTCTATTGCTTTAAAGTAGAGAAGGGGTAACAGATGGTCTCTTGTGATGACTGGTTGGGTGGGCTGTCTGTCCCCTTCTGTTGGGAAATGGGGCGTACAATAATCAGTGCGCGCCACGCTGGTTGGTTAGCTGCGCTTATTATCCTGGTGCATTTCAGCATAGGGATCGCTAAAGAATCCGTAGGCTCGATGCTTGCGCCCTCTGGAGTCTGCTTTAACAACAATGACGATGGCGGCTGTGACGCCAACAGTCCTTGTCTCTCGGAGGGAAAGCGTCAGGATAGGACCGTCTTCAAGAGCCGATTACCGGTCGTCAGAACAGCACAGGCGAGTCGCCTGTTTGTTTTGTTTTCTTCAACGATAGTGTATATTTTTTTTAACATCTGTAATGCTGGCTTATCAGTTGGGTCTTGTTGGCTACATGTGCTGTTCCTTATAACAGGAGATTGGTGCTGTGCTTAGAATTTCTATTTTGTTCACTTCTTGAATAGGTTTGCTGTAACGAGCTGGTCTTCTTGCAGCAATTCCTCTGTTGGGCAAAAGAGGAAGCTTTTAAAGGTTTAGGATCCATTGTAGTGGTAGTGCTCGTGGTAATGGTAGTGGGAAATACAGCATGTCAGTTGTGAAAGTTTGCGTAAGCACTTAAGTGTTCACTTTCTTGATAATGGATCTGTTCCTTCTGTCTTCATGCCGGTCATTTCCTAACAGCAGCGAGTACAGCCAACTGGCCCTGGGACAACCATAGGTGCTGACCTAAAGGGTACCACGGCCCTGGGAGAGAAAACTGAAAATTGGTTTTTTGAGGAAAGGAAATAGAGCAGTATTTGTTTCACATCTGAGTAGGCACCCGGAGCGCGCCGTAAGGCAAGAGAGAACGGAAGGAGTGAAAAAAAGTGAGAAAGAGATGCCGTTGTAAAGGGCTGCGGAATAATTTCGACCACCTGGGGAAACTGCACTGACATAGCATGGCACACGAGCGCCTTTTGCGTTTCGCCTCCAAGGAAACACGGCCGCCGCAGTCTGGTTCAAACGCGGGTACTCCGGATAGGTAGACGAGCACTATAACCACTGAGCCACGACGGCGGGCTCTGGGAGAGAGCAGAAATTATGATGACGCTAATTTTCAGCTTGGGAGGCAAGAACTATGCTGTAAACTGGCGGAGAAGTTTGAAGAGGCAGTCTATTGCGAAAAAGTTTATAGGGCACGTACACGTGTGCAGCGCCAAGCACCAGTGCACAGCATGAAAAAAAAGGAAATGATAGGAGTTTTTTCAAGACGAAAGTATTTGAATGCCGCGTCATGCTTGAATATTCATACTCCAATATCCAAAACACAGTTGTAAGGGCACTGCATCGGAGCATTCGTTTACTCAGCTAGGCATTTTGAAGGGGAGCACTTGTAGTTGCATGAAGTGTTCGCATGCATTAGTTGCGACTACACGCTGGCAGCGAACAGCAAGAAGAAAATAACTTGTGAATAACTGTTATGCCGTTATATGGGAGTGAAAGTTTGATTTTCATAAGGGGACTCTACTGTACAATGTTGCAAGTCACTCGCGTGGCTCAACATCATCATCAGCCTGTGAACGCCCACTGCAGAGAAAAACCCTCTCCCATCTCTCTCCAATTAACCCTGTCCTGTGCCAGCTGTGGCGACCTTATCCCAGCAAACATTTTAATCTCATCCGTCTACCTTATTTCTGCTGGCCCCTTGACGCAAGCGGCCTGTGAGATATATGCCACCATGAAAAATTCAGAGTAACCATTGATGCAAGAGTCGAGCACTCGTGATTCTTGTCCTTAATTAATCTTGCAGTGGCCTTTTATTAAGCATGTTTGTGCTTGCGCAATGGTTCTTGATTGGACTTATAGGCAGTTACTTCTACCTTTTTTCTTTCCTGAGGCATTCAAGAAATAAGGACGTGATTCAGTGCAACATCGTCCGTCTTCTGTGCAGACCAAAGTTAAAGCACTGACAAGCGGTGCAAGCACATATCACAAAACCGGGATGATCAAGCACAGCAAAAAATCTTGTGGCAGCTACGCAAGTGGTCAATCAGCCCGTGACACCATCCGCTCCACCACCACTTCCGCTAGCTCCAGTTTCGCAACCACCATGCTGTCCCGCTGCGGATTCCCGTCCACCGTGTCTGCCCACCAAACCAAAGTTTGCTAGCGGTCAGTCACGTTTGGCACGGAGCTCGCAGTTGACACGGTACCGATCCCGACCGACTTCACTTCTCCCATAGATGGCCCCAAAGAGACTTCTGGAATGTGAACTTTTTTTTTAACTCGAGGAAAAAGATCACTTGTGGGGAACTGTCGCTTTTTTATTGAAAACGTGCACACTAAGCTGTTAATTCGGTTTTGTTCTTTTTAATGATGCATTAGACGTTATGGATGCATCGGCCCCTGGTATTCCCCTACGACTGTTCAATATGTTATAATCTGTTGTCTTCTGGGATGTTGTTTCAGTTTCAAAAGTAAAAAAAAATGGTGGAGACGCCGAGAGGGCATGGCGGGAAATCCGCGGATGCAATGAACCATTTCCTGCTGTTCGCACAGGTCACGTACATCGAGACTACGTACATCGACAAATGCAAACAGCATCCCCGCCTGGCTCATCATCGACCGCAACCACGCGGCACCTCAAGCAAGTCATGGCATCGTGACGCAAGCAGCCCCAACCCCGAAAACACCCGCGCCACCTCTTGCCAGACACTAAAACAGCTAATTGGTGGAATCTTCAGAGGGCACGGTGGGACCACCGCGGACGCAATGAACCATTTTATGGTATTTGCACAGGCAACGCTGTGGACTACCGTACTTCGTACATCGACCAATTCTACAAACATTCCCGCCTTGCTCGGCGCCTGTAACAAGTCACGGCAGGCCTGTGGTGAACGCCCGATAGAGTTCAATGGAGCCAATATATGGAACGTAGAAGGTAAAACTAAAGAAAGTAGCCAGGAACTTCAATTTGACGAGTAAAATGCATTACAAGCCCAATTAAATTCTGCCTGAAACTCAGAGATTCTACTTTGATACCTGGTTTTTCCTTTGTATTTATACATTTTCACTTTGTAAATATTGCCACGAATCTTTGCAGTGTTTTTTGTTCTTTTTGCAAAGCTGCCGGCAGACCGCTTTATCGCCTTATTTGCGATGCAAGCCGCGACCAGATTTATCTCGACCGATCACGTCCAGGCAGAGTTGATTCTACATTCTTCTAGAATGTTCGGGTAACTTTGCGCAGTTTATCTCGAAAGTTCGCTATCAGCTTTAAATTGAGCACGGCCGACAGCGGTGGGCATTCTGTTCCACGACCGTCGAGCACACTTGTTGCTACACCGTCGCCGAGCGACTCAGCCTGTTGTGGCCGCTAGTCAGCCCAAATAAAGAGTTTTGTTTAGACGCCATTTTCGCATGGTAACAAGAAAATTCAAACAGCGCTTGACAGCAGAACCAGAAAGCGCTGTTTGAATTTTCTTGTTACCATGGAACACCAACTCGCCTAATCTGCCGTCCTTCTACCATTTTCGCGGCCTTTCTGCTCTCCGGACTGCAGTCACCACTTCGTGACACCTGGTGGAGGTTCTGGGCAGCCTTACATGTACCGGACACCCCCTCAAGTCGTGACGGCAGCCCTCTGCGCTTCGCACCCGAGGACGAGCCAGCAGCTCACTGAGCCAGCCGACGTCTCCAGGGAGAGGAGCCTGATTTCGGGACCCTGCCGAACCGCACGAGACAGCGAAAAGACGCTGCTAGGAGCACCGCAACCTCGCCAATGATATCGACACCGATCATACTGCAGCAGGCGCAGCTGCCGCAAACTTGCCGCAAACTATCAGTGGATCCCTAGGCGAAGACCCGAAGAATGGTTCGACCAATTTGAGCGCGTGGCGTCATTCAACAATTGGAATGACGCGGAGAAAATCGGGCACGTCTTTTTCGCGTTAGAGGGCTCAGCACGCACGTGGTATGAAAACCATGAGTCTTCCCTAACGAAATTGGAGCTATTCAAGAGAGAAATGAAAACGTTCACCAGTGTCGTGAGGAAAGAAAGAGCCGAACGACTCCTCGAGTCCATAATCCAGCTTCCGAATGAGCCCGTCCGGGGTTACGTCGAAGAGATGAAGCCCTTCTTTCGCCGCGCCGACCCCGAGATGTCAGAGGAGAAGAAAGTTCAGTTTTAATGCGCGGCATAAAGAACAACTCTTTCGAGCCCTCGTCCACCAGCCGCCAAAAATAGTCGAGGAATTCATAAGAAGCATGAACGATCGAGAAGACCCTCGACGTCCGGGCTCGGCAGTACAACCGCCCTTCCTGTGTCTGTGCCATCCGTCCGGACACGAGGGCCACCACCAGCGACAACTTGCGGGAAGTTATCCGCGAAATTGTCCGCGAGGAGCTACGCCGATGGCTTCCATCTTCCCCACAGCCCCAAGCAACGACTCACATGAATGGGAAGAAGTGCCACAGGCACTTGGCGCCCCGATGGCCACATAACCCAATGCCATGACTTACATCGCTGCACAACGCAATCCGCATCCCCAAGGACAGCCCCTACCTGCTCTCCGAGATGAGCCACTTGTTCCAGAACGCCGCCTCCCTGCCCCCGCCCGCCCGCCCGCCCGCCTTTGAACGACGCTCAAGCCCCACGAATTGTCACACCTGGAGGACTTCCGACAACCGACCGTTGTGTTTCCATTGCGGTGAGGCTAGCCATGTTCTTCGTCACTGCCCTTACCGACGTGTCGGTCTTCGTGGGTTTTCCGCTGACGCACCACAACCACGATTCGTACAACATCCGCAGGAAATCGACGAGTACCTGCGTCGAGAGGCGTACTCGCCGAACTGCCTTTCGCGCCCATCATTGCCGTCATCTTCGCGCTTTTCGTCACCACGCCGCAGCTACGCAGCCGCGGTACAAGGAATGTATCCCAGCCCACGTAGCGAAACTAAGAACAGCACCCAGTCAAATAGCACTACAGGATTCTAAGACAGAAAATTTCTGTAGTCTGTAGTCTTGTCGTATTTTGGACATGTCTTGTGTAGTCTGTCTTGTCTTCTGTAGTCGGTCTTGTCTTTTGTAGTCCTGTCTTCTGTAGTCTGTCTTGTCTTTTATAGACTGTCTTCTGTAGTTTGTCCTCTCTTTTGTAGTCTGTCTTGACTTCTGTAGTCTGTCTTGTCTTCTGTAGTCTGTCTTGTCTTCTGTAGTTTGCCTTGTCTTCTGTAGTGTGTCTTGTGTAGTGCTCGTACACTGTGTAACAGTCGTTACTGTCACCTGTCAATTAACACAGGATTTGTGTTCTGGAGTAGGCTATGCACAAAAATGCACAGCTTGTTAATGGTTGCCTGTCAAATAACACAAGCTTTGTGCATTCCAGAGTAATTCGTGCACAAAACCACTAGAATTGAAATGAAAATGATCAATATTTATTTACTGTTTCGTGCTTTTTTTCGAGCTTGCTGATGCATGCTGTCCAGTGTTGTCCTGGCCGCAGGTTCCTAGATACATCGCCCATGAGCCAAGAAAAATGGTTTTTGTCTTGGCTGAAAAAAACAAAAAATAGAGATCACCGCTGCTACCTGCGCAAAAAAAAAAATGTGAAAGCGTTGATGCTTCCTCGACACTGGTCGCCTTTCAAATTTGGTGCCATGGTTGTTTTCTCGTTGACTTGATTGGTTATCAATTAACTCTTATTTTACCCTCATTTCATCCCAGCAACGATTTCGAGTTTTCAAATTTTCCTCCACGGATCGTTCGTGCCCACTCACTGAATACCCGCCCAGTCTAATCACGCGTTCAGTGCCTTTCACTTCTCAATAATTACCTAATTGCCTCTAATTTATCATTCTTTTTCCTATCTCCTGGTTAAGTATAGGACACTTATCACCGGTCACGTGATTGCTCATTTCGAGTTTTCAAACTTGGCGCCAAGCTTTGGCTTTGTCCATACTTCCAGTTTTTCAAACTTGGCACTACGCTGTAGCTCCACCTACTTTCAGCGTTTTCAAATTTCGCGGCACTTTTTCTCTGGCCCAGCCACTTTTTGGACATTTTTGGCTGTAAATAATTATCCGATTATAAAATTTTCTTTTCGAGCAGCATCCTCACATCATCCTCTGCCAATTACACAACCAATCGTATGACGCTATCTCTTCTGAGTTGCCCACAACTGCTGCGGACACGATCCCCGGCAACATAACCTAGTAAACTTCTCACTTTATTCAAAATGTTGTAATACTGAACAAGGCTTATGACTGGCCGAGTTGGTACTGACTCGCCTTAAAACCAGCCAGAACACACAACAAGACATGAGCTCAAGAGGCGGGACTAACAAAAATTTAATTGAAGATTTTGATTATTTGATTTGTGAGGGTTTAACGCCCCAAAGCGACTCGGGCTATGAGGGACACCGTAGTGGAGGGCTCCAGAAATTTCGACCACCTGGGCTTCATTAGCGTGCACTGACAACGCACAGTACACGGGCCTCTAAAATTTCGCCTCCATTGAAATTTGACTGGTGCGGCCAGGATCAAACCTGCGTCTTTTGGGACAGCAGCTGAGCGCCATAACCACTGAGCCACTGCGGCGGCATCATTGAAGGAAAGCCGCAAAAGGAGACCCGCGAAGAGATACAAGCGCACAATAACCTAAAGCAGTGAAAGGGCGAAGTGCAATCAAAGGTCACTGGCATACTAATGAATCATCTAAAAAAGCAAATTCCTTACGGTGAAGGTTTTCCGATGGCTTAGCCACACGTGTCCTTAGCCTTACCGAAGTAGTAAGCCTCAACTATCTACCGACAGATTTATCCCTTCCATAAACCACTGATGTGTCGTGGAAATTAGGCGTGCAAAGAGACATGTCATCCTCAGATTTGCATTCACAAGATTGAGCATACAGTGCCAGATTAGAATTTGACTTCCCCCTATGGAGTGAAAGTGCTCAGTCAAGTGCAAAGTCAGATATCTGCCTGTCTGCCCATATTAGTTGCAGCAATAAGGCAGTGGAACGCAATAAACTCCATTACTTTTGCAAGTGGTGAACCTTTTTTTGTGACACTGTCCATTGTGGACATGTACCCAGTTTTATCAAGCCTTTTTAATGGCGGCGCAAAGGCCTCCTGTCTTGCACTTCGCTGTTAAGACAGCAGCAGCATTACGCTTTCCCGCGACTTTCTTGAGACTGTGAAATACTGTGGAGGTAAGGTGTATCAGCATCATCGGAGTATGTGCTCCTTACCCTCGAGCGAGTGAAAACATACTATGACAGGTTGTTGATATGGGCAAGTTAGAACCCAGCTGCTTGGAAACCTACTGCAAGAATGCGTCCTCAGCAGTGATGGCATGACTTATCTAAAGCTGATGTCATGCACACGATTGCACACCCATCAAGTGTTTCCATCTTTACTGACCTTAACCAGCGACAAATACACCTCTTCACCATCCTTCCCCAACAACGAGTGGTCCGACTCGTAGCTAGAAAGAGCCTTCCCTGATCTTTAGCTGTAGCCCCGACAAACATATTCGTCCAGAAATCGCAAGTCTGCATCAAGAAACTGCTAACGGTTCTGCTTAGACAATTCTGATGTAAAAGACAGGCCTTGACCGCATGCCTTAAAGATTCCTAAAACATCTTGTGCCAACTTATCTGAGCCTTCTATGTCCAGAAAAATTACAGTCATGAACATAACGAAATGCTACTATTCCAAGGTCTTCCAAACAGGGCTCTAATGCCTTATTGACTTTAGACAAAAAAATGTTGCTGAGCGTACGACCTGCGTGTAAATACCGCCCTGCCAACTGACAAATGCGGATTTGCAGTAAAAGGACAACAGCCCCAAGAAGCCAGCAACCGAAATCACGCAATCATCTGTAACAGCATGTTCATTGTTCACCCTGATGCAGTTTGCACATACCTCAGAGGTCTATCATGTGACAATGAATAGTGCAGGCCCTCCATGTCGATGCTCACTGCAGAGCACCTGCCCAGGTTGCTGTCCACAAGAAACTAGAACTCCACAGAACTCCACTTTTGTGAGTTGGCAAGGCGGTATTTACATCAGAAATCAGGCATATGCAGAGGGTCCCAGGTTGCACTGTTCCTCCGCGACATTCTTCTGTCCAGAGTTGATACCGCATCAAAGCCGTTTGGAAGGCCTCGGCATAGTAGCATTTCGTTATGTTGATAGCTACCTAATTTTTTTGCACAAGGTGGGCTCAGATAAGTTGGCACAAGACGTTTTAGAAACCTTTAGGCATGTGGTCAAAGCCTATTTTTTAGGTCTGAATTTCACTAAGCATAACCGTTTGTAGCTTCTTGACTTAGACCTGCGCTTTGCGGACGACCACATATGTTGGCGCCAAAGCCCAAGATCAGGAAGCCTCTTAGCTACGAGTTGAACCACTCGAGGCTGGTGAAGGACAGGTTGGCAATCGCATGCATCACGACTGCTTCATGGAAGTCATGCCATCACAGTGTTTAGAATGCATTCTCGGAACAGGTTTCCAAGCCAATGGCACCTGGGTTCCTACTTGCCCATCTTGCGCACCTGTCAGAGTGTGTTTTTACTCTCTCGAGGGAACGGAACACCGTTCACATGATGCTGATTTAGTTGAGCAGCACAAAAAGACGGGCTCTATACCTTACCTCCACGCCATTTCGCACCATCCCAAGAAAGTTGCACCAACGTATGATGTTGCTGTTGTCTTGACCGCTAAAAGTAAGGTAGGAGCCCTTTGCTTCTTCCTTCAAACTAGGCTTGATACAACTACGGGTAATCGTCCACTATGCACAGTGGCAGATAAAAAATGTTCACCACTTGCAAAAGTAAACCGGTTTTTTGCATTCCACTGCCTCGTAGCTGAAACTACTATGGGCAGACAAGCAGATATCTGAATGTGCGCCTGGCTGAGAGCACTTTCACTGTATAGAGAGGAAGGCGAATTTTCACCTGACACTGCACGTTCAATCTCGTGAATGCAATCGGAGGACGACCTTTCTCTTTGCACGCCTGATTTCTGCGGCACATCAGTGGTTTAGGGAAGTGATAAATCTGTCCTGATATAGTTGAGGCTTACTACATCAGTAAGGCTAAAAACAAGTGCCTGGCTAAACCGTCGGTGAACCTTCACTGTAAGGAATTAGTTTTTTAGATGGTTTACTAGTACATCAGTGCCTTTCGGTTATTTTTTGCCCTCTCACTGCTTTGGGGTCTTCCGTGCTTGAATCTTTGTGCAGGTCTTCTTTTGCCACTTTCCTTGAATAAAATTTCAGTTGTTAGACCAGCCTCATCTTGTGCTCATTTCTTCTCCTTTTTTGTGTGTTCCGGCTGGTTTTAAGATGTAATACTGAATGCCGAAAGAAAGCCATTTTAGAGTCAAGTGCACTTATAATGGCCACAGCTATAATGAATGTTCATTTATTACAAAAAATAGTGCTTACTTCATTATTTCTGCATCAAGTATATGACACTGCATCAAAATAAAAAAAAGGACTAAGCCTCTAACCCTCATGGCCAAACTGCAGTTACAGCAAACAAAAGGACACCATAAACCTGCCCCACATGCAAAAGCTTGCACTACAGGCCAATGCAGAAATAAGATCAGATTACTTCCCAAACTGCATGACACTGCCACGCAAAGTAAAGATTGTGACAGGCAATAAAGGAGCAACAAATAAGCAAACTGTAGGTAGCAGCCAATCTCATGCAGACAAGCTACAAGGTCAGGCCAACATAGACGTGGAAGAAATTTGAAAAAAAAGCCACAAGAAGCACATAATAATTTTTAAGGTTTTCACAGCCCTTTAAATGGCAACTACTTTCCTGAAAAAACATAACAGAAGCGGCAATTTTTTTTGGCAATCAATTTTTTTCATGTACTTCATTATTCTTGAAGCATGGGCGGGCAAAGAGTAGTCAGATTAGTGCATGCGTTCCTAAGCAATGCCATGCCAAAAACTGTACTTACAGAAAAAGTTTGCCTTACTGAGTGAATACCACTGGCCATCCATTATTTTCCTAGCCTGCTTCAGGTCCCTGGCAAAAATCACACGCAACTTGGTGGCTTGCACAACTTCCATGCAACTCTTGGTCTTTAGCTGGAAAAAAATTGACGGATCAGTGAGATATAAAATTTTACATGCATTGCTTTGTTTGAATGACCGACTAAGAAAGAAACAGCGGTTTCTGTGAGCGCAACTATTTTTTCACACTAGCTTTCTACAGTAAACAATGTTTATCGCGACCTAAGTCACACTGACTTGCTGTACGGCCCCAGCACTACTGTGTATAGCTCTATGGTTTCAAATGCTTGTTAGCTCTGAGCCCTTGGGCTTGCACTCGTTAATGCAGAAAACCTCGGAAAGGGCAACCAGAGCTTCGAGCTTTAAGCCATAGGTATTCAGAAGCTCAGTGGTCTGTGGGAGAACTTTTGGCTGGGTGACACAGTAGCAAATGCTTCTCCAGCTACTTTCACTCCATTGCAAAAAACTCGCACAGCAGAGACCTGTCCTCCATTTTGCATTGCAGAAGCAATCACTGAAATTCAAAGCACGCATACTAAATGCACACCTACCTTCCAACACAGCTTCATAATAATGAGTATAATTATTGGAATGAAATACCAGTCAGTACATGTAGTTTTCAGTTTATCCAAAAATTATAAGCAACCGACAAACAATAAACATTAAAAGAGAAATAAAATCACCAGAATTGTTTAAAAAATGTGTCAGAAGAATTATGTGATATCCACTACACTCCAGCAGTTCTTCGCCATTGTGCACCTTCAAACCACACTTTCTTACAGGCACATTTGCACAGAAATTGGGTTGAACCTGATCTTTAAGAATCTTTTTTGGTGCAACAGTAGGAAGAAACCAGGTTTTACCCAAAAACGAAGCACCCTACACATTGCATCACAAGCCCAGATGATGCACTTGAGTCGCCTCTTATGCTTATGCAAGAAACAGGAACAGAGATATCTTGACTAAATAAAAAAAAAAGAGGAAGTGCAGTGCATGTGTAATGCAGAGAAGATATAAGGAATACCACAATAAAACAATGGGAGAATTCCAAGAGTAGGTGAATGCATGAATGGGTAGCGATAAGATGGCTAAATGATATTAGAAAATTTGAGGAAAAAGGGTGGTAGCATGTGGCACAGGATACAGTTACCTAAGATGAACTGGAGAACCATTCTGCACTATTTTTAACAGCACATTCACACGACAGACAAACTCACTAACTCCTGGAACGGACTCTGCATCATGCGACTCAATGTCAATCACCATTGCAAAAGGCACCAGCACCGCGGACTGCACATGAGGAAAACTAGACATATTTTTGCTCTCAACTTTAAGCAGCAGTCAGCTGCGCTTTTAAGAGCAAAGCTCTAAAGTACGGCAACATTGGCACTTTGTTTTACGGACATGAGGGTGCTCGTGAGCGCACAAGTTCCATGTTTGTTTTGCTCCAAATGTGTTAATTGCGAGGTATGTTTAACTAAAGACGGGCATCAAAAAAGGGCGCCAGCCCTCCACTAGGGCAGCTTTTAATTCCCTTCTATATCCCTCCCTTATATCACGGTTCAAGTGTCCACTAAAATGTGAGACAATTACTGTTACATTTCCTTCAATTTTCTTTCAACTAATTTTAAATTTTCAAGGATGTAGCTTAAAGAAGGTAGAGGAACAAACTGTGCAGTATAACCATAAGCTATGGCAATAAACCAGGAATGAATCTGTGCTGAAAGCAGCTTGCGCAGGATTGGTGTCATCGTGCAATGTTACATTACTGACTGACAATTCCATCTCTGTATCAGAGATACTGGTAAAACATCATTACAGAGCACAATGTTTTTAAAGTAATAAATGAACATATAGGTCCTTTTGGAGGACACATATGCATACCAGTCAACAGGTGTGCAATGTCAAAGCACGTTTATGTTAACAGTAGCTGCGTCAAGAGCTACATCAGCGACTATATTTTGTACAAGTCTACAGTTCCGGTAATTATAAGCTGAGGTACTGCTGTGAAGTGCATGTAGAGTTTCATGCATTTCTGAACCTAGCTGCAAGCCTATATTGAAAATATTTTTCTAAATAGGCAGCTAAGATATGCATCACTGAAAACGAATAACTACCATGAACGGATCAGGAGGGATGACACAGCCGAAGGCAGGAAGCACGCATGGCCCAATATATGCTGGCCGCTGGCAACTGCAAATAAATACATCCAGAGCAACAGCTGTCAGTTGCTGTAGCCATGTCATGAATGACAAGAGAGGAAATCGTCTACTGCTTTAAAAACTAAACTTAGACGTGATATAAGTAAATAAAAAACCAATGAGCTAGCCCATGACAAAACAAATGAACAGATTTTATGTAATGCAACCATATACATTCTTTGAGAAGAGTCACAAAGACTGTTATAACCACACTGAAAGATGAGCTGGCTGAAATACCGCACACCAATTTGAATATAGGATGTGCAGGTTTTCATTAATTCCTATCATGGTGCCTTGCACCAATGTCTAGGTATTAAATTGAAAGTTGCAACCAGTCTGCCTTGGTTAAATGAGAAGAGAGAATGGAAAAAAGCATGTTTTCACTAGCAAGAAGCTTGATATCTCACGGCACAGCTTGGCATCATAGAAAAATTGCTAGCGCATTTAACAAATCTGCATACAATTAAAAGCTGCACAAATTTGTCGACTGGCAATGCAAGTAAAGGCAAGAGAAACAAAAAAGTACCAATGAACACTCGTGAGTGCGGCGAAGTGAGGTCTGTGGGTAGGATCACGTGCCTGGGAAGAGTTCCGAGCTCGGAGAATCGCCGGCACCACAGCTGATGGCACGCAACCAAGAATAAATAACAAAGCAAAAATAAGTAGCAAAAAAAACCATCGACAATGGCGACCGACTTGAATGCGGGCCACAAAAGCGAGGGATATAGTAAAAAGGTAGAAATCCTAAATAATTGTGCAGTTGCATATCCGACAGCTCGCAGTGTTCAGAAGGAGAGGAGGCATCAACGTTTACAGCTCAGGAGACGCAAGATTGATCTAACTTTGACATAACACTGCCTCAAATCCTGTTCCACTGGGGAAGCACAGACAAGTTTACAAATGACAAGGCGATGAATATGAACTAGCCTTTCGCATGCGATCACTGTCTCAAAATTTAGTATGACGCATATTAAGGCACAAGCACTAATCCGATGAGTACTAACCCTGAGCAAAATAGTGCGGTGTCTGATCGCAGCTGGCCTAGCACGAGCGCTCCGCCGCGCGGCACTTCTCGCTCATCGTCTTCTACGCAGTGCAAATCCATGCTTTTGCACCGAGTGTCGAAGCGCTAGCAAGCGAAAGCGTAACTCTGTTGTGATATCTGGTGCCATTTTTATTTACCACGGCACGCGAGTAATAAATGCACATAAAGACAATGAGAACAACACTTGTCATGCAGGATATAGGCCCTGCTTTTTTGGCGCCACATTATAGCTGCGGCAACGGCAGGCGGACTCCCTCCACACACATCCCTATATAGCCGCATACAAATAGCGCGTGTGAATACAGATCATTAGCAAAGAAACGCAGAGCGGGACTCACCGGCCATGCGATTCATCCAGGCTTAGTAAAACGGCGCAGGAGTCTTCGTTCCCCTAACAGATGAAAAGACGTCGCAGCACTCTTCATGGCTTACCCGTTGAAACTCGCCAATGTTGACAGGCCGAAATCCTGGTCGTTGGCTTCCAAAACACACTCCTGCTCACCTTCCTATTGAATGAGTTCTTCACACGTGTCCGCCGTACAAGTACACAAGCAATGCCTCAAAGAGGCAAATAATACATAGCACGACGTGTCGGTTGCACTGCAATGGCGCCGACGGCTGCGCTTTCGTGTCGGTGAAAAATTACAACCGACAAAAAAATTTGTTTTTTAAACCGTGAATACTTATATTATCTTCACAACAAAGACACTGCATTTATTTTTAATTATTTTTAGATTATTTAGGAATACTAAAGCGCTTTCAGTTACTTTTTCTGGCATGTCGCTTGCAGAAGCTGCGATCCTGTGATCCCCTGAAAAAACCCGGATGCCCTAGCAGACGACGGAGCAGACGACGGAGCAGACGACGGTGTTGACAGAATGCAATTTCGTTTGATGCCAGATAAAATCACTAAGTTGCGACAAAAACAGCAAAGAAAAGCGCCGTATCTCAAGCTGGCGAATATCGTGGATAAGTTGAACGCAATTGGCACGATGGAGAGTAGCTGCGATGCATTAATTTGCGCGACACTGGCACGCTCACCGGAGATCATGAAACTTAACAGCTTAATCGGTGACCAGTACAAGCGGAGTGCTTTGATATCAACTGCGTTACGAAACTACGTCGATACTTGCGTCTCACTTTAGCTAATATGCAACAGTGGCTAGCACTCGCCGCATCCTGATCGCGTGTAGTTTAACAAGCAAGAGCCCACTAGCGCATCGAAGCAGGCGTGTTTTCGAGCTCGTATCGTTACGAAAAATACGAGTTGTTTCGGCACGTACTGAAATTGAAGTTCTCAACCTGTGCGTCACGGACGGTGACGATGGCGTCGCGGACGATCTTAACTAAGACTCGCCGCAAAGCAGCCGATAACCCAAGCATATGTGCGTTAAAGGTTGTTCACCAGTAGTGCAAGCGTGGGCATAAAGTATCGCTCAGTCGCAGCGCCAGTCGCTCGCTTCTCGATTTTCCAGCCTTCCGAGTGAAGGTCGCCAGCTGTTGAGCCACTCAGTGAGCCAGCGGGAGTGAGCGAGGCGAGCTTTCGGGAACGACGCCGCCCGCGGGCGCGCCGGGCAATGAACTACGCGCTACCCCCTGGCTGCCCTAGTCGTCGCTAAGCCTAGCCGGTTTCGCATCGATGCAGCAGCTGAGTGCACTTCGAAACTGGCTAGCGCTGAGGTGCTGCTCTCGTCATCGTTTTACTGTGAACCTCGTCTCATAGTAAAACAAAGATATGCTCGGTTTCCGCGACAACTTCAGGAGCGGAGCCAGTTGAGGCCAGGGGAGCCGCGATTGAGCATCAGCAATTAAAGGCGCCGTGGGGAGACATTTGTTTGTATTCCTGTTATCGCTTCTACCAACGACTCGATATTGGCCAACGATACTCCATCCGACGGCTTAGTATGGACTTGAACAAACATTACTGTCGCATTTTTCTGACGCTGGCGGCCGGTATTCAGGCTGGCATGCCGCGCCCGTACGTTATCATGTCGCTCAACTGTATGGCCGTGGTGCACATCAAAACCCCCAGACATCCTCCTTTTCGCTCAGATTGTCATAGCACACAGTCACACTGGGACCAGAGTAGTTTAGAGGACCGAGCGCGGGTGCACAGGAGCTAGACTGCGTCAAAGCAGGCGAAACTCTTTAAAGCGCGCGGTTGATGTCAGTCCCAAGACTTTATTCCCATTTCGACCGAGAATCAAATCGGTTCAAACTCGCCGGCCGCCGCATTTCACCTTCGGCTGCATACGCTGCTGTCTATATTTAGCGACATTTTCGTGTCACCGTCATGAAATTTTCAGTGAAGGCAATGAACGGCATCGTAAAGTATTTTTTTTGCTATTTTATGATAAGCACCACGTCACTGCCGCTAAAAAAAATTCTCCGCCAACACTGCATAAGCGTTGGACTTAAGAGCGTTAGCTACGAGAGCTTCAAGTGTTTAGATCGGGGTCCTAGATCGGGGTGCTCAGCAAACGTGGAGAAGACAAAATACAAACATCTGAGGGCATTTCGTTTCGGAAACATTCGTTCTAAGATACAAGCAGCGTCATCTACATCAAAGATTTTGCACTACTATTGCGATTTACAGCCACCTTCGCTAAATCCGGTATGTTTCCTCCTTATATATCAGTTAACGAATTTTATAAACGTGTGCATTACAACAAGATGAATTGTTTGACCGCAATCGGAACCCTCTGCGACAAACGATTAGGCCTTATGGCTGTCTGGAAGTCCCCGGAATGCACAGTTTGGGGGCGAAAAGGTCGTCGGTGCGAATCCCACACATATTTTGGGCTTCATCTAAATATTTATTTTATCCTCAGGAACATGAAAAGTCAAATGACACCACTTCGATCGTTATGCGTCAAACGGGCGGCCCCCAAATTTGATGCAAATGGGGGTCCCCGGGGTTCCACTTCGATAGCCGCTATACTGGCATATGTACAACTGTATCTGTGACAACTGACAACAGTATCTGTGACAACAGTATCTGTGACAACTGAGGCTCTACGCGCCCGCTGTTGCTATGTGATATAGTGTGGTAACTGTCTTGGCTAATTTGACCTTCCCTGCAGACAGACGTGTCCTTGACAAACGTAAGTAGTAAGAGCTGACGCTCTTAAAACTGAAACGCGCGGAAAAATGATATCGGGGTTGCTTTGAACATTTATACAGAGAACTGCGTTCATGTACACACATGCTGCCTTTGTGTAGTCGGATGGTTATGGCGAGTAATTTTCCCTGATTGACGATTAACGACATTCTTTTCCGCGCCGCATAGAAGTGTCCTTGGTTTTTTCTGCGCATATAGTAGTAACGGTACATTATGTTACATGGCTTGAACATGTCACAGAATCCAAGAGGACACTGACTTTCAGTAGCGCCATTCGACTTGCGCACACCGATTGGTGTGCAGGCGCTGTCGTGGCTGCAACTACATGCCGCCACCGCAAGAGCGTGCGGATACGCAGGCACCGCTGGCTTCGCCGCTTGTGCATACAGCTTTTTGGGCTTTCAAAGCCGCATTATACTCTTGAGCATGCACTACTTTCGTCACATTGTCATGTGGGAACAGAAGGGAATTAGGTGAGTGCTCGAGCAGTGCCTCTCCTCTAAGCCAATTCTCGTTCGGTGAGAGAGCCAGGTCGCGGGAAGCGAGTTGAAAACTCGATTCGCCAATGTGAATGAGCACTTCATTTCGCTCGGTGCTCGTCACCAACAGACCAGAGCACCTCGCATCCTCTTCGCGACTCGCCACAGTGAACGCGCTTTGAAGCATCTTTGGTCAATTTGATCCTATCGCTGTCACACGACCGCACGACAGTATTTCTAGAATTCTGCAGTAAAATAATTACCCTCACCAGGAATCTGTCGTATGACACATCCCACGATAGGTATCTATCGCGCGGCACAATCCACGACAGGTATCTGTCACGTGACTCATCCCACGACAGGTATCTGTCGCGCGGCATATCCCACGACAAGCTGGTGTGTCGCGCGACAGGCCGCACTGCAGGTACTTTTGTCGCGTCAAAAGAGGCGCGCTAGAAGTCTGTCGCGCGACTGAACCCACGACAGGCAACTTTGCTGAGGCACGCAAACTCTGTCGCGCGGCACGACTCCCACTGTCGTGCGACAGTACCTGCGACAGAAACCTGTCGCGCGACAAATGCTGCGACAGGGACCTTCTTCGCACGACAAAATGCAGGAAAGATGTCTGTCGTGCGGCAGAACCTACTACAAACAACTTTGTCGCGCGAAAGAACCCACGACACGAAGCTTGTCGCACGACACAAGCCACGACAAGACAGCTTGTCTTGCGACACAAAATTGTGTCGCGCGACAGATGTGCGACAGAAAATTCTGTCGTACGTTTTGATCGGGCAACCTCTGGAGGTGAGGTTGCTCCCGAGCAAAACACCGCAGATCCTCCAACGACCTTGCCGCACGAAGACGCCGCCCGTGACATGTCGAAGCCGCATACATTGACAACTTCGACCACGACGCAAACCGCCTTCAAAACGACGCCAGGAAAATCTTCGACAACACGTTCTACGCACTATTCCTATAACCGACGCACCCGTGACCCGATGCCCAGGACGGCGTGCAACGCAAGAGCCAGGAGGTCCGAATTAGTAGTTGTTAGCGCCGGAAAGTTACCGCTCTAGTCTACACAGGAGCCAATTACTCGGTGATGAATGGAACATTCGCTGCGCAGCTGCGGAAAGTCACGACCGCTCGGGACGACCCACAAATAAGCACCGCCGGGTGCTACCTCATTACACCATCAGGACAATGCACAGCGTGAGTGACTGCCAAAGGACATAACTATCGTTCCACCATTGTTATGCTACGGCAATGCTCCCGCGAAGTGATCTTCAGCATGGATTATCTTAATGAGCATCAGGCGATCATCGGCCTACGATCCAAGCTGATCACGCTTTCGACGAACGAGGCCATCCCTTTGATGAAAACTCTTGAAAATCACGTTGCCCTGAGTATCCTGGAGGAAGAAGTGAGCGCCCCACACCGTTCAAGCGCTATCGTGACCGCAGGTGCCACGAGAGCCATTAACGCTGAAGCCATCATCGAGGGGAACATGCAGTTCAGCAAGGCGGAAATTTGGGCGAGTTGGTAAGTGTTCATTTTCGCTCTCAGCGCAACACGAATTGGACACAACGAACGGGACGAACGGGTCCTTCGTCTTGTGTCCCGTTCGTGTTGCGCTGAGAGCGAAAATGAACATGCAGTTGCTTCTAGACCGAGGAATTAGCATCGCAAGAGGCATCGCACGTTTCCGCAATGGCCAGGCCGAAGCACTGCTGACTAACTTCAGCGAAAAATACCGGCACATTAGCTAAGGAATGACGATTGCTTTCTTTGATGAAATATCCAACGTACGAGACTCCTTTTCCCTATCCGACCCTTCCGCAGAACATTCGCCTGACCAAGAGAAGTCGCCCACTTTTGACATCAACCCAGCCCTGCGCCGGAACAGACAAGATCAGATCTGGTACAGCGAGGATTTTTCGTCATGGCTGAAGGTCCGAGAAACGCCGATCGCCAAGGATCGCATTATAACCGACCAGCACGCCCGACCTATCCGTCAAAGCCCCTGCCGTGGGTCGCCGCCAGAACGACAAGCCATCCGGGACCAAGTGAAAGAAATACTTCGCCACGACGTCATGCAGGCATCAAACAGCCCATGGGCGGCACCGGTTGTTCTAGTAAGAAATATGGCACACTTCGATTCTGCGTTGATTGCCGCCGCTTGAACAACATAGTAAAAAAGCCAAGAATGCGTTGCATATCTCGATGGAGTTCCGTGCTGCTCCGTTGACTCGATAGGCTATTGACTCGATCGCCATTGAAACTGCCCGTGTAGCAGCGCTCGATCGCCTTTGAGTCGATAGACTATCGGTTCGACGGCCCTCGAAATGCCCGTGTGACAGGGGTATAAGACTGTCCCGGCGAATGAGCGCAGCTCTTTTATACATATGCCGTGACGTCAATCATAGCGCAGCGCCCCTAGCGGGAGGAGCGGGAGTCAGGTGGTGGCTGCGGCCGCGCGCGACCGCGCCAGTTGGGGCCCAACTTTTCCTCCGTGACGTCACGCGCCGGCGCAGCCACCCTAGCGGGAGGAGCGGGAGTCAGGTGGTGGCGGCGGCCGCGCGCGACCGCGCGAGTTGGGGCCCAGCTTTTCCTCCGGCTGTCGTGACGTCACGTCACGTGGTTTGGTGGCTGCCCGGCCGCGCCCAAGGACTGAACTGAGTGATTGCAATATGCAACGCATAAATGAACGCCTACCCCCTCCCCCGCATCGATCACACACTGGACCGGCTCTGCAACGCCAAGTATTTTTCATCGATGGACCTCAAGAGCTAGTACTGGCAAATTGAGGTCGATGAAAGATATCGCGAGAAGACCGCATTCATTACTCCGGATGGGCTCTTTGAGCTCAAAGTGATGCCGTTTGGTCTCTGTTCCGTAGAAACGATGGTTCAGCGAGTAACGGACACAGTGCTGGCAGCCCTAAAGTGCCAAGTTTGTTGGTACATTTTGATGACGTCGTTGTCTTCGCCTCGAACTTTGAAAAACACCTCAAAAGACTTCGAACAGTACAAGACACCATCAATTCGTCTCGCCTGTCCTTAACAGCAGAGAAGTGCCACTTTGCTTATGAAGAGCTGCTGTTTCCAGGCCACATCGTTAGCAAGGAGGGAGTATGCCGAGACCCGCAGAAAACCGCTGTTATTGAACAGTTTCAACGCAGGCCGATAAGGAAGCAGTGCGCAGATTCCTTGGACTGCGCGCATATTACCGACAATTTGTGAAAAAAACTTTTCGCGCATTACCGAACCCCTGACCCAACTGTCGAAGGCAGACGTGCCATTTAAATGGGGAGCGCCGTAAGCAGAACCAATACTTCAAAGAACTTCAGCGTCATTTACAGGCCCCAAAGATCCTCGCGCATTTTGATGAAAACGCCGATACTGAAGCTCATAGCGATGCAAGCAGCGTGGGCCCAGGAGCCGTCCTCGTTCAAAAAAGTGGCGGGCTGCAGAAAGTCATCGTATACGCTGGCCGTTCGCTTTCCAAGGCCGATGCTAACTATTCGACAACTGAGAAGGAGTTTCTTGCCATAATTTGGACTACATCGAAATTCCGCCGCTACCTGTACGAACGACAGTTCAAAGTGGCCAGCCATGACCACGCGCTGTGCTGGCTTGCCAATTTCAAGAACACCTCTGGCGGCCTCGCTCGATGGAGTGTGCGCCTCTTGGAGTTTGAGGTCACCGTCGTTTACATGTCCGGACGCATGCACTCTGACGCCGATTGCCTCTCATGAGCCCCTGTAGATGCACCATTGCTAGTTGATGATGAGGACGCTTTCCTGGAACCCATCAGCCCCAGCTCTTTTGCATAGCAGCAACGCTCGAACCCCGACCTAAAACGCCTAAATGATTTCTTGGAAGGCAAGGTTTCTTCACCTCCTGCCTCATTCAAGCGAGGACTTTCTTCCTTCTGTGTACAGAATGATGTCCTCGTGAAGAAATTCGCAGCGAACAAAACACCCTACCTCCTTGTTGTACCTGCTTGTCTCCACGAAGAAGTTCTACAGACTTCACACGATGAGCCGAAAGCTGGGCATCTCGGATTTATTCGCACCCTCCGCCGCATTCTAGACAAGTATTTCTGGCGCCGACTGTCTGCCGATGTGGCACATTACGCGAAAACCTGCCGAGATTGTCAGGGACGAAAGACCCCTCCCACTCGACAAGCAGGATTTCTGAACCTTTTTCAGCACATCGGCATGGACTTGCTCGGCCCTTTCCCAAAATGGACTTCTGGAATAAGTGGATCATCATAGCGACCGATTACCCGACCTGCTACTGAACGGAACAGAAGAAGTCGCAATATTTTTCGTGGAGTGTGTTCTTCTGCGACTTGCCTGACAGAGGAACAGCATTCACGGCGGAACTGACGCAAGCCATCTTGCATTACAGCCAAGCCAGCCACCAGAGGACCACTGCATACCATTCGCAGACCAACGGACTAACCGAGCGCCTGAACAAAACCATCACCGATATGCTGACAATGTATGTCGATGCCGAACACAAGACGTGTGACGTTATCCTACCTTACGTCGCCTTCGCCTACAACACCAGAGTGCAGCAGACCGCACAGATGACGCCTTTTAGAGTCTCGTTAATGGCAGAGAATCCACGACGACGCTAGACGCCATGCTGCCCAACGTTACAAAAGAAGCGAACGTCGACGTTGCCGCCTACCTTTTGTTGCCGCCTTTTTGTTAACTGCGTTCAGTTGAATAGCCACCCGATTCTTGGCCGATCCCCCAGTCTGGGTATGTGCCATCTTTTGATAGGCTAACAACAACAACAACACAGAAGCAGCTCCAAGGCTTGCCCAATTACGGATCAAAGATCAGCAGCGGACCGACGCCGAACGCTACAACGTACGAAGACGCAACGCGGAATACAAGCCAGTACACAAAGTATGGGTCTGGACGCCCATTCGCTGCCGTGGATTGAGTGAAAAGCTTTTTCGCGGCTATTTCGGCCCATACAAGGTTCTTCGTCGGCTAGGTGAACTGGATTATGAAGTGATTGCTGACGCAATGACTGCATCCCAGCGATGTCGCGTACGACCAGAAGTTGTCCATGTCGTCCGTGTCAAGCCATATTATGCGCGCTAAAGGACTCTGTGTTTCCACACTCTACATGTGTTTATTTTCGCACGATCCATTTTATTTGTTGCTAGTCGCCTTATTTGTTTTAATGCATCGGGCCGATGCTACTTTGAGAGGAGAGTAATGCCGCGAATCTCTGCTGTGTTTACTTGTTCATTCTTCACAGCTGTCAGCACGCCACTTTATCGCTTTGATTGCGATGCAAGACGCGACCAGATTTATCTCGATTGATCGCATCCAGGCATGGATTATTATACGTTGTTCCAGGATGTTCTAGTAACGTTGATCCGTTTTTCTCGAAAGTTCTCTATAAGCTTTAAATTGAGCACGGGCGAGAGCTACGAGATCTGTATCCAGAAGAACGTTCGTGTGGGCTAGTTGGTTCAGAATTAAAAAAAAAACTGCGCAAAATGACGAGGACGAAAGGCAAAGGAGCGAAAGAGAACACTACGACCGCAGTGCTATGCATGAGTATTGGAAATGCACTGGCGTACATGATTCGTTTGTGATTGGCAGAAATTTTTTGAAACAAAAACGCGGACGTGCGCTTGCTGGTGTTCTTCTTTCGTGCACATTTTCTTAGTCTAAATGCACCATGCAAAAAATTGCTGGATTGCACTTAAGTCTCCTCAAGAGCGGAGTGCTTAACCTTTCTCATTCCTCTCTTTCTATCCCCCATTTTTATTTATATTTTATTTTATTTTAATTCATTTTTGTTTTTAATATTTTTCGTGATTTTTATCTTCTTTGATTGATAAATTTCTCTCTTTTTATTATTTCTTATTTTTATTTCTACCGTTATTGTTTCTTTTGTTTTTATGGATTTTTACAATTTTACTATTTTACTCCACCAGCCCTATCACTACCATTGCTACTCAGATCTAACTCTAGGACTAATGCCACTATCAGTAGCTATCATTATCACAACCTATCACTAATTTGTACTATCTGTTTACTAACTATACTGCTATCATTACATATATGTTGCATTTAAACTGTTGCTAAATCAACCGTTACATTTTATTTTAATTATCATAAATTTCTGATTGAGAGTTCGTGCGGACAGTTCTGCGGCCAACTTCAGTCTACAGCGTCCGCCCACGCTAGCAGGATGTATATAACTTGCTGCCGTGGAGAGGACGCGCTCCGACCGAAGCCGCCTGCCGCCATGTAACCAAGGCAAAAAGCGCGCTCGGCGCCGGCTCGCGCTGCTGTTTTCATGAGTTGTTTTGCAGTGGAAGTTTACGTGATGGGCATGTAAATTCTATCGATGTGATAATGGTTGCCCCTTGCGTTGCCTAAAGATGTGCAAAAGGCCCAAGAAGGGTTGTGGCCTCACATTTCACCTGCAAGTACACGAAAACACGTTTGATTGAGCCATTATTCTCGCGTTGCCGATGGATGCCAACTTGTGCATCTGTTCAGCAATTAATAGTCATGGAATTACCGAGAGGTTTACAAAATATGCGGGGCTGCGGAGTCTGTGGGAGCGGGCTGTTCGCTGTGAAAGGTGGCGCGCGAAAGATGGAGATCGTGTTTGCTGTGTGCATTTCGCACCGGAGTACTTCGACCGCACCAGACAGACAGCGCAACTGCGTATAGGTATATGTCCTTTTAGTGTTCCCTGCTTTTCCTGGGCACCTAGAGAACCCCGTGAGTATGCAGAATGTTGATCAATCGCTAGCTGGGCAAATGATTCGCGTTTCTCGAGCAATGTATTTGCTGCATTACGGTTGCCGAACTGTAGCGTCGGCGGTATCGTTTTCGTTGGAAAGAAGAGACCATAATAAGCCGGATAATAATCAACAATGTGTGCCCTGTCAGCAGCGACTGCGAGAAATGCGGCTGAGTTTCCAGAACTCATTAGATCGCGGATGTCGCTTTCATGTAATACCATTAAATTTTTCATTGTGACAGCTAATGAAACGCTTTACTTTTGATTGACATTTGATGAAAATGATTTATATTTACCGTCTGGAGTTACTGTCTCAGCAAGGCTCTAACCATGACATTGCATAGAGACCGCTTTTATGTCCAGATCTTGCACAGCTTCACACTTTTTTTTTCATTTTCATAAGACACAAAGTACGAAAACTGTTTTTAGAATCATTAACGTAGACTACAGATGCGGCTTCAATCAGCAAATGTGTTCAGCAAGCATGCGTGGGTGGTAACATCCAGAGATCTAATTCATATGCAAGCTTATATACTAAACAAAATAAACAGGCCAATAATTTAAAAAGATGCTTTTGGATAAAACTGAAAATAACATACACCCACCTTTATGAAGCAGTAAGTTTGTGGTAGCAGATGAGACATAACTTCGCAACTACTCTTAATTTTCTCTGACTTGAGACTCATAACAAGTACATATGGCGTCTATTTCAGGTGAAAAAGAAGCGTCCAGGCCGCAAGCACCAAGACACAAACGCCAGTAACTTTTCTCCGCAGCATGAAGACCCTCAAGCTGAAGAGCTACTTTTGTCCTCACCCACAAGAAAATGGTACAAAGAAAAAGTTAGTGCCTCTGAGGAAGAAATAAATCAGTTGAAAAAGGAAGCTTGCACCAAGCGAGGCGAAAACTCACAAAGAGAAATGAGACAGCCCAGAAGTTATAAAAGAAATCAGAGACTAAAAACTCCTTACAGAAGAAGGATCAGAGGTGTTCACATCACCAATTTGAAGTTATGTTTATTAGGTTCTGATCAGAGTGGGCAACAAGCAAAATGGTATATATGCACCCGAGCAGCACGCGGTCGCGCTGATATTGCATTTTTATTCCGCGGGCGCGTATCACTGACTATACGACGGGTCCAAATTCAATGATGTCCTTCTTTCCCAGCGCACACCTAGGCAATTGTATCGCTCAGTCCTCGGAGCTCCGGGTTTTACAGATGAAGCGTTTTGCTTCGTTGAGAAATTTTCACAATCACAGAGTGAGCCCTTGTACTGCGCTCTCATCGTGGACGACATGGCCATAAGAAAACACATAGAACTTGTTGGAAACAAAATAGTCGGGCATGTGGACTTTGGAACAGGGCTAGACGACGACAGTCTCCCTGAAGCCAGAACTGTGTGTGTTTACATGATTCTTGGTGTAAATGACAGAATCAATATCATCATCATCACCGCCATCATCAGCCTGACTACACGCACTGCAGGGCAAAGGCCTCTCACATTTCTCTCCAATTAACTGTCTCCTTCGCCAGCCGCATCCACCCTATGCCTGCAAACTTCTTAATCTCATCCAACTACCTAACCTTCTGCTGTTCCCTGCTACGCTTACAATTCACTCCGTTGCCCTTAAAGACCAGCGGTTATCTTGCTTTCGCATTACATGCAGTGCCCAAGCCAATTTCTTCCTCTTGATTTCGACTAGGATGTCATTAACCCACGTTTGTTCCCTCACCCATCCTGGCCGGTTCCGGTCTCTTAACGTTACACCTATTATTTCTTTTTTCCGTGGCTCGCTGCGTTGTCCTTAACTTAAGTTGAACCCTTTTCGTCAGCCTCCACGTTTTTGCCCCGTAGATGAATACCGGTAAGATACAGCTTTTGTACACTTTTCTCTTGAGGAATATTGGTAAACTGCCATTCATGATCGAGAGAACCTGCCATATGCGCTCCACCCCTTTCTTATCCGTCTTATGGTTCTTATGATCCGGATCAGCTGTCACTACCTGCCCTTAGTAGACGTATTCCTTCACCATTTCCAGCCCTTCGCTGCCAATTGTCAACTGGTGTTCCCTTGCTAGACTGTTAAACATTACTTTGGTTTTCTGCATGTTAATTGTTAGTCCCAGCTTTCTGTCCTGCTTGTCTAACTCATTGATCATGAATTGCAGTTCACCTACTAACTCAGCAAGGCAATGTCATCAGCCAATCGCAAATTATTTAGATATTCTCCATTAAATTTTATTCCCAACTGTTCCGAATTCATGCCTTGGAATACCTCCTGTAAACAGGCTGAGAATAGGATTGGTGAAATCGTGTCTCCTTGCCTGACGCCGTTCCGTCAATTTTGGAATTTTACTGGTGACTTTATGGAGGACTATGGTAGCTGGGCAGTTGCTATATATATATATATATATATATATATATATATATATCTTCGAGTATTTTGACATAAGGCTCTTCTACGCCCTGGTTACGCAATGCCTGTATGACTGCTGAGGTTTCCACTGAGTGAGTCGAATGCTTTCTCGCAATCAATGAAGGCTATATACATAGCGGTTGGTTATATTCTGCGCATTTATCAGCTGATTGATAGTGTGACCATGATATATTGTAGAATATTCTGTGCGAAAGCCTGCCTGATCATTTCATTGATTAAAGTTTAAGGTCGCCGTGACTCTATTAGCGATGACCTTACCATAGTAAATACCTTGTAGGCAACGGATAGTAAGCTGAGCAGTCTGTTTTCCTTGGCGTCTCTTTTCTTATGAATTAAGATAATGTTTGCGTTCTTACAAGCTTCTGGTACGGTCTAGGTCATTAGGCATTGCGTATAGAGGGTGGCTAGTTTTTCTAGCACGGCCTCCCCTCCATCCTTAAACCGATCTGCTGTTTCCTGATCCTCAACAGCTGCTTTTCCCTTTTCAATGCTCCTAAGGCCTTTTTCCTCTTTAGTTACTGGCAGGATGACACATTGCTGTGCGCTACTGTCTCTCTAACGTTTTGATTACATTGCCTACTGTGCAGATTTGTGTAGAACTCTTCGGCTACTTTAACTATCTTATCCATATTGCTAATGATATTTCCCTCCTGGTCGCTTAATTCACAAATCTGGTTTTTACCTATGCCTAGCTTCCTCTTCACCTCTTTTAGGCTCCCTCCTTTCTTAAGAGCATGCACGATTTTCTCCATATTAAACTTCATTACGTCGGCTACCTTCCGCTTATTCATTAACTTCGATAGCTCTGCTAGTTCTATTCTGTCGTTAGGGTTAGACGCCCTAATGCTTTGGCGTTTCTTAATCAGATCTTTCGTCTCCTAAGGTAGCTTGCCGGTATCCTATGGAGCCGCCCTACCGCGTACTTCTACCGCGCACTCCGTAGTGATAGCTGTCAGATTGTCGTTCATTGTATGGACATCAAGACCGTCTGCTGCAGTTGAAGCCGAATATCTGTTCTGCAGCGATATCCTGAATTCCTCTATTTTCCCTCTTACCTCTAACTCGTCAATGGACTTCATCTTCACTATCTTCTGTCATTCCCTCTTCAAGTCTAAGCTAATTCGAGACCTTAACAATCTGTAGTCGCTAGAGTGCATCTTTCCGAGGACGTTCACGTTCTGAACGATGCCTTGTTGAGCGCATAGTATGAGGTCGATTTCATTTTTAGTCTCACGATTGGGGCTCTTCCAGGTCCGCTTCCTGTTCTCTCGTTTGCGGAAGAAGGTATTCATGATCCGTAAATTATTTCTATCTGCGAATTCGACTAATAACTGTCTCCTGCTATTCCTAGCACTATCCCTTAGTCGCCTACTGCGTGGTCGCCAGCCTGCTTCTTGCCCACCTTTGCATTGATGTCGCCCATCAGTACAGTATAAGGTGATTTTGGTTTATTCATTGCCGATTTCACGTCTTTTTAGAAGCTTTCAATGATCTGGTCATCATGGCTGGATGTCGGCGCGTAGGAGTGCACCACCTTCAGCTTGTACCTCCTAATTAAATAGCTGCTACCCTCTCGTTAATACTATAGAGCTCCTCGACTTTGGAAGCTATATCATATCCCAGTTAATGAGAGAATAGAGAATATAGAAGCAACTTTATTTAGTCGCCTGCAGAGCGACACCACGACTAAATGGCGCCGCGACGCGGGCCTTGACGTCTTCTCAGCGGGTGATCTCTTCTCAACTCCAGCGCGTGTTACTCCCGCGGTCGGTCGTCTATCCGCTAATCCGCGATATCCCAGTATGTGTCCGTCCTTTAGTACTGTATACGCCTCAACTGTCCTCCTCACTCCACTAAGCCCTATGACATTTCATTTGCCGCTAGTTCCTCAAACAGAACTGCTAGGCTAGCCTCACTATATAAGGTTCTAGCCTTAACCGTTGGCAGGTTAAGATTCCAATGGCGGCCTGTCCGGAGCCAGAAGTTCTTAGCGCCCTCCGCTGCGTCACAGGTATGATAGCCGCCGTGGTCAGTTACTCCGCAGCCGTTGGGGACTGACGGCCGAGGGGTAATTGGTTTGTTCAAGGTAGGTTGCGGCCGAGTACTACACCGAGGTGGCCAAATCCAGTTCTGGCGAGGGAGTGCCTTGTCCGTTCTCGTCACCGAGATCAGGACATACCGCAGTCGTGGTTATGCAATTCTATCCATACGCGGATTTTTTTAACCCAGTGGAGAATCGCGCAGCACCAGGTTTCGAGCTCCGGTCCTCTTGCACGCGAGGCGGGCGCTCTACCTCTACGCCATCGGTCTACCACCAACCACCAGGATCAAAATGCCGGTCGCTTACTTTTCGATTGGCGCGCCCGCTCGTGCGTAGAGGGCGGAGATAACTAAGCAGTGCATTGACAAACTTGTCAGTGCATGCGAATGTCGTCTCCCTTACATTTAAAGGTGCCTCATCTAACATCACTATGGCAAAATGTTCATTGCTCAGGTTTAACCGGGTCCTCACAAGTTTTCTACAAGCATTGTAAGCCCTGCTCATTGCGCCAAAATCATTCAGTTTATCCTAGATGCTTGTCACACGATTAAGCTTGCGCGGAACTCGTTGCCAACTGTAAGCTACTTTACTGGCATGGGAGGAAATTACGTGAATTAGGCTTATATAGTGGCATTGGAGGCATTGCAACGTGGAGAAGGGTTGCGGCTGGTAAACAAGCTCACAAATTTGCGTGTCCAGTGGGAAAAGCAAGAGAATGAAAGTATAATATGCAGGACAAGCCTTGAGGGCTTCAGCTGCTGACGCCTTGGACTTCTGCGAACAAGTGCTCAAGCTTCACAGCTCAAGGGTGCCAGTGCAACATCTAAGTTCATAAGGCTTTTTGATCAGTTGTTCGACTTCATGAACTCTCAAAACCCAGTTGCATGGTAGTACAAGGCACCTCTGGGGAACAGAATGAAGCCTGCTGGAAGCTATTCTTTTCTGCGGCCGTGCCTACATACATGGGCTAAGAGATCCGTCAGGGGGTCCAGTTATAGAAGGACTGAAGATAACGGGTTCGTTGGATTTTTGATGTGCATGTCCAGCACAGAAAAGGTGTTTGATGAGCTTGTTGGCAAGGGTCAGCTGAAATAATTGCTGAGGCACAAGCTTATTAACGCTAGTAATATTTCGCCGTCTGTGAATCAAGCTTAGCCAAGATCACTCCGAAAACTTCTTCGGGTCCATATATGCACGAGGGGCTCATAACAACCCAACCGCTGCGTAGTTTATGGCTGCATACGAGCGTCTATTGGTTCAGACAGAAGTGACTTCATCAAGCTCTGGAAACTGTTCCCAAGACATGGTCTCAATTCTAAGTGCAACGACTACAGCAGCTTTGGTAGGTGAAGGCTGCATGCTTACTGATATGCGCAGGTCATCAATCCTGCAGGCCGACGACCACAACTAAACCCATTGCATTGACTGCCCAGAAAGCCTGTCAGCTTTTGTCGGTGCTGTAGTGCCGTACAATGCAGGTTTCCTTGTTCGGAAAGTTCTTTCAACAACAACATGTGAACAGTGCATCGTAGCCCTGCACTCGGATGTCTACAGTTCGTTGCACCTGTGATCTGTATAGGCGGAAAGAAACTGCTCAGGATGCGTGCTCGTGGCCGCATCCGCTGCTGCTAACTGATGCGAAGGTGCTTCTTGCAGTGCTTTTAAATCAAGGGGATTGGGATCCCGCGTAGGCGCGCTGCGGTGGACGGTAGGCGGTAGACGCAGCCACGGCCAGGATGCTTTTTCTTGGGGCGATAAGCGGCCCAGGCGGAAAGAATCGGTTCAGGATGCGTGCTCGTGGCCGCATCCGCTGCTGCCAACTGATGCGAAGGTGCTTCTTGCAGGGCTTTTAAACCAAGGGGCTTTTGAACCCGCGCAGGCGCGCTGCGGTGGACGGTAGGCGGTAGACACGGCAACGGCCAGGATGCTTTTTCTTGGGGCGATAAGCGGCGCAGCCCGGATAGATGAAGCCTTCTTGTCGGCAGTTCCTTGCAGCTGTTATCGGTATAGGGGGCAAGAAACGGTTCAGGATGCGTGCTCGTTGCCGCATCTGCTGCTGCCAACTTATGCGAAGGTGCTTCTTGCAGGGCTTTTAAACCAGGGGGCTTGGGATCCCGCGCAGGCGCGCTGCGGTAGATGGTGGGCGGTAGACGCGGCGACGGCCAGGAAGCTTTTTCTTGGGGCGATAAGCGGCGCAGCCGGGGTAGATGAAGGCTTCTTGTAGGCAGTTCCTTGCAGCTTGGATCTGTAAAGCCGGAAACAAACGGTTCAGGATGCGTGCTCGTGGCCGCATCCGCTGCTGCCAACTGATGCGAAGGGGCTTCTTGCGAAGCTTTTAAAGCAAGGGGCTTGGGATCCCGCGCAGGCGCGCTGCGGTAGATGGTGGGCGGAAGACACGGCGACGGCCAGGAAGCTTTTTCTTGGGGCGATAAGCGGCGCAGCCGGGGTAGATGAAGCCTTCTTGTCGGCAGTTCTTTGCAGCTGTGATCGGTACAGGCGGAAAGAAACTGTTCAGGATGCGTGCTCGTGGCCGCATCTGCTGCTGCCAACTTATACGAAGGTGCTTCTTGCAGGGCTTTTAAACCAAGGGGCTTGGGAACCCGCGTAGGCGTGCTGCGGTGGACAGTAGGCGGTAGACACGGCCACGGCCAGGATGCTTTTTCTTGGGGCGATAAGCTGCGCAGCCGGGGTAGATGAAGCCTTCTTGTCGGCAGTTCCTTGTAGCTGTGATCAGTACAGGCGGAAAGAAACGGTTCAGGATGCGTGCTCGTGGCCGCATCTGCTGCTGCCAACTTATGCGAAGGTGCTTCTTGCAGGGCTTTTAAACCAGGGGGCTTGGGATCCCGCGCAGGCGCGCTGCGGTAGATGGTGGGCGGTAGACGCGGCGACGGCCAGGAAGCTTTTTCTTGGGGCGATAAGCGGCGCAGCCGGGGTAGATGAAGGCTTCTTGTAGGCAGTTCCTTGCAGCTTGGATCTGTAAAGCCGGAAACAAACGGTTCAGGATGCGTGCTCGTGGCCGCATCCGCTGCTGCCAACTGATGCGAAGGGGCTTCTTGCGGGGCTTTTAAAGCAAGGGGCTTGGGATCCCGCGCAGGCGCGCTGCGGTAGATGGTGGGCGGTAGACACGGCGACGGCCAGGAAGCTTTTTCTTGGCGCGATAAGCGGCGCAGCCGGGGTAGATGGAGGCTTCTTGTAGGCAGTTACTTGCAGCTGTGATCTGTACAGGCGGAAAAAAACAGTTCAAGATGCGTGCTCGTGGCCGCATCCGCTGCTGCCAACTGATGCGAAGGGGCTTCTTGCAGAGCTTTTAAGCCAAGGGGCTTAGGATCCCGCGCAGGCGCGCTGCGGTAGATGGTAGGCGGTAGACACGACCACGGCCAGGATGCTTTTTCTTGGGGCGATAAGCGGCGCAGCCGGGGTAGATGTAGGGTTCTTGTAGGCAGTTCCTTGTAGCTGTGATCTGTACAGGCGGAAAGAAACGGTTCAGGATGCGTGCTCGTGGCCGCATCCGCTGCTGCCAACTGATGCGAAGGGGCTTCTTGCAGGGCTTTTAAGCCAAGGGGCTTGGTATCCCGCGCAGGCGCGCTGCGGTAGATGGCAGGCGGTAGACACGGCCACGGCCAGGATGCTTTTCTTTGGGCGATAAGCTACGCAGCCGGGGTAGATGAAGGCTTCTTGTAGGCAGTTCCTTGCAGCTGTGATCTGTACAGGCGGAATGAAACGGCTCTGGATACGAACTCGTGGCCGCATCCGCTGCTGCCAACTGATGCGAAGGGGCTTCTTGCAGGGCTTTTAAGCCAAGGGGCTTGGGATCCCGCGCAGGCGCGTTGCGGTAGATGGTAGGCGGTAGACACGGCCACGGCCAGGATGCTTTTTCTTGTTGCGATAAGCGGCGCAGGCGGAAAGAAACGGTTCAGGATGCGTGCTCGTGGCCGCATCCGCTACTGCCAATTGATGCGAAGGTGCTTCTTGCATGGCTTTTAAAGCAAGGGGCTTGGGATCCCGAGCAGGCGCGCTGCGGTGGCCGGTTGCGGTAGACACAGCCACGGCCTGAATGCTTTTTCTTGGGGCGATAAGCGGCCCAGGCGGAAAAAAACGGTTCAGGATGCGTGCTCGTGGCCGCATTCGCTGCTGCCAACTGACGCGAAGGGTCTTCTTGCAGGGCGTTTAAGCGAAGGGGCTTGGGATCACGCGCAGGCGCGCTGCGGTAGATGGTAGGCGGTAGACACTGCCACGGCCAGGATGCTTTTTCTGGGGGCGATAAGCGGCGCAGGCGGAAAGAAACGATTCTGGAGGCGTGCTCGTGGCCGCATCCGCTGCAGCCAACTGATGCGAAGGTGCTTCTTGCAAGGCTTTTAAACCAAGTGGCTTGGGATCCCGCGCAGGCGCGCAGGCGCGCTGCGGTGGACGGTAGGCGGTAGACACAGCCACGGCCAGGATGCTTTTTCATGGGGCGATAAGCGGCGCAGCCGGGGTAGATGAGGTCTTCATATCGCGAGTTCCTTGCAGCTGTGATCTGTACAGGCGGAAAGAAACGGTTCAGGATGCGTGATCGTGGCCGCATCCGCTATTGCCAACTGATGCGAAGGTGTTTCTTGCATGGCTTTTAAACCAAGGGGCTTGGGATCCCGCGCAGACGCTCTGCGGTGAACGGTAGGCGGTAGACACAGCCACGGCCAGGATGCTTTTTCTTGGGGCGATAAGCTGCCCAGGCGGAAAGAAATGGTTCAGGATGCGTGCGCGTGGCCGCATACGCTGCTGCCAACTGATGCGAAGGTGCTTCTTGCAAGGCTTTTAAACCAAGTGGCTTGGGATCCCGAGCAGGCGCGCTGCGGTGGACGGTAGGCGGTGATCAAAGCCAGGGCCAGGATGCTTTTTCTTGGGGCGATAAGCTGCCCAGGCGGAAAGAAACGGTTCAGGATGCGTGCGCGTGGCCGCATCCGCTGCTGCCAACTGATGCGAAGGTGTTGCTTGCAGGGCTTTTAAACCAAGGGGCTTGGGATCCCGCGCAGGCGAGCTGCGGTGGACGGTAGGCGGTAGACACGGCCACGGCCAGGATGCTTTTTCTTGGGGCGATAAGCGGCGCAGCAGACGTAGATGAAGTCATCTTTTCGGCAGTTCCTTGCAGCTGTGATCGGTACAGGCGGAGAGAAACGGTTCAGGATGCGTGCACATGGCCGCATCCGCTACTGCCAACTGATGCGAAGGTGCTTCTTGCAGGGCTTTCAAACCAAGGGGCTTGGGATCCCGCGTAGGCGCGCTGCGGTGGACAGAAGGCGGTAGACACGGCCACGGCCAGGATGCTTTTTCTTGGGGCGATAAGCGGCGCAGCCGGGGTAGATGAAGCCTTCTTGTCGGCAGTTCTTTGCAGCTGTGATCGGTAGGCGGAAAGAAACGGTTAAGGAGGCGTGCTCGTGGCCGCATCTGCTGCTGCCAACTTATGCGAAGGTGCTTCTTGCAGGGCTTTTAAACCAAGGGACTTGGGATCCCGCGTAGGCGCGCTGCGGTGGACAGTAGGCGGTAGACACGGCCACGACCAGGATGCTTTTTCTTGGGGCGATAAGCGGCGCAGCAGGTGTAGAGAAGCCTTCTTGTCGGCAGTTCCTTGCAGCTGTGATCGGTACAGGCGGAAAGAAACGGTTCAGGATGCGTGCTCGTGGCCGCATCCGCTGCTGCCAACTGATGCGAAGGTGCTTCTTGCAGGGCTTTTAAACCAAGGGGCTTGGGATCACGAGCAGGCGCTCTGCGGTTGACGGTAGGCGGTAGACACGTCCACAGCCAGGATGCTTTTTCTTGGGGTGATAAGCGGCGTAGCCGGGGTAGATGAAGTATTCTTGTCTACAGTTCGTTGCATCTGTGATCTGTATAGGCGGAAACAAACGGTTCAGGATGCGTGCTCATGGCCGCATCCGCAGCTGCCAACTGATGCGAAGGTGCTTCTTGCAGGGCTTTTAAATCAAGGGGATTGGGATCTGGCGCAGGCGTGCTGCGGTGGACGGTAGGCGGTAGACACAGCCACGGCCAGGATGCTTTTTCATGGGGCGATAAGCGGCGCAGCCGAGGTAGATGACGTTTTCATATCGGGAGTTCCTTGCAGCTGTGATCTGTACAGGCGGAAAGAAATGGTTCAGTATGCGTGCTCGTGGCCGCATCCGCTGCTGCTAACTGATGCGAAGGTGCTTCTTGCAGGGCTCTTAAATCAAGGGGATTGGGATCCCGCGTAGGTGCGCTGCTGAGGACGGTAGGCGGTAGACACAGCCACGGCCTGGATGCTTTTTATTTGGGCGATAAGCGGCGCAGGCGGAAAGAAACGGTTCAGGATGCGTGCTCGTGGCCGCATGCGCTATTGCCAACTGATGCGAAGGTGTTTCTTGCATGGCTTTTAAACCAAGGGGCTTGGGATCCCGCGCAGGAGCGCTGCGGTGGACGGTAGGCGGTAGACACAGCCACGGCCAGGATGCTTTTTCTTGGGGCGATAAGCGGCGCAGCCGGGGTAGATGAAGCCTTCTTGTCGGCAGTTCTTTGCAGCTGTGATCGGTACAGGCGGAAAGAAACTGTTCAGGATGCGTGCTCGTGGCCGCATCTGCTGCTGCCAACTTATACGAAGGTGCTTCTAGCAGGGCTTTTAAACCAAGGGGCTTTTGAACCCGCGTAGGCGTGCTGCGGTGGACAGTAGGCGGTAGACACGGCCACGGCCAGGATGCTTTTTCTTGGGGCGATAAGCTGCGCAGCCGGGGTAGATGAAGCCTTCTTGTCGGCAGTTCCTTGTAGCTGTGATCAGTACAGGCGGAAAGAAACGGTTCAGGATGCGTGCTCGTGGCCGCATCTGCTGCTGCCAACTTATGCGAAGGTGCTTCTGGCAGGGCTTTTAAACCAAGGGACTTGGGATCCCGCGCAGGCGCTCTGCGGTGGACGGTAGGCGGTAGACGCAGCCACGGCCAGGATGCTTTTTCTTTGGGCGATAAGCGGCCCAGGAGGAAAGAATCGGTTCAGGATGCGTGCTCGTGGCCGCATCCGCTGCTGCCAACTGATGCGAAGGTGCTTCTTGCAGGGCTTTTAAACCAAGGGGCTTTTGAACCCGCGCAGGCGCGCTGCGGTGGACGGTAGGCGGTAGACACTGCGACGGCCAGGATGCTTTTTCTTGGGGCGATAAGCGGCGCAGCCCGGATAGATGAAGCCTTCTTGTCGGCAGTTCCTTGCAGCTGTTATCGGTACAGGGGGCAAGAAACGGTTCAGGATGCGTGCTCATTGCCGCATCTGCTGCTGCACACTTATGCGAAGGTGCTTCTTGCAGGGCTTTTAAACCAAGGGGCTTGGGATCCCGCGCAGGCGCGCTGCGGTAGATTGTGGGCGGTAGACACGGCGACGGCCAGGAAGCTTTTTCTTGGGGCGATAAGCGGCGCAGCCGGGGTAGATGAAGGCTTCTTGTAGGCAGTTCCTTGCAGCTGTGATCTGTACAGACGGAAAGAAACGGTTCAGGATGCGTGCCCGTGGCCGCATCCGCTGCTGCCAACTGATGCGAAGGGGCTTCATGCAGGGCTTTTAAGCCAAGGGGCTTGGGATCCCGCGCAGGCGCGTTGCGGTAGATGGTAGGCGGTAGACACGGCCACGGCCAGGATGCTTTTTCTTGGGGCGATATGCGGCGCAGCCAGGGTAGACAAAGTCTTCTTGTAGGCAGTTCCTTGCAGATGTGATCTGTACAGGCGGAAAGAAACGGTTCAGGATGCGTGCTCGTGGCCGCATCCGCTGCTGCCAACTGATGCGAAGGTGCTTCTTGCAGGGCTTTTAAACCAAGGGGCTTGGGATCCCGCGTAAGGCGCGCTGCGGTGGACAGTAGGCGGTAGACACGGCCACGGCCAGGATGCTTTTTCTTGGGGCGATAAGCGGCGCAGCCGGGGTAAATGAAGCCTTCTTGTCGGCAGTTCCTTGCAGCTGTGATCGGTACAGGCGGAAAGAAATGGTTCAGGATGCGTTCCCGTGGCCGCATCTGCTGCTGCCAACTTATGCGAAGGTGCTTCTTGCAAGGCTTTTAAACCAAGTGGCTTGGGATCCCGAGCAGGCGCGCTGCGGTGGACGGTAGGCGGTGGTCAAAGCCAGGGCCAGGATGCTTTTTCTTGGGGCGATAAGCTGCCCAGGCGGAAAAAAACAGTTCAAGATGCGTGCTCGTGGCCGCATCCGCTGCTGCCAACTGATGCGAAGGGGCTTCTTGCAGAGCTTTTAAGCCAAGGGGCTTAGGATCCCGCGCAGGCGCGCTGCGGTAGATGGTAGGCGGTAGACACGACCACGGCCAGGATGCTTTTTCTTGGGGCGATAAGCGGCGCAGCCGGGGTAGATGTAGGGTTCTTGTAGGCAGTTCCTTGTAGCTGTGATCTGTACAGGCGGAAAGAAACGGTTCAGGATGCGTGCTCGTGGCCGCATCCGCTGCTGCCAACTGATGCGAAGGGGCTTCTTGCAGGGCTTTTAAGCCAAGGGGCTTGGGATCCCGCGCAGGCGCGCTGCGGTAGATGGCAGGCGGTAGACACGGCCACGGCCAGGATGCTTTTCTTTGGGCGATAAGCTACGCAGCCGGGGTAGATGAAGGCTTCTTGTAGGCAGTTCCTTGCAGCTGTGATCTGTACAGGCGGAATGAAACGGCTCTGGATACGTACTCGTGGCCGCATCCGCTGCTGCCAACTGATGCGAAGGGGCTTCTTGCAGGGCTTTTAAGCCAAGGGGCTTGGGATCCCGCGCAGGCGCGTTGCGGTAGATGGTAGGCGGTAGACACGGCCACGGCCAGGATGCTTTTTCTTGTTGCGATAAGCGGCGCAGGCGGAAAGAAACGGTTCAGGATGCGTGCTCGTGGCCGCATCCGCTACTGCCAATTGATGCGAAGGTGCTTCTTGCATGGCTTTTAAAGCAAGGGGCTTGGGATCCCGCGCAGGCGCGCTGCGGTGGCCGGTAGGCGGTAGACACAGCCACGGCCTGAATGCTTTTTCTTGGGGCGATAAGCGGCCCAGGCGGAAAAAAACGGTTCAGGATGCGTGCTCGTGGCCGCATTCGCTGCTGCCAACTGACGCGAAGGGTCTTCTTGCAGGGCGTTTAAGCGAAGGGGCTTGGGATCACGCGCAGGCGCGCTGCGGTAGATGGTAGGCGGTAGACACTGCCACGGCCAGGATGCTTTTTCTTGGGGCGATAAGCGGCGCAGGCGGAAAGAAACGATTCTGGAGGCGTGCTCGTGGCCGCATCCGCTGCAGCCAACTGATGCGAAGGTGCTTCTTGCAAGGCTTTTAAACCAAGTGGCTTGGGATCCCGCGCAGGCGCGCAGGCGCGCTGCGGTGGACGGTAGGCGGTAGACACAGCCACGGCCAGGATGCTTTTTCATGGGGCGATAAGCGGCGCAGCCGGGGTAGATGAGGTCTTCATATCGCGAGTTCCTTGCAGCTGTGATCTGTACAGGCGGAAAGAAACGGTTCAGGATGCGTGATCGTGGCCGCATCCGCTATTGCCAACTGATGCGAAGGTGTTTCTTGCATGGCTTTTAAACCAAGGGGCTTGGGATCCCGCGCAGACGCTCTGCGGTGAACGGTAGGCGGTAGACACAGCCACGGCCAGGATGCTTTTTCTTGGGGCGATAAGCTGCCCAGGCGGAAAGAAATGGTTCAGGATGCGTGCGCGTGGCCGCATACGCTGCTGCCAACTGATGCGAAGGTGCTTCTTGCAAGGCTTTTAAACCAAGTGGCTTGGGATCCCGAGCAGGCGCGCTGCGGTGGACGGTAGGCGGTGGTCAAAGCCAGGGCCAGGATGCTTTTTCTTGGGGCGATAAGCTGCCCAGGCGGAAAGAAACGGTTCAGGATGCGTGCGCGTGGCCGCATCCGCTGCTGCCAACTGATGCGAAGGTGTTGCTTGCAGGGCTTTTAAACCAAGGGGCTTGGGATCCCGCGCAGGCGAGCTGCGGTGGACGGTAGGCGGTAGACACGGCCACGGCCAGGATGCTTTTTCTTGGGGCGATAAGCGGCGCAGCAGACGTAGATGAAGTCATCTTTTCGGCAGTTCCTTGCAGCTGTGATCGGTACAGGCGGAGAGAAACGGTTCAGGATGCGTGCACATGGCCGCATCCGCTACTGCCAACTGATGCGAAGGTGCTTCTTGCAGGGCTTTCAAACCAAGGGGCTTGGGATCCCGCGTAGGCGCGCTGCGGTGGACAGAAGGCGGTAGACACGGCCACGGCCAGGATGCTTTTTCTTGGGGCGATAAGCGGCGCAGCCGGGGTAGATGAAGCCTTCTTGTCGGCAGTTCTTTGCAGCTGTGATCGGTAGGCGGAAAGAAACGGTTAAGGAGGCGTGCTCGTGGCCGCATCTGCTGCTGCCAACTTATGCGAAGGTGCTTCTTGCAGGGCTTTTAAACCAAGGGACTTGGGATCCCGCGTAGGCGCGCTGCGGTGGACAGTAGGCGGTAGACACGGCCACGACCAGGATGCTTTTTCTTGGGGCGATAAGCGGCGCAGCAGGTGTAGAGAAGCCTTCTTGTCGGCAGTTCCTTGCAGCTGTGATCGGTACAGGCGGAAAGAAACGGTTCAGGATGCGTGCTCGTGGCCGCATCCGCTGCTGCCAACTGATGCGAAGGTGCTTCTTGCAGGGCTTTTAAACCAAGGGGCTTGGGATCACGAGCAGGCGCTCTGCGGTTGACGGTAGGCGGTAGACACGTCCACAGCCAGGATGCTTTTTCTTGGGGTGATAAGCGGCGTAGCCGGGGTAGATGAAGTATTCTTGTCTACAGTTCGTTGCATCTGTGATCTGTATAGGCGGAAACAAACGGTTCAGGATGCGTGCTCGTGGCCGCATCCGCAGCTGCCAACTGATGCGAAGGTGCTTCTTGCAGGGCTTTTAAATCAAGGGGATTGGGATCTGGCGCAGGCGTGCTGCGGTGGACGGTAGGCGGTAGACACAGCCACGGCCAGGATGCTTTTTCATGGGGCGATAAGCGGCGCAGCCGAGGTAGATGAGGTTTTCATATCGGGAGTTCCTTGCAGCTGTGATCTGTACAGGCGGAAAGAAATGGTTCAGTATGCGTGCTCGTGGCCGCATCCGCTGCTGCTAACTGATGCGAAGGTGCTTCTTGCAGGGCTCTTAAATCAAGGGGATTGGGATCCCGCGTAGGTGCGCTGCTGTGGACGGTAGGCGGTAGACACAGCCACGGCCTGGATGCTTTTTATTTGGGCGATAAGCGGCGCAGGCGGAAAGAAACGGTTCAGGATGCGTGCTCGTGGCCGCATCCGCTATTGCCAACTGATGCGAAGGTGTTTCTTGCATGGCTTTTAAACCAAGGGGCTTGGGATCCCGCGCAGGAGCGCTGCGGTGGACGGTAGGCGGTAGACACAGCCACGGCCAGGATGCTTTTTCTTGGGGCGATAAGCGGCGCAGCCGGGGTAGATGAAGCCTTCTTGTCGGCAGTTCTTTGCAGCTGTGATCGGTACAGGCGGAAAGAAACTGTTCAGGATGCGTGCTCGTGGCCGCATCTGCTGCTGCCAACTTATACGAAGGTGCTTCTAGCAGGGCTTTTAAACCAAGGGGCTTTTGAACCCGCGTAGGCGTGCTGCGGTGGACAGTAGGCGGTAGACACGGCCACGGCCAGGATGCTTTTTCTTGGGGCGATAAGCTGCGCAGCCGGGGTAGATGAAGCCTTCTTGTCGGCAGTTCCTTGTAGCTGTGATCAGTACAGGCGGAAAGAAACGGTTCAGGATGCGTGCTCGTGGCCGCATCTGCTGCTGCCAACTTATGCGAAGGTGCTTCTGGCAGGGCTTTTAAACCAAGGGACTTGGGATCCCGCGCAGGTGCTCTGCGGTGGACGGTAGGCGGTAGACGCAGCCACGGCCAGGATGCTTTTTCTTTGGGCGATAAGCGGCACAGGAGGAAAGAATCGGTTCAGGATGCGTGCTCGTGGCCGCATCCGCTGCTGCCAACTGATGCGAAGGTGCTTCTTGCAGGGCTTTTAAACCAAGGGGCTTTTGAACCCGCGCAGGCGCGCTGCGGTGGACGGTAGGCGGTAGACACTGCGACGGCCAGGATGCTTTTTCTTGGGGCGATAAGCGGCGCAGCCCGGATAGATGAAGCCTTCTTGTCGGCAGTTCCTTGCAGCTGTTATCGGTACAGGGGGCAAGAAACGGTTCAGGATGCGTGCTCATTGCCGCATCTGCTGCTGCACACTTATGCGAAGGTGCTTCTTGCAGGGCTTTTAAACCAAGGGGCTTGGGATCCCGCGCAGGCGCGCTGCGGTAGATGGTGGGCGGTAGACACGGCGACGGCCAGGAAGCTTTTTCTTGGGGCGATAAGCTGCGCAGCCGGGGTAGATGAAGGCTTCTTGTAGGCAGTTCCTTGCAGCTGTGATCTGTACAGACGGAAAGAAACGGTTCAGGATGCGTGCCCGTGGCCGCATCCGCTGCTGCCAACTGATGCGAAGGGGCTTCATGCAGGGCTTTTAAGCCAAGGGGCTTGGGATCCCGCGCAGGCGCGTTGCGGTAGATGGTAGGCGGTAGACACGGCCACGGCCAGGATGCTTTTTCTTGGGGCGATATGCGGCGCAGCCAGGGTAGACAAAGTCTTCTTGTAGGCAGTTCCTTGCAGATGTGATCTGTACAGGCGGAAAGAAACGGTTCAGGATGCGTGCTCGTGGCCGCATCCGCTGCTGCCAACTGATGCGAAGGTGCTTCTTGCAGGGCTTTTAAACCAAGGGGCTTGGGATCCCGCGTAAGGCGCGCTGCGGTGGACAGTAGGCGGTAGACACGGCCACGGCCAGGATGCTTTTTCTTGGGGCGATAAGCGGCGCAGCCGGGGTAAATGAAGCCTTCTTGTCGGCAGTTCCTTGCAGCTGTGATCGGTACAGGCGGAAAGAAATGGTTCAGGATGCGTTCCCGTGGCCGCATCTGCTGCTGCCAACTTATGCGAAGGTGCTTCTTGCAAGGCTTTTAAACCAAGTGGCTTGGGATCCCGAGCAGGCGCGCTGCGGTGGACGGTAGGCGGTGGTCAAAGCCAGGGCCAGGATGCTTTTTCTTGGGGCGATAAGCTGCCCAGGCGGAAAGAAACGGTTCAGGATGCGTGCGCGTGGCCGCATCCGCTGCTGCCAACTGATGCGAAGGTGTTGCTTGCAGGGCTTTTAAACCAAGGGGCTTGGGATCCCGCGCAGGCGAGCTGCGGTGGACGGTAGGCGGTAGACACGGCCACGGCCAGGATGCTTTTTCTTGGGGCGATAAGCGGCGGAGCAGACGTAGATGAAGTCATCTTTTCGGCAGTTCCTTGCAGCTGTGATCGGTACAGGCGGAGAGAAACGGTTCAGGATGCGTGCACATGGCCGCATCCGCTACTGCCAACTGATGCGAAGGTGCTTCTTGCAGGGCTTTCAAACCAAGGGGCTTGGGATCCCGCGTAGGCGCGCTGCGGTGGACAGAAGGCGGTAGACACGGCCACGGCCAGGATGCTTTTTCTTGGGGCGATAAGCGGCGCAGCCGGGGTAGATGAAGCCTTCTTGTCGGCAGTTCTTTGCAGCTGTGATCGGTAGGCGGAAAGAAACGGTTAAGGAGGCGTGCTCGTGGCCGCATCTGCTGCTGCCAACTTATGCGAAGGTGCTTCTTGCAGGGCTTTTAAACCAAGGGACTTGGGATCCCGCGTAGGCGCGCTGCGGTGGACAGTAGGCGGTAGACACGGCCACGACCAGGATGCTTTTTCTTGGGGCGATAAGCGGCGCAGCAGGTGTAGAGAAGCCTTCTTGTCGGCAGTTCCTTGCAGCTGTGATCGGTACAGGCGGAAAGAAACGGTTCAGGATGCGTGCTCGTGGCCGCATCCGCTGCTGCCAACTGATGCGAAGGTGCTTCTTGCAGGGCTTTTAAACCAAGGGGCTTGGGATCACGAGCAGGCGCTCTGCGGTTGACGGTAGGCGGTAGACACGTCCACAGCCAGGATGCTTTTTCTTGGGGTGATAAGCGGCGTAGCCGGGGTAGATGAAGTATTCTTGTCTACAGTTCGTTGCATCTGTGATCTGTATAGGCGGAAACAAACGGTTCAGGATGCGTGCTCGTGGCCGCATCCGCAGCTGCCAACTGATGCGAAGGTGCTTCTTGCAGGGCTTTTAAATCAAGGGGATTGGGATCTGGCGCAGGCGTGCTGCGGTGGACGGTAGGCGGTAGACACAGCCACGGCCAGGATGCTTTTTCATGGGGCGATAAGCGGCGCAGCCGAGGTAGATGAGGTTTTCATATCGGGAGTTCCTTGCAGCTGTGATCTGTACAGGCGGAAAGAAATGGTTCAGTATGCGTGCTCGTGGCCGCATCCGCTGCTGCTAACTGATGCGAAGGTGCTTCTTGCAGGGCTCTTAAATCAAGGGAATTGGGATCCCGCGTAGGTGCGCTGGTGTTGACGGTAGGCGGTAGACACAGCCACGGCCTGGATGCTTTTTATTTGGGCGATAAGCGGCGCAGGCGGAAAGAAACGGTTCAGGATGCGTGCTCGTGGCCGCATCCGCTATTGCCAACTGATGCGAAGGTGTTTCTTGCATGGCTTTTAAACCAAGGGGCTTGGGATCCCGCGCAGGAGCGCTGCGGTGGACGGTAGGCGGTAGACACAGCCACGGCCAGGATGCTTTTTCTTGGGGCGATAAGCGGCGCAGCCGGGGTAGATGAAGCCTTCTTGTCGGCAGTTCTTTGCAGCTGTGATCGGTACAGGCGGAAAGAAACTGTTCAGGATGCGTGCTCGTGGCCGCATCTGCTGCTGCCAACTTATACGAAGGGGCTTCTAGCAGGGCTTTTAAACCAAGGGGCTTTTGAACCCGCGTAGGCGTGCTGCGGTGGACAGTAGGCGGTAGACACGGCCACGGCCAGGATGCTTTTTCTTGGGGCGATAAGCTGCGCAGCCGGGGTAGATGAAGCCTTCTTGTCGGCAGTTCCTTGTAGCTGTGATCAGTACAGGCGGAAAGAAACGGTTCAGGATGCGTGCTCGTGGCCGCATCTGCTGCTGCCAACTTATGCGAAGGTGCTTCTGGCAGGGCTTTTAAACCAAGGGACTTGGGATCCCGCGCAGGCGCTCTGCGGTGGACGGTAGGCGGTAGACGCAGCCACGGCCAGGATGCTTTTTCTTTGGGCGATAAGCGGCCCAGGAGGAAAGAATCGGTTCAGGATGCGTGCTCGTGGCCGCATCCGCTGCTGCCAACTGATGCGAAGGTGCTTCTTGCAGGGCTTTTAAACCAAGGGGCTTTTGAACCCGCGCAGGCGCGCTGCGGTGGACGGTAGGCGGTAGACACTGCGACGGCCAGGATGCTTTTTCTTGGGGCGATAAGCGGCGCAGCCCGGATAGATGAAGCCTTCTTGTCGGCAGTTCCTTGCAGCTGTTATCGGTACAGGGGGCAAGAAACGGTTCAGGATGCGTGCTCATTGCCGCATCTGCTGCTGCACACTTATGCGAAGGTGCTTCTTGCAGGGCTTTTAAACCAAGGGGCTTGGGATCCCGCGCAGGCGCGCTGCGGTAGATGGTGGGCGGTAGACACGGCGACGGCCAGGAAGCTTTTTCTTGGGGCGATAAGCGGCGCAGCCGGGGTAGATGAAGGCTTCTTGTAGGCAGTTCCTTGCAGCTGTGATCTGTACAGACGGAAAGAAACGGTTCAGGATGCGTGCTCGTGGCCGCATCCGCTGCTGCCAACTGATGCGAAGGGGCTTCATGCAGGGCTTTTAAGCCAAGGGGCTTGGGATCCCGCGCAGGCGCGTTGCGGTAGATGGTAGGCGGTAGACACGGCCACGGCCAGGATGCTTTTTCCTGGGGCGATATGCGGCGCAGCCAGGGTAGACAAAGTCTTCTTGTAGGCAGTTCCTTGCAGATGTGATCTGTACAGGCGGAAAGAAACGGTTCAGGATGCGTGCTCGTGGCCGCATCCGCTGCTGCCAACTGATGCGAAGGTGCTTCTTGCAGGGCTTTTAAACCAAGGGGCTTGGGATCCCGCGTAAGGCGCGCTGCGGTGGACAGTAGGCGGTAGACACGGCCACGGCCAGGATGCTTTTTCTTGGGGCGATAAGCGGCGCAGCCGGGGTAAATGAAGCCTTCTTGTCGGCAGTTCCTTGCAGCTGTGATCGGTACAGGCGGAAAGAAATGGTTCAGGATGCGTTCCCGTGGCCGCATCTGCTGCTGCCAACTTATGCGAAGGTGCTTCTTGCATGGCTTTTAAACCAAGTGGCTTGGGATCCCGAGCAGGCGCGCTGCGGTGGACGGTAGGCGGTGGTCAAAGCCAGGGCCAGGATGCTTTTTCTTGGGGCGATAAGCTGCCCAGGCGGAAAGAAACGGTTCAGGATGCGTGCGCGTGGCCGCATCCGCTGCTGCCAACTGATGCGAAGGTGTTGCTTGCAGGGCTTTTAAACCAAGGGGCTTGGGATCCCGCGCAGGCGAGCTGCGGTGGACGGTAGGCGGTAGACACGGCCACGGCCAGGATGCTTTTTCTTGGGGCGATAAGCGGCGCAGCAGACGTAGATGAAGTCATCTTTTCGGCAGTTCCTTGCAGCTGTGATCGGTACAGGCGGAGAGAAACGGTTCAGGATGCGTGCACATGGCCGCATCCGCTACTGCCAACTGATGCGAAGGTGCTTCTTGCAGGGCTTTCAAACCAAGGGGCTTGGGATCCCGCGTAGGCGCGCTGCGGTGGACAGAAGGCGGTAGACACGGCCACGGCCAGGATGCTTTTTCTTGGGGCGATAAGCGGCGCAGCCGGGGTAGATGAAGCCTTCTTGTCGGCAGTTCTTTGCAGCTGTGATCGGTAGGCGGAAAGAAACGGTTAAGGAGGCGTGCTCGTGGCCGCATCTGCTTCTGCCAACTTATGCGAAGGTGCTTCTTGCAGGGCTTTTAAACCAAGGGACTTGGGATCCCGCGTAGGCGCGCTGCGGTGGACAGTAGGCGGTAGACACGGCCACGACCAGGATGCTTTTTCTTGGGGCGATAAGCGGCGCAGCAGGTGTAGAGAAGCCTTCTTGTCGGCAGTTCCTTGCAGCTGTGATCGGTACAGGCGGAAAGAAACGGTTCAGGATGCGTGCTCGTGGCCGCATCCGCTGCTGCCAACTGGTGCGAAGGTGCTTCTTGCAGGGCTTTTAAACCAAGGGGCTTGGGATCACGAGCAGGCGCTCTGCGGTTGACGGTAGGCGGTAGACACGTCCACAGCCAGGATGCTTTTTCTTGGGGTGATAAGCGGCGTAGCCGGGGTAGATGAAGTATTCTTGTCTACAGTTCGTTGCATCTGTGATCTGTATAGGCGGAAACAAACGGTTCAGGATGCGTGCTCGTGGCCGCATCCGCAGCTGCCAACTGATGCGAAGGTGCTTCTTGCAGGGCTTTTAAATCAAGGGGATTGGGATCTGGCGCAGGAGTGCTGCGGTGGACGGTAGGCGGTAGACACAGCCACGGCCAGGATGCTTTTTCATGGGGCGATAAGCGGCGCAGCCGAGGTAGATGAGGTTTTCATATCGGGAGTTCCTTGCAGCTGTGATCTGTACAGGCGGAAAGAAATGGTTCAGTATGCGTGCTCGTGGCCGCATCCGCTGCTGCTAACTGATGCGAAGGTGCTTCTTGCAGGGCTCTTAAATCAAGGGGATTGGGATCCCGCGTAGGTGCGCTGCTGTGGACGGTAGGCGGTAGACACAGCCACGGCCTGGATGCTTTTTATTTGGGCGATAAGCGGCGCAGGCGGAAAGAAACGGTTCAGGATGCGTGCTCGTGGCCGCATCCGCTATTGCCAACTGATGCGAAGGTGTTTCTTGCATGGCTTTTAAACCAAGGGGCTTGGGATCCCGCGCAGGAGCGCTGCGGTGGACGGTAGGCGGTAGACACAGCCACGGCCAGGATGCTTTTTCTTGGGGCGATAAGCGGCGCAGCCGGGGTAGATGAAGCCTTCTTGTCGGCAGTTCTTTGCAGCTGTGATCGGTACAGGCGGAAAGAAACTGTTCAGGATGCGTGCTCGTGGCCGCATCTGCTGCTGCCAACTTATACGAAGGTGCTTCTAGCAGGGCTTTTAAACCAAGGGGCTTTTGAACCCGCGTAGGCGTGCTGCGGTGGACTGTAGGCGGTAGACACGGCCACGGCCAGGATGCTTTTTCTTGGGGCGATAAGCTGCGCAGCCGGGGTAGATGAAGCCTTCTTGTCGGCAGTTCCTTGTAGCTGTGATCAGTACAGGCGGAAAGAAACGGTTCAGGATGCGTGCTCGTGGCCGCATCTGCTGCTGCCAACTTATGCGAAGGTGCTTCTGGCAGGGCTTTTAAACCAAGGGACTTGGGATCCCGCGCAGGCGCTCTGCGGTGGACGGTAGGCGGTAGACGCAGCCACGGCCAGGATGCTTTTTCTTTGGGCGATAAGCGGCCCAGGAGGAAAGAATCGGTTCAGGATGCGTGCTCGTGGCCGCATCCGCTGCTGCCAACTGATGCGAAGGTGCTTCTTGCAGGGCTTTTAAACCAAGGGGCTTTTGAACCCGCGCAGGCGCGCTGCGGTGGACGGTAGGCGGTAGACACTGCGACGGCCAGGATGCTTTTTCTTGGGGCGATAAGCGGCGCAGCCCGGATAGATGAAGCCTTCTTGTCGGCAGTTCCTTGCAGCTGTTATCGGTACAGGGGGCAAGAAACGGTTCAGGATGCGTGCTCATTGCCGCATCTGCTGCTGCACACTTATGCGAAGGTGCTTCTTGCAGGGCTTTTAAACCAAGGGGCTTGGGATCCCGCGCAGGCGCGCTGCGGTAGATGGTGGGCGGTAGACACGGCGACGGCCAGGAAGCTTTTTCTTGGGGCGATAAGCGGCGCAGCCGGGGTAGATGAAGGCTTCTTGTAGGCAGTTCCTTGCAGCTGTGATCTGTACAGACGGAAAGAAACGGTTCAGGATGCGTGCTCGTGGCCGCATCCGCTGCTGCCAACTGATGCGAAGGGGCTTCATGCAGGGCTTTTAAGCCAAGGGGCTTGGGATCCCGCGCAGGCGCGTTGCGGTAGATGGTAGGCGGTAGACACGGCCACGGCCAGGATGCTTTTTCTTGGGGCGATATGCGGCGCAGCCAGGGTAGACAAAGTCTTCTTGTAGGCAGTTCCTTGCAGATGTGATCTGTACAGGCGGAAAGAAACGGTTCAGGATGCGTGCTCGTGGCCGCATCCGCTGCTGCCAACTGATGCGAAGGTGCTTCTTGCAGGGCTTTTAAACCAAGGGGCTTGGGATCCCGCGTAAGGCGCGCTGCGGTGGACAGTAGGCGGTAGACACGGCCACGGCCAGGATGCTTTTTCTTGGGGCGACAAGCGGCGCAGCCGGGGTAAATGAAGCCTTCTTGTCGGCAGTTCCTTGCAGCTGTGATCGGTACAGGCGGAAAGAAACGGTTCAGGATGCGTGCTCATGGCCGCATCCGCTACTGCCAACTGATGCGAAGGTGCTTCTTGCAGGGCTTTTAAACCAAGGGGCTTGGGATCCCGCGTAGGTGCGCTGCGGTGGACAGCAGGCGGATGCTTTTTCTTAGGGCGATAAGCGGCGCAGCCGGAAAGAAACGATTCTGGAGGCGTGCTCGTGGCCGCTCCGCTGAGGCCAACTGGTGCGAAGGGGCTTCTTGCCGGGCTTTTAAGCCAAGGCGCTTGGGATCCCGCGCAGGCGCGCTGCGGTAGACGGTAGGCGGTAGACATGGCCACGGGCAGGATGCTTTTTCTTGGGGCGATAAGCGGCGCAGGTGGAAACAAACGGTTCAGGATGCGTGCTCGTGGCCGCATCCGCAGCTGCCAACTGATGTGATGGTGCTTCTTGCAGGGCTTTTAAATCAAGGGGATTGGGATCCCACGCAGGCGTGCTGCGGTGGACGGTAGGCGGTAGACACAGCCACGGCCAGGATGCTTTTTCATGGGACGATAAGCGGCGCAGCCGGGGTAGATGAAGTCTTCTTATCGGCAGTTCCTTGCAGCTGTGATCTTACAGGCGGAAAGAAACGGTTCAGGATGCGTGCTCGTGGCAGCATCCACTGCTGCCAACTGATGCGAAGGTGCTTCTTGCACGGCTTTTAAACCAAGGGGCTTGGGATCCCGCGTAGGCGCGCTGCGGTGGACGGTAGGCGGTAGACGCCGCCACGGCCTGGATGCTTTTTCTTGGGGCGATAAGCGGCGCAGGCGGAAAGAAACGGTTCAGGATGCATGCTCGTGGCCGCATCCGCTACTGCCAACTGATGCGAAGGTGTTTCTTGCATGGCATTTAAACCAAGGCGCTTGGGAACCCGCGCAGGAGCGCTGCGGTGGACGGTAGGCGGTAGACACAGCCACGGCCAGGATGCTTTTTCATGGGACGATAAGCGGCGCAGCCGGGGTAGATGAAGTCTTCTTATCGGCAGTTCCTTGCAGCTGTGATCTGTACAGGCGGAAAGAAATGGTTCAGTATGCGTGCTCGTGGCCGCATCCGCTGCTGCTAACTGATGCGAAGGTGCTTCTTGCAGGGCTCTTAAATCAAGGGGATTGGGATCCCGCGTAGGTGCGCTGCTGTGGACGGTAGGCGGTAGACGCAGACACGGCCAGGATGCTTTTTCTTGGGGCGATAAGCGGCGCAGTCGGGGCAGATGAAGTCTTCTTATCGGCTGTTCGTTGCAGTTGTGATCAGTACAGGCGGGAAAAAACGGTTCAGGATGGTGCTCATGGGCGCATCCGCTACTGCAAACTGATGCGAAGGTGCTTCTTGCAGGGCTTTTAAACCAAGGGGCTTGGGATCCCGCATAAGGCGCGCTGCGGTGGACAGTAGGCGGTAGACATGGCCACGGCTAGGATGCTTTTTCTTGGGGCGATAAGCGGCGCCGCCGGGAGAGATGAAGCCTTCTTGTCAACAGTTCCTTGCAGCTGTTATCGGTACAGGGGGCAAGTAATGGTTCAGGGTGCGTGCTCGTGGAAGCATCTGCTGCTGCCAACTTATGCGAAGGTGCTTCTTGCAGGGCTTCTAAACCAAAGGGCTTGGGATCCCGCGTAGGCGCACTGCGGTGGACAGTAGGTGGTAGACACGGCCACGGCCAGGATGCTTTTTCTTGGGGCGATAAGCGGCGCAGCCGGTGTAGATGAGGTTTTCATATCCGGAGTTCCTTGCAGCTGTGATCTGTACAGGCGGAAAGAAACGGTTCAGGATGCGTGCTCGTGGCCGCATCCGCTGCTGCCAAGTGATGCGAAGGTGCTTCTTGCAGGGCTTTTAAATCAAGGGGATTGGGATCCCGCGTAGGTGCGCTGCTGTGGATGGTAGGCGGTAGACACAGCCACGGCCTGGATGCTTTTTCTTTGGGCGATAAGCGGCGAAGCGGGAAGAAACGGTTCAGGATGCGTGCTCGTGGCCGCATCCGCTATTGCCAACTAATGCGAAGGTGTTTCTTGCATGGCTTTTAAACCAAGTGGCTCTGGATCCCGCGCAGGTGCGCTGCGGTGGACGGTAGGCGGTGGTCAAAGGCAGGGCCTGGATGCTTTTTCTTGGGGCGATAAGCGGCCCAGGCGGAAAGAAACGGTTCAGGATGCGTGCTCGTGGCCGCATCCGCTGCTGCCAACTGATGCGAAGGTGCTGCTTGCAGGGCTTTTAAACCAAGGGGCTTGGAATGCCGCGCAGGCGCGCTGCGGTGGACGGTAGGCGGTAGACACGGCCACGGCCAGGGTGCTTTTTCTTGGGGCGATAACCGGCGCAGCAGGGGTAGATGAAGTCATCTTTTCGGCAGTTCCTTGCAGCTGTGATCGGTACAGGCGGAGAGAAACAGTTCAGGATGCGTGCACATGGCCGCATCCGCTACTGCCAACTGATGCGAAGGTGCTCCTTGCAGGGCTTTTAAACCAAGGGGCTTGGGATCCCGCGTAGGCGCGCTGCGGTGGACAGTAGGCGGTAGACACGGCCACGGCCAGGATGCTTTTTTTGGGGGCGATAAGCGGCGTAGCCGGGGTAGATGAAGTATTCTTGTCTACAGTTCGTTGCATATGTGATCTGTATAGGCGGAAAGAAACGGCTCAGGATGCGTGCTCGTTGCCGCATCCGCTGCTGCTAACTGATGCGAAGGTGCTTCTTGCAGGGCTTTTAAATCAAGGGGATTGGGATCCCGCGTAGGTGCGCCGCTGTGGACGGTAGGCGGTAGACACAGCCACGGCCTGGATGCTTTTTCTTTGGGCGATAAGCGGCGAAGCGGGAAGAAACGGTTCAGGATGCGTGCTCGTGGCGGCATCCGCTATTGCCAACTAATGCGAAGGTGTTTCTTGCATGGCTTTTAAACCAAGGGGCTTGGGATCCCGCGCAGGCACGCTGCGGTGGACGGTAGGCGGTAGACACAGCCACGGCCAGGATGCTTTTTCTTGGGGCTATAAGCGGCGCAGGCGGAAAGAAACGATTCTGGAGGCGTGCTCGTGGCCGCATCCGCTGCAGCCAACTGATGCGAAGGTGCTTCTTGCAAGGCTTTTAAACCAAGTGGCTCTGGATCCCGCGCAGGTGCGCTGCGGTGGACGGTAGGCGGTGGTCAAAGGCAGGGCCTGGATGCTTTTTATTGAGGCGATAAGCGGCCCAGGCGGAAAGAAACGGTTCAGGATGCGTGCTCGTGGCCGCATCCGCTGCTGCCGACTGATGCGAAGGTGCTGCTTGCAGGGCTTTTAAACCAAGGGGCTTGGGATGCCGCGCAGGCGCGCTGCGGTGGACGGTAGGCGGTAGACACGGCCACGGCCAGGGTGCTTTTTCTTGGGGCGATAAGCGGCGCAGCAGGGGTAGATGAAGTCATCTTTTCGGCAGTTCCTTGCAGCTGTGATCGGTACAGGCGGAGAGAAACAGTTTAGGATGCGTGCACATGGCCGCATCCGCTACTGCCAACTGATGCGAAGGTGCTCCTTGCAGGGCTTTTAAACCAAGGGGCTTGGGATCCCGCGTAGGCGCGCTGCGGTGGACAGAAGGCGGTAGACGCAGCCGCGGCCAGGATGCTTTTTCTTGGGGCGATAAGCGGCCCAGGCGGAAAGAATCGGTTCAGGATGCGTGCTCGTGGCCGCATCCGCTGCTGCCAACTGATGCGAAGGTGCTTCTTGCAGGGCTTTTAAACCAAGGGGCTCTGGATCCCGCGCAGGTGCGCTGCGGTGGACGGTAGGCGGTGGTCAAAGGCAGGGCCTGGATGCTTTTTATTGAGGCGATAAGCGGCCCAGGCGGAAAGAAACGGTTCAGGATGCGTGCTCGTGGCCGCATCCGCTGCTGCCGACTGATGCGAAGGTGCTGCTTGCAGGGCTTTTAAACCAAGGGGCTTGGGATGCCGCGCAGGCGCGCTGCGGTGGACGGTAGGCGGTAGACACGGCCACGGCCAGGGTGCTTTTTCTTGGGGCGATAAGCGGCGCAGCAGGGGTAGATGAAGTCATCTTTTCGGCAGTTCCTTGCAGCTGTGATCGGTACAGCCGGAGAGAAACAGTTTAGGATGCGTGCACATGGCCGCATCCGCTACTGCCAACTGATGCGAAGGTGCTCCTTGCAGGGCTTTTAAACCAAGGGGCTTGGGATCCCGCGTAGGCGCGCTGCGGTGGACAGAAGGCGGTAGACGCAGCCGCGGCCAGGATGCTTTTTCTTGGGGCGATAAGCGGCCCAGGCGGAAAGAATCGGTTCAGGATGCGTGCTCGTGGCCGCATCCGCTGCTGCCAACTGATGCGAAGGTGCTTCTTGCAGGGCTTTTAAACCAAGGGGCTTTTGAACCCGCGCAGGCGCGCTGTGGTGGACGGTAGGCGGTAGACACGGCGACGGCCAGGATGCTTTTTCTTGGGGCGATAAGCGGCGCAGTGAATTTCTTAATGTTTGCGGATCTCAGAACCCGCAATCATTTAGTGTATTTCATTTAAATGCTCGTTCAGCGGTGGCTAAGACAGCCGATCTCGAGTTGCTTTTTACACAGTTAGGCTTTGATTTTGATACGGTCATGCTGACCGAAACTTGGTATACTGAACATAACAATGTATTCAAGCTTCCTTTGTATGACTCACACTTTATCAATCGCACGAACAGTCGCGGTGGTGGCCTACTATTGATGGTAAAAAAACATTTTCACTCTGAAGTGTTGCATGAATTTTCTTTTGTCCACCCTGATTATGAAGTCCTGTCTCTTGTTATCGAAAGGAAGGTTGTGGCAGTTATCTATCGCCCCCCAAGCGGAAACTTAAAATTCTTTTTTTCCTTTCTCGACTTTTTCTTATCTTTTATAAGCGAAAACAAATACGATGTCATTTTAGGTGGTGATTTCAATATCAACTTCCTTGTAGACAACCCCACGAAAATTGAATTTGAAAATGTATTAAATTCCTTCGCTGTTCAGAACGTGATTTCCAATCCTACACGTGTTACAGTGCAGTCTGAATTACTAATTGACCTAATTATAACCAATACGCACATGCCTGTCCTGAACGCAGGTGTAATAAATACAGATATCAGTGACCACCGCGCCACTTTTATGTGCATTCCGAAAAGTAAATTTCCTAATAGAAAAGTGGCAACTAAATTATTTCGGGATATTTCGACAAAAAAACTGAACACTTTCAAAGAGGAAGTTAATAGTCATGATTGGAGTGACGTTCTCAATGAAACAGCTGCCGAAAGGGCTTACGCTTTGTTTTTAACGGCCTTTTTACGTATATACAACAAGTGTTTTCCTGATAAACATGCAGAGAAACGTAAGAACATTAGGAAGCCATGGATTACACCTGAATTGCTGAAGAAAATTCGTAAAAAGGACAAGCTTTACAAAAAGTTTGAAAAAACACGAGACCCTGACATATTTAAAGCGTTTAAAGTGTTTCGAAATAAACTGACGACGGAAATACGGAGAGCGCGCGATCAATATTTTTGTGACAAGTTTTCCTCTATGATTAAGTCAGATGAATTATGGAGGAAACTGAATGCACTTCTGGGCAGGTCTTCAGGTTCAAGCCCAATAACAACAATTCAGAATGGGGGTAAGGAATTGACAGGCATTGACTTAGCTAATGCATTGAACAGCCACTTTACAGATATAACTAGTAATTTCGTCGATTCAAATGCTCTTAATACTTGAAACGAGAAATCTATGTTCTTAACGCCAATATCAGAGTCAAAGGTGATATCGGTTTTCATGGGCTTAAAAAACAGTAAAAGTGCTGACGCAGACGACATTGTCATAAAACCAGTAAAGTATGTGATAGAAGACATAGCAGGGTGCTTAACTCAAATATATAACCTTTGTTTATCTCAAGGACTATTTCCGAAGCAAATTCAGCTTGCCAAAGTGAGTGTACTGCACAAGAAAGGAAGTAAGAATGAATTTACAAACTTTAGACCGCAGCCGGGGTAGATGAAGGCTCCTTGTAGGCAGTTCCTTGCAGCTTGGATCTGTAAAGCCGGAAACATACGGTTCAGGATGCGTGCTCGTGGCCGCATCCGCTGCTGCCAACTGATGCGAAGGGGCTTCTTGCGGGGCTTTTAAAGCAAGGGGCTTGGGATCCCGCGCAGGCGCGCTGCTGTAGATGGTTGGCGGTAGACACGGCGACGGCCAGGAAGCTTTTTCTTGGGGCGATAAGCGGCGCAGCCGGGGTAGATGAAGGCTTCTTGTAGGCAGTTACTTGCAGCTGTGATCTGTACAGGCGGAAAAAAACAGTTCAAGATGCGTGCTCATGGCCGCATCCGCTGCTGCCAACTGATGCGAAGGGGCTTCTTGCAGAGCTTTTAAGCCAAGGGGCTTAGGATCCCGCGCAGGCGCGCTGCGGTAGATGGTAGGCGGTAGACACGACCACGGCCAGGATGCTTTTTCTTGGGGAGATAAGCGGCGCAGCCGGGGTAGATGTAGGGTTCTTGTAGGCAGTTCCTTGCAGCTGTGATCTGTACAGACGGAAAGAAACGGTTCAGGATGCGTGCTCGTGGCCGCATCCGCTGCTGCCAACTGACGCGAAGGGGCTTCTTGCAGGGCTTTTAAGCCAAGGGGCTTGGGATCCCGCGCAGGCGCGCTGCGGTAGATGGCAGGCGGTAGACACGGCCACGGCAAGGATGCTTTTTCTTTGGGCGATAAGCTACTCAGCCGGGGTAGATGAAGGCTTCTTGTAGGCAGTTCCTTGCAGCTGTGATCTGTACAGGCGGAAAGAAACGGTTCAGGATACGTACTCGTGGCCGCATCCGCTGCTGCCAACTGATGCGAAGGGGCTTCTTGCAGGGCTTTTAAACCAAGGGGCTTGGGATCCCGCGCAGGCGCGTTGCGGTAGATGGTAGGCGGTAGACACGGCCACGGCCAGGATGCTTTTTCTTGGGGCGATATGCGGCGCAGCCGGGGTAGACGAAGTCTTCTTGTAGGCAGTTCCTTGCAGATGTGATCTGTACAGGCGGAAAGAAACGGTTCAGGATGCGTGCTCGTGCCGCATCCGCAGCTGCCAACTGATGCGAAGGTGCATGGGTAAACTAAGCCGAATATATATTTAACTTAGGTATTCAAGTAACAATGCCTTAATATAAAAAGCCATTTATTAGGACTCAAGTAGGCTGAGACAGGCCTGTTCTTTTCCCTTGGGAAAGACTATCAATATCTTGCTGATTCTTGAAAAGTAAGAGGTGGGATCATGCATCATGTATTAAAAAGCACCATGGAACTGTAACATTTAGTTAGGGGATTTGCAAAAATCTATCCTTGAGCATGTAATTCGGTAAACTTTATAGTATACTTCAATGTTCTTTCGTTCATAGGTGCAAAGTAAATAAAAATTCAGTCATATCACAAAACCCAAAGAACGTCCTTGCACATTTATAAATGCAAGATGTAACTTAAAGGCATTGTAGTTAAAAGCTATATATTGCAACAGATATTCTTGGTGAAGACGAGGTGAACGAAGTGTGTCGGAGGTGCACGTGCTCCGGGCTTGATTGCTCTGTGCTGTGCTCTGTGCGGGCCCTGTGCTCTTGACCTGTCTGCTGTGCCCGGGGCGTTCTTGCGTCGTTCCCGTCTTGAACCACGTAACATCTTTGGTGGAGGTGCTGATTTTACCACGCAGCTTCATAGTGGTCGTCAGGCCGGGCCTACCACCATGGCTCCACCCAGCGAGTCAGGGAGCCCAACTAACCCCACTACCGCTCCTATCGTGATCATGGCTCCTCCTCGCGACCCCGGCACCTTTTTTGGCACTGATGCTACGGATGTCAAAGACTGGCTTAACCTCTACGAACGCGTCAGCACCTATAACAGGTTGTACCCTACGCTAATGCTAGCCAATGTCATCTTTTATCTCAATGGCAGTGCACGAGTGTGGTAGGAGACCCATGAGGAAGACTTAACAAGCTAGGGCATCTTTATCCCTTTCAGTCACAGTGTCTCCATATGGAGACGCGAGTTTCTTCGTCGTTTTTGTCATGAAAATCAAAACGCTTCATGCTGCAAAGTAGTGCGGCTAATATTCGAAACCTGCGAAAGCGATAGGTAGCGCCATCTTGTGTGTAGTGCAGGAACACTTTTCAAAAACATCGTTTCAAGATGGACGCTGCCACGTTTTATGGGATCTCCTGTGAGTTGCTGTTCAAAGTTCTTTTTTACTGCGATGTAAATAATTTATAAAGCATATAAACACCTGTTTCATGTGCAGAAAGAACTAGCTGAACGAAAAACAGTCAATGTTTTATTCCTAGGTCTTTTTATTCATAGTTTTGACACCGTTCAGAACCGTGTGTACAAACGGACACACCGTGACTTAACCTGTACTTGATTTTAGCACTGCCGCGGGAAGTTAGTTTGCTTGTGCCATTCGTGTTGTGTTCATTTTTGCTTGCATTCGTCTCTTCTCAGCTATCGAGAGGCATCGCAAGACTCGCCGCAAGGCCAGCATTTCTGCAGCACAGCAAATTTTTTTGGCTATTGCTGACGGAAACCTGACCGACGCTGACCTATCTGACGACGAGGCGAAGTGTCCGACGATGTGGTGGATGTGGTATGTATATTTCAAAAAACTATTTCATGATATTTAGAAAATCGGAGCCCTAGACGCTTTCGTTTTATTTTTTATCGTAGGACATTGACCTTGGATGCCCAAGCAATGCTTCCGCGTTAGTCGCCGCGGAGAGCAGTGACTCTGATGAAGATAACGATGCCGTTGTGAATCACCCAACAAAGCGCACAAAACTTGTAAACTGGGTGAAGGAAACCTTCGATCCAGGTGACATTTCATGGATCCCAGCCCCCAGGAAAAACGAGATGCCGGCTGAACCTCTTCAGTATTTCGTTAAATACCTCCCTGACAGCACATTTGAAAGACTTGCAGAGTGCTCAAACCTGTATTACTTAAGAACAACCGGCCCAGAGCTGGGCGCTACACCAGAAGAAATGAAGGTTTTTTTCGGCGTTATGATGTACATGGCCGCGCTAAAATTTCCTAGAATTAGAATGTACTGGCAGCAGCGGACCCGGATTGCCGTGGTTGCAGATGCAATGAATGTAAACAGATTTTTTAAGCTTCGGACTGCTGTTCACATTACCGATGCGAGCTCTCCAGCCCCCAACAGCACCGATAAATTCTGGAAAGTGCGACCACTGATTGATGTCGTGAGGGAGCGATGCCTGGAGCTTGACGTAACGGAACAGTCAAGCATCGATGAACAGATGATACCCTTCACTAGAAAACTGCCCGCAAAACAAGTAATTAAGTCGAAGCCAAACCCTGAGGGTGTTAAAGTTTTTGTTCGATGCAGTCCGGATGGAATCGCCCACGATTTCGAAATATACCAGGGCAAAGAATTGGTATTGACCACAGCTATGTGCATCTCGGTCTTGGTGGCTCTGTTGTAATGAGACTGTGTGAGAAATTGCCAAAGAGAAGAAACTTCAAGTGTTTCTTTGACAATTACTTCACATCTGTCAACCTGCATCGCGAACTACGAATGGTTGGCATACAAGCAACAGGAACGATCAGGGGAAACAGACTGATGGGTTGCAACCTGAAGAATGAGAAACAGCTTAAAAAAGAAGGAAGAGGAGCGATGGACATGAAAGTGACTGAAGAAGGTGATGTTGTTTTAGTTAGATGGCTTGACAATGGTGTCGTAAACATCGCTTCTACGCAAGTAGGATACGGTTCGGTTGGTGTCACGAGAGGATGGAGTGATGCATCAAAGGAGAGGGTAGAAATACTGTGCCCGCAAGCAATTCTGGAATACAACAGATTCATGGGAGGAGTGGACAAACTAGATTTGTAATGGCCCTCTACCCCACGAAAGCAAAAACCAGAAAATGGCCTGTCAGAGTAATGTGCCACTTCACATCACTGGCTTTGGCCAACTCCTGGCTGGAGTACGTGCGAGAGGCCAGCAGCCACGGACTTTCGAGAAGAAAGGCCCTCGACATGCTCGCCTTCCAGACTGATGTGGCTCTCAGCCTAGTGCAAGCCAACAAAAGTGCACCAAGGAAGAGAGGGCGGCCGAGTGCCGGCTCAGCTGAGGTACCACCACGTCCTACACACAACTCTCGTCCATTACCGCCAAATGCTGTGAGGTACGATGCAAAGGATCACTGGCCTCAGCAGGTCCAGTTGCCATTTCCACAGCGCTGCAAGTACGAGAAATTTTCTGCGAAAACCAGGGTCCGCTGCAGGAAATGTGACGTATTCTTGTGCATCGCAGCTGAGAAAGACTGTTTCTACCGATACCACAACCACTGAACTGGTCAGCGCACCTATTGCACCCTCTGAAATAAATACTGCTTGGTGTACACTGCCTCAGCGTAATTATTATTTTTTTATGAAGAAAAGCAGGATTGAGGCACGATGTCTCCATATGAGGACGCGGCCGCAATTGCGTAGTAATTGCTCTGGAGCGATTCAACGTTTTTTTTCACCTACAGACACTTCAAACTTCAAACCTGTGAGTATAGCATTTTTCTCCCGAAAACATCATAATTCGTGACTGAAAGGGTTAAGGAGAATTTGAGGACTATTCGGTAGGCCTGATGACCGCCAGCTCGCCGCCAAGAAACAGCTCGTGTCTCGACCACAATCTTCGACAGAAAGCTATGTGGACTACATTCAGGACATCTTGGCTCTTTGCCACAAGGTCGACGCTGCCATGAGTGAGACCGAAAAGTCGGGCCATGTGCTCAGAGGCATTGTACACGATGCTTTCAACTTGCTTGTTTGTAAAGACTGTGCCGCTATTGACTCCATCATTAAAGAGTGCCGTAGATTTGAGCAAGTGAAAGGCCGCCGCATTCTGCAATAGTTTTCTCGCCTTCCTAACACGGCCGCGATATTTTCCAGTGAGGACCAGCGATCGCCATCCCGCGCGGCCTCGGACGCCCCTGTTGTCACCGATTCAGTCACCCAGATTCTCCGACGTGAACTGGAGGCCCTCGCACCTGTCATATCCCCACCATCTGTCCCTGATACTACCCTGTTCGTTGTGTCGCTTAATCAGGCTGTCGTCAAGCAAGAACTGGCAAACCTTGATCTTTCCCCCCAGGTGTGTTCTATTGGCCGCTCACCTGTACACCAGCCTCCTTCCCCTGCTTTCCGCCCCACCTACTACTCCACGTCCCGTTACCGCAATCCGGCGGAATGGCGCACGGCTGACAGCCGACCCATCTGCTTTCTCTGCTCGCGCGTTGGACATATCTCTCGACATTGCCGCATTCCTTGGTCTTCGCCTCCGCCCGCTGGCTTCTCCGACTGCCGACCTAACACTCAGCGCCGTTTCTCGCCCCCCTCCCAGCCCGATCAGTCTGCTTTCTCCTTCCGGAATTCCCGCTCACCGTCGCCCCAAGGCCGTCGCTCACGCTCACCGCAGTTACCCCGTCTTTCGGCCACTGCCCCCCCCCCGTCCGCTCCACTCTGGAAAACTAGCTGCTGCAGCTTCCGGAGGTGATGCTGCATCAATGACCCCAACTAGAAATCCTCTACTGGCCGCCCGACCGAACTTACTGGACGTCACAGTCGACGATTTTCTTGTGGGCGCCCTCATTGACACCGGTACACATGTATCTGTGATGAGCTCTGCCCTTTGCCGTCGCCTCCGCAAAGTGCTCACGCCTGCAACGTCCCTAGTGCGTGTGGCGGATGGAGGCACACCTGCTGTGGACGGACTATGTACTGCTCGCATCACTGTTGCCGGCCACAGTACCCTGGTTCAGTTCCCCGTTTTGTCCGCATGCGCCCATGACCTCATTCTCAGCGTGGATTTCGTCTCTGACAATTCAGCTCTGATTTGACTGCTCGCAGCTCCCACAACTCCGTTCCGACCACATCGATCCCTCTCTGCGCCTGTTCAATGTAGACTATGCTCGCCTGCCCTCTCAAGCCGCCTTTTTTGTTCCACTGACACCCTTTCCCCCCTCCCGATGGCGACTACTTCGTTGTACCTAGTATCGATCTCCTGCTGACCCGCAACGTTGCTCTGCCGTATGCCATCGCCTCGGTTCAGGCGAACACACTGTCTCTCCCGTTCGTTCCTCAACTTCGGCTTCTCTCCTCAAGCGCGCAAGGTTTAATCGTCCGATGTCATTCAAATTGCTGCTAAAGATGACATTGTTCTTATTCAGTGATTTTACCCCCAGTTTTTGTGCTTTATCAATTTTATTTGTTAGTTTATGCCAGACATGTCAATGGATGACTGTATTGAAAGCGATGCCCTCAAGGAAAAGCTCAGTATTTTCCAACCATGTGCCTCTCTTTTTTACTTGAATTTACGAAGCATTCCAAACAAGATGACTTTGTTATCTTGATGAACTACAAGTAAATTTTGATGCGTTGTTGTTTTGTGAGACATGGCTAGGTAAAACTGATTTCGCGCCCCAAATTAGAAACTAGTCCTGCATATGATCGGATAGAAGTGGTAAAGGTGGTGGTATTGCTGTTTAACTGCGGCGCCTGTTCACAGGTGAGATAATTGATGACATTACTGACTCAGATTGTGATATTGAGTGGTTGGGTGACGCAAAAAAATTCATACTTGTGGTTGTGTACAGACCGCCAACTGGCTACAAGCGCCGTTTCTTGGCTAAGTTTGAGGTGGTTATGGAATACTGTAAATCCTATCAAAAACCATTCTTTACCATGGGTGATATTAACATTAATATAGTGTCTGAAGGCATTTATTCACACGACTTCAACAATCTTGTTGCATCGTACGGATCCGAAAACACTATACCAGGACCAACTCGAATCAACCCCAGTTTTTCTGCGTCCATTGACGTTTGTGTCACCAACCACAACACTTCAGAGTTCGTTTCTGGCACGCTCTCCTGTGACATCAGTGATCTCCTACCTCTTTTTTTCGCCACGCATCGCCTATCCCATGAGGCTCATAATGGCAATTGTTTCCAACATAGAAGTATCAATGAGGTATCAATGAATAATTTCAAAGCTTTAATCCAGCAAGCGGACTGGTATCCAGCATACCTAGAATATGAAGCAAACAGAGCATATGAAGCGTTCTTAAAAATATTCAGAAATTTCTATGATTCTGCGTTTCCCCTTGAGAAATCAAAAAACGTAACAAGATAATAAAGAAACCCTGTATTAGTAATGCTGTATACAAAAGAATAGTAGCTAAGAACAAAATGTTTCACAGATTTCTTGCCACTAAAGACAGAAACTTTTTTGCTGATTTCAAGAAAATCCGAAATAAATTAAATGCTGACATCAAATAGACTAAGTTAAAATATTATGAAGCCATGTTTACAAAAATAACGAGCAATCCTGCAAAATATGGAAACAAGTCAACGCCCTCACAAGAAAAGGCCTAAATTCCGACCCAGTGGAACAGATGTTGGTGAATAATTCTGTTCTCCGCGGGAAAGAGTTAGCGGATGAAATGAATAAGTACTTCATTAATACAGCATTGTGCCTTCAATCCCTAGCCAACAAAAAGAACACAGGTAGGCTCAAAAACAAACCCTATAGTCCTAACTGCCATCACATCTTCAGAAATTGACAAAATCATAAAGCAAATGATGCCAAATGCGGCGAGCGGTTATGATGACATCCAAGTCTCAACTGTCAAGTATGTGT